>NC_139706.1:6669388-6686888 GCF_964188405.1 Protomyctophum parallelum | reverse complement strand
CTGACAGACAGAAAGCAGTGACAGGGAAGAGCACGGAGCAACAACACAGTGAGGGGAGGGGCGGTGGGAGCAAAGGGGACAGATCTTCAAATGAACACCGCATTGAGCCTCGACACGTTGTTAGCTTGTAGCTCTTCTCTTTTTGGCGAACGACACCACCGTTCAGAAATATAAATTTAGGTATAGAACCGCGACTATAGAATGTGCACTTGCTGTAGACAGAGACTTGTCTTTATCACGATTGAATGGTCAAATCCTGTAGTCGCACCTGTGCGACAAATTTAATTTTACAAGTCGCACGGTGATATTTTTTGTCGCACTGTCGAGTCCTGTCCACGGTCAAAGATTATCAACTTCAAAATCTGGAGTCTGTGCTGCCCCACCCTGGGACGCAGCTCCTGGGCGTGGAGCTTTGACCATAAGCTGGACTGGTCAGTTAGACACAAACTGTCTGTAGAAGAAGGGTCAGAGTAGGACGTATTTCCCGAGGAGACTGGCCTCTTTCAACATGTGCAGGAAGCTCCTGCAGATGTTTTATCGGTCAGTTGGTCTCCAGGAGCGTTCTCTTCTATGCTGTGGTGAGTTGGGGAGGGAACGCCAGACAGACAGAGGGACACAGCCAGACTAGACAGACTGAAGGTCTTTTTTGATTTGATTTGATTTGATTTGATTTATTTAGAAAAGCAATCATAATACAACATTATAATCAGCGATTCAAGGATTACACAGTAAAGTCCAAAGACTTATTTCCACTGAGGTCCTCTCACACTGAACGGAACAATACTTTAAAATACATCACAAATACATAACAGTACATATACATTACATACACAACACAACAGGTACGTCCCTATCCATCCCTCTTAGATGACCCTTTATAGGGGAACCTTTTCCAGTAGCCATTTTTTTGTCTTCTGTTTAAATGTCCTCAAATTGGAGGTCAGTTTAACACTGGATTCCAGGCTATTCCACTGTGTGGCTCCTATATAAATGAATGAGCCTTTGCCCACTTTAGCTGTGGTGTGTTGGGGAGGGAACGCCAGACAGACAGAGGGACACATTCAGTCACCCACTGCACACAGAACACTTTATTCTCAGTAACAGGGTTTTATCTCAGACATGTAGCACAGATAGACTTAAGAACTCCTTTATCCCAAGGGCCATTAGATCGATCGATCGATCTATCTATCTATCTATCTATCTATCTATCTATCTATCTATCTATCTATCTATCTATCTATCTATCTATCTATCTATCTATCTATCTATCTATCTATCTATCTATCTATCTATCTATGTTATACTGTACTGTACTGTACTGTACTGTACAGTATGTTGGTTTGTTTGCTGTTGAGTGAGAAAACAATGTTTTCTAGGGGTGCATACTTAGTTTAGACTAGTCATTGGTTAGACATGGGTCAAGGTTAGGTTTAGGTGTGCTGCCCCGTGGGAGGTTAGGTTTAGGGTGAGGGTTTGAGATAGGTTGTAGATGTAGGACTAATGACTGGTCTAACCAATGACTAGTCTAAACCAAGTATACTGTCTAAACTAAGTACTGCACCATGTTTTCTATAATCATGTGGACTGTGGAGTGTGGACTCTGAACCCCTCCTATATAGAGTGTGGACTGTGAACCCCTCCTATATAGAGTGTGGACTGTGAACCCCTCCTATATAGAATGTGGACTGTGAACCCCTCCTATATAGAGTGTGGACTGTGAACCCCTCCTATATAGAGTGTGGACTGTGAACCCCTCCTATATAGAGTGTGGACTGCTCGCCCAAAGTCAGTAGAACGATGCACCCACTCTGACTGGATAGATCAGCACATGATAGGATGTGTCATGCAGTCGCTTGTCATCAGATGCAGCTCTGCTGAGTGCTCCTGCTGAAGTGACAGTTTCTCCCTCGCCAAATTTAACTCACAGAATTGCTGTTGAGTCAACAAATGTCATCATGTTCCGTTATCTCATTCTGGATGGGAACCCCTTTTGGTGTCTTAAGCATTATGTTATACTTTAGCTATTGAGAAATAGCAGAGCTATAAGCTCGTAGCGCGGCACCGAGTGCCGCGCTACGAGCTTGTCAATCTGCTATTTTTGAAAAATCTTGAAAATGTGGCGCAAATCTTTGAATATATATTATTTCAGAGTGAATGTTTTTTTAACTGAAATCTTAGCTTCTGGGGGTTCCTTGGAGCAACATATTCTCAGATGGGGGTCAGTGCATGGCCAATGACTTGACCTTAAATAGTTTGAGCACCACTGACGTCAGGCCTAAATGGGTTATACATGTTGGATGCGACAGTTGTTGTGAGTCACGACCAACTGTACCAGACATCATGTTGTTGGCCAGAGTGATGTCTCTGATCCACCAGAGAGGGTGGAACGCCTCTGTGAGTTATAGTTGAATGCGGAATGAGCGGTTTTCTTCGCTGCCTGTCGCAGTTGAATGGTATTCTGTATATCTTTGTATCTTTCATGCCACTTGCCTGCGTCTTCCACTGCAGTTGAATGGTAGCCTGTATCTTTGTATCTTTCATGCCACTTGCCTGCGTCTTCCACTGCAGTTGAATGGTAGCCTGTATCTTTGTATCTTTCATGTCACTTGCCTGCATCTTCCACTGCAGTTGAATGGTAGCCTGTATCTTTGTATCTTTCATGTCACTTGCCTGCATCTTCCACTGCAGTTGAATGGTAGCCTGTATCTTTGTATCTTTCATGTCACTTGCCTGCGTCTTTTACTGCAGTTGAATGGTAGCCTGTACAGGTATCCCATACACAAATCAAACATGGCATACAATACAAGTACACAATACACACACACACATACCTACGTTACTGTAGGTTCTTGAGAGCGTACAATGAAACCTCATGTTTCATGTCTGGGTTTCAAGTCTAAACAATTAGAGAATGTAGAATAATTGTTATTTTTGATCAACGTGGGCTGGGAGCGTTCCTTTCTGAGTTGAGAGCTTTGGGGGCTTTCTGAGTGGAGGCAGTCTGAATGTAGCATTATTGGCATGACTAAGCTGTCTGTTTTCACACATAATCAAATGAAGGCTATAGTCGTCGTCCTCCTCACCGCAAATCCCAAACCTTCTTGTGCTTAAGCGATTACCCCCCCCCCCCCCCCTCTCTCTCTCTCTCTCCCTCTCTCTCTCTCCCTCTCTCTCTCTCTCTCTCTCTCTCTCTCTCTCTGTATTATGAGCATGTGTCAATGAAGGACATGAACTTGAGGCGATGTTTAATGTTGGCAGCAGGTTTGCTAAATGTTTTACAGGCAGAACAGAATTAAAGGAAGAAAGAAACTCTGAATAGGAAATCAGACATCTCTAAGATCTGCCTGAAGGGATTCATGACTATAGCATTCTGACGTCGTCGCCGTCGGATAAACGGGATCGAATTCACAGGAGTTATCGACGCAATATATAGAACCACGTGTCGCACATTTGTGTGGGGTCTTGTGAGCTTACAAGCTCATGGATTGATTGATTGATTGATTGATTGATTGATCGATCCCACTGAGATCAGATTCATACGAGGTTTTCCACTGGACACACACTGGTCTGATGAACCCATTCTGACCCGAGATCAGATTCTAAAAATGTCAGTCGTTCTTCGATTTTTCAAAAATGGCAGACCTACAAGCTCGTATCGCGCCACTCGGTGGCGCGCTATGAGCTTGTATATCTGCTATTTTTAAATAGCTAAAGCATAACATGACGCCGACACCAAAATGGGTGCCCGGTCAGAATGGGTTAATGCAGGTTAATATCCGAACATCTGATATATTATAGATTTCAGCTAATTACTAGTATTAAAATGTTAAACGTAGGCCTATTTGTATTTAGTTCATACAGTTAATATAACTATAACTAAATGCATTTTAAATTAAATTAAAATATTACTTTTCCAATTAGAAAATAACAAAACATTATTCTGGATTTCAATTCAAATATAGCAAAAAATAGCCGATATACAAGGTCAAATCGCATCGCGCTGCCATGCTTTGAGCTTGTAGAGCGGCTATTTTTTAAACGACATGCACATTGAATATTACTGCCGTTCATGTGACATGTTGTGAGCTTGTTGAATGGCTATTTCTTTAATATATTTTCACATTCCCTCTGGTGTGAGTGTGCCTCTCCATTGTCACCAAAGCTTCCCACCCCTGCTTTATTCCACAGAAATGTGAAACAGCAACAGAGCACTTTGTCTAAAAGGATAGCACTAAAACAAGAGTCTATTTGGACTCCAGTTGCGAGGAGGTTAAATCCACATTCTAGTCCACACGTGTCTACAAACAAATACAGACCGTCTTGTTTTGGTTCGATTCCCCTGGGATTCTGATTCTGGATGTGGAAAGAGACTTATTACGTCAAACCTTTGAGGAGAACAAATATCTAGACTAAACCAGACTGTAATCAGTTTTCTTTACTTGAGTATTTCCAAATTTACATCTCAGATCCAAAACATGAACCACTCCAGCCCTATGGGGGCACGGTGGCACCGTCGGTAGTGCTGTCGCCTCACAGCTAGAAGGACGCTATCTCTAATCGAGATGCCAGCCACCCGTCAGAGAAAACTCATTTCGGTTGCTTGTATTCGCGACCATATTCTTTCGGTCATGACCCACACTGCATGAGCATATAGGTGAGAGGAGGAAGGAAGGTTGTTCGGTAGACAGAGAGCTTTGCCTTCTGGCTCAACTCTCTTTTCATCAGTGCGGTTCATCAGCGACTGCAATACATCCCCTGCCGCGAAAAAAAGGGGAAAAAATTTCAGTAATTTTCCGACCACTGTCTGCATGTGATGAGGCTGATGATGTTTTCAAACAGCTGGCTCTATAAATTTAGTTGACAGAACCAACCAGTGCCATGCCATGACTCCAGATGGGAGAAGACGGCTGCTTTGTCCCGTCTCCAATGACAATATGCTAACGAGCAAAGAGTACGTGAAATATATTCTGAGCAGCGCTGTGTGTTGTCGGCCGCTACGTAAGCTTTCTTTTCGTGGACAAACGGCTTCTCTCCATCTCTCTACAAAAGTCACTAAGTACGTGTACTCAAGTGACTGCACTTAAAGGAACTACAACATGCATTTTAAAACTAATGTTAATATTTATATATGTCCCTCAAAACATATTTCTAGTGGTTTCAGCTTTTCTTGTGACCACGTGCTCTGACTTATGATGCGTTACCCGTTCAAATCATATACTGGAAATAGAGGTAATGGAACTGCATTTTATCAGCGGTCACACTGATAAAGGCTGTATAGCCGAAATGTTTGTCTTCGATCGCCAGATAGACCCAGGCTTGTTTCCATTCCATGCCAGCTTGGAAAATCAACAATGGCGGACATTGTAAACAAAGTGGAACTGCATGTTTGGAACTGAAGGCTGAAGAGGGAGAGGGATTATACAAAGTAGGGCGATACTGATGACATCACGACCAAATCAGTTGAACTGTTCCTGAGAGCAATTTCCATGAAAGCCCCTACAGTATAATGTTGAAAAGGCCTGATATTTGTGGGGATAGAAAACACACAATGGGGAGCGTGAAAACACCAATATATATTTTTTTTTAATGTTAATGAATTTCATGTTGTAGGAACTTTAAGTTACCTTTTTAAGTTTTATTTTAGTTAGTTTAGTTTAGTTAAAATGTCTAAACTTTTACTTCTACTCCACTAACGTCCCAGAGGAAAAGATTGTACTTTTACTCCACTGCAGTTATTTGAAAGCTTTAGTTACTGTACTAGTTACTTTATGGTTATTTAGATTATTGTTACAACAATAACATGCATCACCCACTTAATATGCATGTGGGCCATTTGAAAAATAGCCAATCTACAAGACATGACAGCCAGCAGCTGTCGAGTGCAGGTTCACTTGGAGGTTGTCCGCTGGTTTTGTTGAGCATTTAACCCATTTAGATCTGAGGCCGATTCAAAATCACGACAGTTTTCTGAAAAACCTCATGTTGCTATGTCAGTCTCAAACTATTTCATGTCAAGGACCCCCAGAATTATCTGTATTTGGCCACCGACCCCCATCTGAAAATATCTTGTTCCAGAGAACAAAGATTTGCGTTAAAAACGTTCACTCTGAAAGAATATAATATTCAAAGATTTGCGCCACATTTTCAGATCTACAAGCTTGAAGATCTGCTATTGTTCCATAGATAAAGTATAACATAATGCTTCAAACACCAAAAAGGGGTTCCCGCCCTGAATGGAATAAATTAATTCAGGCACACAGAGAGGGCGCCTCTGTCAAGCACTTAATTTCCTGAAATGTGTAGTGCCTCACATTAACGCACTCACTGCCACGCTGTTAATTAATTGACAACACGTCGCCCGTGTCAGCAGCGCCTCCTACAGGTCTGTGTCAGCACTGCAGAACCACGGAACAACCAGTCGACTGACCAAACTCCTTTACTTTTACTTTATTTGTTTATTTATGCATATATAAATGCAAATACACCGGATTTAGCAAAAATGCTAATTCTCATCCGCAGTCGCCACATAAAGAACATAAAACAAAAACAAGCAAACAATGTACCTTACATTAGGAAACAAAGTATTAAAAAACATACATACACACACAAGGAAAGCACAACGGTGTCAAGTGCATCTATATAATTTTAGCAGCGTTTTTTTAAGGGCAATATGGAATTATAGCTAAAGTAACTTCTGCACAAGGTGCAGTATTGCTTTTAAATAATAAAGGATTCAAGTAATACAGGATACGCTGTCAAAGTGCACTAGAAGACCATTAGAACTGCACCTTTCATCATGTGTTTTACCCAGGATGCTTTGCTGTGACCTTTGACCTTTAATCGTGTTTTTTCTACCCAGGATGCTATGCTGTGACCTTTGACCTTTCATCGTGTTTTTCTACCCAGGGTGCTTTGCTGTGACCTTTGACCTTTAATACCCAGGACGCTTTGCTGTGACCTTTGACCTTTAATCATGTTTTTCTACCCAGGATGCTTTGCTGTGACCTTCGACCTTTAATCATGTTTTTCTACCCAGGATGCTTTGCTGTGACCTTTGACCTTTCATCGTGTTTTTCTAACCAGGATGCTTTGCTGTGACCTTTGACCTTTAATCATGTTTTTCTACCCAGGATGCTTTGATGTGACCTTTGACCTTTCAGCGTGTTATTCTACCCAGGATGCTTTGCTGTGACCTTTGACCTTTCATCGTTCTTTTTCTACCCAGGATGCTTTGCTGCGGCTGGCGGCGGTGGTGGACGTCGGTTCCCTCCGAGATGCCCTCCGAGACAGCATACAGGAGCTGCTGCCCAGCACGGTACGTACACGCTAGGGCTGACCTTCGATTACGTTTTTGATCGACGCTTCGATATAAATTTATTTCGATCTTCAACGCTTCGAAACCCAACGGGGGGGGGGGGGTTGCGCGATGCGAGGAGCGCGATGCAGTGGCTCTTTGGTTTAAACAACGCTATAGCGGAGAGAAAGGCATGCTTGGATTGGTATCATTTATTTTAAACGATAAGCCTTCATGAAAGCAGTGACGCACAAATAATTAGGCTTAATAAAACATCCGACCGTAACAAGTCAACTGCCTGACACAGGCATTACCTCTCAAATAAAAAATATATATAATCCAGAAAATGTAGGGATTTAGCTTCTCTTCCGATTGAAACTCAGATGTTAAAACACCAAAAAAAAACACCACCCAACCGTAACATGAATGCAACTCTTAAATCAATCAAACCCTCTAGGCTCTCTATGGAACAAAAAACTTAAGGTAAGGCTTTTTACAAAAGTTGTGGGGCATCTTATAAACTGGGTGGGGGGGCGCGAGACGAGCAGTGACGCTGACGCACAATGAATTAGGCTTAAAATAAAACAGCGATATAGCTGCAGAAGATAGAGAGGAGCGCATATTGGATTGGTCTTTTATTTAACAATTAAACAGCGCCTGAAACAGGCATTACCTCTCCATCAAATAAAAATATATATAATCCAAACTCCTCTGTCAATTGTAAACGAACGGTAACATGAATGAACTCTTCAAGCCTGACACTTGTCAGAAATAAAATCAACCACGGTTGATTTGATTGATCATAAAGTTAATGTGACTGTGAGTGTGCGTATGGGAAAAAAATATATAAACTTCACAGATTATAGATCACTTGGAATTATAACAATCTGTTGAGTATTGCCTGAATAATGCCACTAGTGAAATCCCATTTTTTTTATCGACATGCGATGCCGATGGAGAAATCCCACATAGTTAAATTACCTAGTCATGCTGCATGCACTGTTGGTCGATGAAGAATTATAATCCAAGGTTTGTCAATCATATTATGGTTTATGGTTGAAAGTAAACCATAATAAGTAAACTTTAAGAAGAGATCTGCAGTCATTGTGCTGCAGACTGCAGCTCTGCTTGCCAATTGAGTTGACATTTGCGCAACTGTGCATTACAGTAATTATAGTTATTTGCCAGCACCTGCTCCAATATAGGCCTAAATCAAACTTTATTTATATAGCACATTTAAAACAATAAAAGCTGACCAAAGTGCTGTAGGCCTACAGGCTGAAACAAGTGGAGCATCACCATCGGCGCACAAAAAAAACATAATTAAAAGAAAAAACACAGGAAAATAGTATAGGCTACAATACATAATTACAATAATACGATCAGGTGCAATTAAATGCCAAAGAGAAAAGGTGTTTTGGTCTGGGTCTGTAGGAGCTGCTCTGCTGCATGGGAGTTCACAGTGATGGAACAGGTCAGTCTTCAGACAAGAAAAAATATATATATCGCTGGCAACGGCAAAATCAGTTCTCCGCATCGCCAAAATAAATCTAGGCCTAGTTTCATTCGTGCCAATATACTCAGCCAATATGCACAACACAGCGCATGAGATTGCAGATCTTTGAATTTTCGGTGCGCGCACTGAGCGCACTGACCATGTGAATCCAAGCAGGTCCTCACAAGTATAATGTAGCCTACACCGCCAGGCTCCACAAGGTTCTCAGCGCAACAATGGCGCATCGATAAAAGTTGGGATTTTATAGTGGCATTATTCAGGCAATACTCAACAGATTGTTATAATTCCAAGTGATCTATAATCTGAAGTTTATATTTTCATTGGGGTGTAAGTAATGTTTTTATATGACTTATCAAACATGGTAGCCTATATTTAATGTCCACTGAGCTGTGGTGCGCTTGCCTACACTCTCAATTAGGGATTTTCCCAGCGGTCATATTCACTCTCGTGTAGCCTACAAACTTTATTCAAATAGGGTATTTTAAAAATGCAACCACACTTTAGATTTATTTTTCCTGGCTCCTGGGACTGCAGCTGCACTGTTCAGTTGACTTCCTTGTTTTTAACACGGGGAAAGAGGAGGCGTTGCGAGGTGCTGCGAGGCGCAAGCATGGCTCGCGGACCAAATGGGGCCGTCTCGCGGACCAAAAGCGTCCGCTTTTTTTTTAATGACTATTCGATTAAAAATTTAAATATCGATTCCTGTGCGTATCGATTGAACATCGATTAATCGATTTTTTTGGGTCAGCCCTAGTACACGCACACGCACACACACGCATGCACGCACGCACACACACACACACACACACACACACGCACACGCACGCACACTCACACACTGAGCTGTTAAACTCAGCTGAACTCAGCTGAACTCGTTAGTGGTAGATTTCAGTGTAATCAAAAGCAGAATCCGAGGCCAGGTCTCATCGGGGACGAGACTCAATTACCCGTCTGTGTGAAACGATATCCTGTTCATTTATAAACACTCTTTTCACAGGAGTGCACGTGTGTTTACACCCTGGACGGAGACTCCAGGCTGTCGTGTGAAGACCCGCCGCACGAACTGCCACAGGACGGCAAGATCAGGTACTGTGTGTGTGTGTGTGTGTGTGTGTGTGTGTGCGTGTGTGTGTGTGTGTGAGCTCTGCTCTATTCATCAAGGTTGGGGCGGAACATGTGGGACCTTTCTGATCAGCACCATGATTAGTACAGCAGAGCAGAGCAGAGTCTTGCGTGTGTGTCTAGCGGGATTTGCTTCCCAGCCCCGAAAACATTGTTTTGTCAGAGTATTGCGTCGTGAGTCAGCAACGAAACGAAGCTCTGGCCGTCTGGACGGTCCCCCCTCGCCTGGCCTGCGCACGAGGCCAAAACGGCACCGCGGCCAAGCCTGGGATGCAGAATAGTTTATCCCATTCTGACCTGAGATCAGATTCATACGAGGTTTCCGCCGGACACACACTGGTCCTGATGAACCCATTCTGACCTGAGATCAGATTCTAAAAATGTCAGTCGTTCTTCGATTTTTTTCAAAAATAGCAGACCTACAAGCTCGTATCGCGCCACTCGGTGGCGCGATATGAGCTTGTAGATCTGCTATTTTTCAATAGCTAAAGCATAACATGATGCTGACACCAAAATGGGTGCCCGGTCAGAATGGGATAGTTTATTTCCCCTCAGGCAATCAGACTGTTGAAAGTGTAGTCTACCTATAATAGATAGATACTGGGACATTAACTTGGGGAGTTATGGGTCATGCAAAAGAAAATTGATGACATGAACTCTATATTCAGTTTCTCATACTGTTTTTTTTTTTTTTTATCTGGCTTTTTTTATGCTTTTATGCTTTTTTATGATATGAATTCCTGTAGTTTTTAGGTTAATTTAAATCAGAGTATTGTTTTGCACTTGATATTTTCTATTCTTGTATGAGTCTATGCTGTCTTTTGACCCTGTAAGACCCAGCGATGCTTTTTAGCAATAATTATATTTGATAAAGAAAATAGTTTAAATAATTCGTTTTTCTGTTATTTTTTCACCTCTAAATCCTCATTGGGTCCTATTGTTTAGTCTTACAATGCCATTGGCTAGGATATTTGCATATAAATACCCCCCACAGGAGAAACACAATTTGGTTTGCAAGGCTGCTTGCAGTTGGAAAAACAAAGACAAATAAATCAATCTTGAATGTTGATTTCTTGGATATGCCAAAGCTTATAAGTACGGTGTACATATTCAGTATTACAATTACATCCTCTCTTTTTGCTCGTATTTTTCTGTCCGTCCCTCTCTTTTCTTCTCTACATTGTCTGATGGAAACAAAAAACAAAAACATTTATTTTTTAAGTACCTGTGCACAAGATGTAACAATGGAGGATATGCGCATGCATAAAGTGAGTGGCATAGTGAATTTAACGTTGTTTAACCCATTCTGAACGGGAACCCATTTTGGTGTTAGCATCATGTTATGCTTTAGCTATTGAAAAATAGCAAAAGAACGACTGACATTTTTAGAATCTTATCTCAGGTCAGAATGGGTTAATCAGACCAGTGTGTGTCCAGTGGAAACCTCGTATGAATCTGATCTCAGGTCAGAATGGGTTAACGTAATTTAATGCAGTCAGATAGGACCTTTCTGTGTGGATGTACAGTATGGGCTGTCAAGACCAGAAAGTAGTTTTTTTTGCGTTTCCCGCATAACCTGAGTGAGATGAGATGAGATATACTTTATTAGTCCCCCGACCCCGGAGGTAAATTTAAGCGCTACAACAGCACAATGTGGCACATAAATCAAGCCGGACAGACAGAACAACAATAAACAAGTAGTAAAGTAGTATCTTGCCTCCCCGGCACGTTAAAATTACCACCGCTGAAGTGCCCTTGGACAAGGCATTGAACCCCTACCATGAAATGTTCTATGAGCAGGGCCTGGCTGTAAACAAGTTCTTGAGCTTAGTCCAGTTACCCTGGGTAAACATAGTACCTTTCCTTTTTCTTTTTTTTTTTCCCCCCTGGCACAGCGCAGCACAAAAGCCTCTTTGTCCAGGCTCTGGACAGACAGGGCCACAAAGCAGTCAGATAGACACTTCACGCGGGTGTGATTTCTTTCTTATACTTCTCCAGCACCTTGCTTCAACACGATCCAGCCCCTATACTGCTTGCAGAGAAGCTTGTGCTGATGGGGGTGGACCAGGGATCACTATATAACTACCTCTCACGCAGACCGCAGTATGTTAGACTGCAGGGTTGTCGCTCTCCTTTTCGGAGTACGTACTTTCTCACCGCTACGCCTCTTTGTCTATACAACAGCAATTTCAAGTCTGGAGAGTGGTCAAAACAGACACTAGGAGATTAGAAGTGTTCCACAACAGATGCCTCAGACGTATATAGATCTTTTGGCCGAATAAAATATCAAACAATGAACTGTACAAACAAACAGGGAGCCGACATTACACACAGACGCCTGAGTTGGCTATAGGACATGTACTGAGGATGGAGCAGGACTGAGATGGCTATAGGACATGTGCTGAGGATGGAGCAGGACTGAGATGGCTATAGGACATGTGCTGAGGATGGAGCAGGACTGAGATGGCTATAGGACATGTGCTGAGGATGGAGCAGGACTGAGATGGCTATAGGACATGTACTGAGGATGGAACAGGACTGAGATGGCTATAGGACATGTACTGAGGATGGAGCAGGACTGAGATGGCTATAGGACATGTACTGAGGATGGAACAGGACTGAGATGGCTATAGGACATGTGCTGAGGATGGAGCAGGACTGAGATGGCTATAGGACATGTGCTGAGGATGGAGCAGGACTGAGATGGCTATAGGACATGTGCTGAGGATGGAGCAGGACTGAGATGGCTATAGGACATGTGCTGAGGATGGAGCAGGACTGAGATGGCTATAGGACATGTACTGAGGATGGAGCAGGACTGCACCACAAAGGGGGCCTTAAGATGGACACCACCAGGCAAAAGAAAACCTGGGAGGCCCAAAACCACCTGGCCTCCCGGGTCAGAGCTGTGACGCAGGAGCTGGAACAGATGAACCTGTCCTGGGGAGGAGAGGCGCACCATGCTGCCAGGGATGGGATGCAATGGAGAGCGCTCATTGAAGCCTCATGTCCCATAGGGGACGAAGAGGAGTAAGTAAGAAAGACGCCTCTTTGTCTGACCTTCCCACGACCTTCTGACGCACAGCGTGTTAGTCTCTGTCTCTCTCTCTCTCTCTCTCTCTCTCTCTCTCTCTCTCTCTCTCTCTGATCTCTCACGTATATGGAATCCACGGAGGGGCGCCCTTATAGCTCTCCTGGGAGCAGCCATAGCTGAGGTGTATATACCGTTATATTAAGCACAGCTTGACACCTCAGTGTCGGTTGCCTATACAGATCAAGGCTCTCAGTGGATTTGTCTGTATACCCCTTTGTTTCTGAAGACAATCTTTTTATCTTGTTTCTCCCTCGGGGGGGGGGGGGGGGGGGGGGGGGGGGCTCTGAAGACAATCTTTTTTATCTTTCCACCCGTCTCAAATCATCACCTATCACCTCCTCTGCCTGCCCGTACTGACACATCGAAGGTGGACTGGGGATTCTACAGTTGCTGAAATGACTCTGTCTAGTCTATTCTCTCTGTTTCCACCCCCGCCCCTCTCTCAATTCAATTCAATGCAATTCAAAAAGGAGCTTTATTGCCATGAGAAAACGTCTCTCTCTCTCTCTCTCTCTCTCTCTCTCTCTCTCTCTCTCCCCCCCCCCCCTTAATTGCTATATGTCCTATTTTGACAGGCAAGATTGGCAATTGATTTAAGCAGAAGATAAGAAATGGACAGAGGTGTGCATTTTTTTCCGTAAACGACGAGGGAGTAACTGTTGTAGTTGAAATGCTCTGAGAGGAAAAGAAAAATGGGGCAATGTAGCCTATTGTGGTTTGTAACAGATTGTTTTGAAAGAACGTAAACTATTTTAAGAGTAAAAAGTCTCTCTCCCTGCGAGAGTTAGAGAGAGGGGGGGGGGGTCTGCTCATGATGGACGCGTACTCGCGTAGCCACAGGAGGTGGTTTCAAATCTGATCTCAGGATAACCGTCTCAGTCTGACTGCAACAGCCTGATCTAAAATTGGATTCCATTTGTTGACTTGTTTGCATTTAGACTTATGCGTTTAGAGACGGTCCCGAAGGTTACAGACAAGGCTGCAAACACACAGAGAGAAAATAAATAACAAGTGCACGCACATGCACACACACACACGCGCAAGCGCTCTCACACATGCGCACTCACACACGCGCACTCACCCACACATGTCATTGCACATCACGAGCGTGCTGTGCGGACATATTCTACAGCACAGTTCCAGTGTGGGTCCTGGAGGCTGGATGCAGCGCGGATATTAAAAGAGCTACCAGGCACTTTGTAATCTGTCCAATTCACCTGCTTATATAAGCCTGTTATCAGGAACTAGGTAGTAACACACGCATACGTACGTACGCAACACACACACACACACACACACACACACACACACACACACACACACACCCACACACACAGCATGAACAGCCTTGCCTCGAGGCAGCAGTCCACCTGCTAGAAGCTTATCATGGACCTTTATACTCACTCACACACACACACACACATGTGCACGCACAAACACCTGCCTGTAGAAAGAATCAGGGATGTGGGCAGGGGAACAAACACCCTATATAATCTCTCACTGAGCATCATGAAGGCACTGAAAGACCCGCCCACCTCTGACATCAGCAACATTATGATGTCACTGAGCATCATGAAGGCACTGAAAGACCCGCCCACCTCTGACATCAGCAACATTATGATGTCACTGAGCATCATGAAGGCACTGAAAGACCCGCCCACCTCAGACATCAGCAACATTATGAAAATTAGAAAAACAATTTTCAGGGTGAAAATCAAACAAACACACACACACACACACACACACACACACACACGCTTGCACTGACAAAGATATGCAGAGACAAGACAGACAGACACGCACGCGCTCTCTCGCACGCACTCACGCATGCACGCACGCACACACATGCCGGGACAACAACTTGCACTTAGCAGAGGTCATTCCATTACACACTCCCAGAAGTCGGAAGAGCTTTGGCACCTCGGAGGTCAGTCCCCAGCGGGGGTGCATTGATCGACACAGTGGGAAGTGTCCATTTTGTGTCCACAGAGCACACACATCATCATGCTAGATGGATTAACTGGCACCTGATTGCAGTGTTAGCAGCCTTGGGGGAGGTGGGGGTGCGGGGGTCTTTTTCAGTTATCAGTGTGAGTGAAGGGCTCTCGCTCGCTGCAGCGTTATCTCTGTCTTTTCTGTTTTTTCGCCACGTGGCTGACGACGGGTCTCCTCCCTCTCGCCATATTGAGATACGGTGTGACGTGTATGTTTTCAGCGGTGGCGTCAAGCAGGAGAGAGTAGGATGTGGAATGTATACCTCGAGACCTGAATGGTGTGGGAAATTAATCCCATGTTATGTTTTATTCATTGTAGACTTTTATCTCTGCTGTCTGGAAGAAACCACCTAACCACCAAAATGTAAAAAAAATAATCAGGAAATGTAAAACCAACACACAGACGTAAAGCGTGTTCAATATAGCACTGGTTTATGATAAAGAAAAAGAAAAAAGAAGAAAAAAAAACAGTTAGCTGTTTCGGCAGATCATCAGGATCCAATGGAGTTAGGAGGTTTCTGCCAAAGCACTTTTTTAAAACTTATTTATTTTTCAACCAACACCCACGTACAGGGTATTCAATAACATTATGAAAAACAAAATGGAGCTACGTGGTTTCTTTCGGACAGCAACGATATATATATTTAAGCAATAAGCCACGAGAGGTCTCAGGTTATCGGGTATTTTACAATGGCTGGGAGGCATAGGCAGACCTCCCAGCCATTGTAAAATACCCGATTAAGCTGGGGCCTCGAGTGGCTTTTTCACGATAGAGGGGAGGACGGAGAAGGAGATCAGCCGGAGAATCGGCCGGCAGGGGCGGTATGGCAGTCACTGAAAAGAGAGCTGAGCCAGAAGGCAAAGCTCTCCGTCTACCGAGCAATTTCCGTTCCTATAAGATCGAGAATATAATAAGCGGCCGAAATGAGTTTTCTTCGACGGGTGGCTTGATCTCCCTTAGAGAGAAGTTCAGTCATGCGAGAGAGACTCGGAGTAGAGTCGCTGCTTCTTCGCCTGGAAAGGATCCAGCTTAGGTGGTACGGGCATCTGGTTAGGATGCCTCTCGGGTGTCTCCCTATAGAGGTCCTCGAGGCACGTCCCACTGGGAGGAGACCCCCGGGGCAGACCAAGGACCACATCCCACTGGGAGGAGACCCCCGGGGCAGACCAAGGACCACGTCCCACTGGGAGGAGACCCCCGGGGCAGACCAAGGACCACGTCCCACTGGGAGGAGACCCCGGGGCAGACCAAGGACCACGTCCCACTGGGAGGAGACCCCGGGGCAAACCAAGGACCACGTCCCACTGGGAGGAGACCCCCGGGGCAGACCAAGGACCACGTCCCACTGGGAGGAGACCCCGGGGCAGACCAAGGACCACGTCCCACTGGGAGGAGACCCCCGGGGCAGACCAAGGACCACGTCCCACTGGGAGGAGACCCCGGGGCAGACCAAGGCGCAGTTGGAGGAAACACATCGACTCACTGGCCTTGGAACGTCTCGGAATCCCCCAGGAGGATGTCACTAATGTTGCTCTGAGAGAGGGAAGTACTCTGGAGCTCTCTGGTGGAGCTGTTGCCCCCGCGACCCGACTACGGATAAACAGTTAAGATGTCTGAGAGAGATGAAGCAGGGACCCTCTATCTGAGAGAGAGAGAGAGAGAGAGAGAGAGATGAAGCATGGACCCCAATATTGTATAATATTGTGTTGCAGATGAAACCTTGTCATAGAGGTTGTATTTTCGGTATAACCACTTAGGGCATATTCACACTCGGGACCACTTGGCAGATGTTGTGGTTAGTGTGAATGCTGCGTAGTGCGTACTGTTCCCCGGAGCAGATCACCCCAACCGTGAAAGCATTGAATACAGTTGTTGAATGAAGTGTTCTCGGGTGTGGAAGAATCAAGGCCAATGTGAATCATGGCCAGCGGGGACCATGCAGGCAATCGTATTCGGGAACAGTTTGAATAAAAACGGACTCAGTGTGAATCTGCCCCTTTATAGATACTTAAATTGACCTTTCACTCTGCCTTTTTTCCCCACTCTTTGTCGAAAATATAGCCGATCATATATATATATATCAATATAGCCTACAAGCTCACAGCGCCTCGCAGTGCCAGGCGTTGTGAGACATGATGTAGATATGTACACGGATCACGTGCGTGCAACAGAGCCTGATGTGTTCATGCACAATTATTGACAGTCTCAAACCATGCAGCGTATTCTGTTTCTAGAGGTGATATCTGCTAGCTTCAACATGTTGCTGGAAACATAGAGAGAGAGAGAGGGAGAGAGAGAAAGAGCTGCAGTGCTGCAGGCTCAGTGTATTACTGTAGCACTGCGTGCGTGCGGGCGTGCAGGGCTGCGGGGGTTCAACTCGATTATTCGGTGTACTGACTTCACTGGCCTCAGTTCTCTCTCTCTGTGTGTGTGTGTGTGTGTGTGTGTGTGTGTGTGTGTGTGTGTGTGTGTGTGTGTG
>NC_139706.1:6531888-6666888 GCF_964188405.1 Protomyctophum parallelum | reverse complement strand
ACAGAGTGAGTGATAACAGAACACAGTGATAACAGAGTGAGTGATAACAGAACAGAGTGAGTGATAACAGAGTGAGTGATAACAGAACAGAGTGAGTGATAACAGAGTGAGTGATAACAGAACAGAGTGAGTGATAACAGAGTGAGAGATAACAGAACAGAGTGAGTGATAACAGGACAGAGTGAGTGATAACAGAACAGAGTGAGTGATAACAGAGTGAGTGATAACAGGACAGAGTGAGTGATAACAGAACAGAGTGAGTGATAACAGGACAGAGTGAGTGATAACAGAACAGAGTGAGTGATAACAGAGTGAGTGATAACAGAACAGAGTGAGTGATAACAGAGTGAGTGATAACAGAACACAGTGATAACAGAGTGAGTGATAACAGAACACAGTGATAACAGAACAGAGTGAGTGATAACAGAACAGAGTGAGTGATAACAGGACAGAGTGAGTGATAACAGAACAGAGTGAGTGATAACAGGACAGAGTGAGTGATTGTTGCAGCTCGTAGGCAGAACAGTTGTGTTCGAACACAAAGGAAAGCGTTTACAGAAACGTTGAACCAATCCTCCTCATCGGATAGAGTACAGGTATTCATTCTTTCAATCAAGGCGCTCATTGTGTCCGTCGGACGGAAACCCTGTATGTCCAAAAAAAAAACGCTTATGTGATAAAAACATGCTGTGTTCCACATGGATCCAATGTGGTAATTATTCAGTCACAAGCTCCTGTTAAAACCCTGTAAGACCCGCATTAATTTCTACTTGCAAAAAATAGATTTCAACCTTACTACTACTTTGTACTACTAGAACTAAGACTAAAAAATGTGTTAAAAAAAAAAAAAAAAAAAATGATGATAATGTTATAATAATTATATAATAATGATATAATAATATAATAAATTAATAATTTACATTTGGGGGATATCTTTCACAATAATGAATAAAACATGTTCTAGACATTCTAATGATCACAAAAAAACATATATTACAATTATTGTACCTACTTTTATTAGGGTAAAGGTCAAAAGTCTTAGGTTAAAAAAAATTCAAAATCAAAGTCCAGACATTTTTAATTTGTGTGAATTTCAGCCTCTGTGGGGGGTATTTATATGCAAATATCATGACCAATGGCATTGAAATGGCATTGCAATGAACATCACTGATGATGTTTAGGTGAAAAAAGAAAAAAAAGAAAAAAAAAGAAGTAGTAATTAATTAAAATAAAATTGTTGCTAAAAAGCAACGCTGGGTCTTAGAGGGTTAACTCATTCGGCACCACAGCGCCATCTGGTGGAGGGCTCAGAGTGCTGCACATGTATTTTTTCACTTTACTTTAGTTTGAAAGCCGATTTGGCCGGAAACTGAGAGTCAGGAAGTAAAAGTCTGCTATGACTAAAACATATTTTTTTGTAAGCTATATAGGATCATATCGTGTCGAGAAGTGAGCCGCAAAACAAGACCCAAAAAGAAGAATCAGAGATATTAGCGTTCTAAAAAACGGCCTCCCCATAGACAGCCTCCCCATAGACTGCCTCCCATAGACTGCCTCCCCATAGACAGCCTCCCCATAGACAGCATAAGCCAACGGAAAGTCCTGGTCCAAATAAAGAAATGCGGACGTAGAGCGTTCTTCCGGTTTCTTCAAAACGCCACGGAGTAAATTCCATTGAAATGAATAGCTGGGGGGGGGGGGCAGTCCATCCTCTATCCTTTATAACAAAAGTACATCTTTGTGATGTCACTGATCACATGACCCCAGGTTCTAGACCTCCAGTTCTATAAGGCTAAACAGAAGAGGGGCAAAAACGTGCAGGACAACAGTGTCAAATACATTGAAAAACAACAAATCTAGCGAGACATGGACGGTATCATTTAGTGCCTTAATGGCATTTGGGATGAAGGAATTAAAAAAAAAAAAATTGCTTTTTGGTACTTCGTACCGTCTACCTTTAAGTTTCTCCCTGAGGCCCATTTGCACGTGCTCAGAGTTTATTAACACTGGCCAGTGTTAGCGCGTCTCGCGTACATCAATCAGTTCACTAACGCCAAGGAGTTTTGTTAAAATGTCTTATTAATCACACTTCAATTAATAATATACGCTCTGTCACGTCTGTAACCAAAAAATGACCCAATCTCTGTGATGGATGGCTTCAGTATAATGCGCTGTGAAATCTACCAAAAAGTGACAGGTCGGTGACGGATGGACCATTAATTCCTTTTGTCCACTTTTACCCTCCATCATTCTTTTACTGACAGGCAGGCGGGCGGGCGGGCAGACTGAGGGAGAGAGAGAACAGGACAGGAGACACAGAGAGAGAGAGGGATTGAGAGAGAGAGAGAGAGAGAGAGAGAGAGGGGGGAAGACAGAATTGAGTGTGTCAGCGAGACAGTGAGAGAAAGAGAACAAGAGAGAAAACAAATTTACTCTGAATCAATGTGTTCCCTGGACCTCTTTTCCATTATCTTCTTTCTTTCTTTCTGTCTCTCTTTCTCACAGCGCTCATCGTTCCTTTATTGGATCAGAACAAGAGTAAAGCCATTTCTGTTTTACTGGTAAGTCACCCTATCTTGAGCACGCACACGCATGCACGCACGAGCACACACACGCATGCACGCCTGTAGCTTGTAGATCTGAAGATTTTTTAGACATTTGAAAATATGAGTACTTTTTTTCCACCACTGGCCAGGTCAATAAAGATACGGATCAGCCTCGGTTCAAACCACTTTGGTGTACGGAGCGGCCCGGCCTCTACGGAGCGGCACGGCCTCAACGGGCCGCCATCCAGGCTTTTAAGACTCCTGTTTTGTCGTCACGCGTGACTGGATTCATAAACCCCTTTGTGCGATTTTTGTTTTAATCTGTAAGAGAATATAGTCAATATAGCCAGAATGTGAACCCGGGCATGTTGAGTACATTAAGGTTTTATGTTAGAAATGTTGAGTATGGGGGTCCCCAGCACGTGTCAAACTAGGGGGTTTTCATGATGCTGAATCCATTCCAAGCATTCCAAGTGTGTGTGTGTGTGTGTGTGTGTGTGTGTGTGTGTGTGTGTCTGTCTCACAGGTAAGCTGTAAACCCCTGACAGACCAGGATGAGGTGTATCTCAACACTTTACAGAAACATGTAAGTGTAACTGTATGTGACTTCTTTGATTTGTCTTTGATTTCTTCATGAAATTACTTGGGGGGGGGAATCATTGAATTTGTTTTTAATTAATAATTAGATTTTTTGGGAATGTTTTCCTATACGTGTCGCGTCCCGCGTCCCTCATGAGCAGACCTGTAGCTACGTGTCCCCTCATGAACAGACCAGTAGCTACGTGTCCCCTCATGAGCAGACCTGTAGCTACGTGTCCCTCATGAACAGACCAGTAGCTACGTGTCCCTCATGAACAGACCTGTGGCTGATCCAGGCGACAGCGCCTGCGTCACTCACTCACTCCCCGTCTGAAAAGACCTTAACGTTGCTGCTCTCTCCCTCTGTCTGCATTCTATGGATGATCATTCACTGTTGCTCTGGGTAACTTCCTATGGGTGATCATTCACTGTTGCTCTGGGTAACGGCATCCGCTAAATGCCTACATTGATTGTAAATTCATGTAAGTCCTCACATGATTTAGATCTGCTACTTTTGATGCTTTTAGGATCAGCGATAGGATCAGTATAGGATCAGTTAATTCACCAAATGTGCGTGCGTGTGATTCTCCTCTCCAGGCATCGGTCGCGTGTCAGCGCGTCAGCAGCCTCCAGTCGTCGTACCAGAGGCCTCCCCTTAGCCCCTCCCCCATCACGGCCCACAATGCACTGGTGCTGTCGCCCCTGTCCGACCAGGACTACTGCCAACTGGACCAGAACATCCTGGAGCTCTGTGGTACGACTGATAGCACCGTTTCATACAAATACCACGCCCGCCCCAATCTGAACATGGTTTGTGCTGTAGGGACCCCCCAAAACGAAAAGATTTGACTAAAATACACACATTTTAAGAGAAATAGCAGTTGTCCCTGCCTCAAAATGACTTGATTTGTGAGGGTTATATTTAAAGCATTATAAACCAGCAAGACGCCCTGAGGGCGAGAAGCTGGAACAACAGTTCCATATATGGAGATCTATAGGGGTTTGATGAGGTCAGATCAACATATGGAATGAATTCTGTACTGGCCATATGGAGAGTGTCTTGAGGGTACAGGGTTTGATGAGGTCAGATCAACATATTGAATGAATTATTTATTGGCCATACAGTATATGGGGAGTGTCACGAGGCGTGACTAACTAGATGTCAGATGCAGGTTTTCATAGTAAACTTTGGCCAGTCGCAACTGATAGTCCACCCAGTTAAGCATCCCTGTCTCGTAACTGACCCAAAATTGCCTTTGTCTGGGCATTACTTGCCCTCGGCCGCCATCTAGTGGTGACTGCTTAGAATATAGTGGTACCACGAAAAAGGTGTCGCCACAGGACTACCAGGTACTGTCAAGTGACTTCCAGGTGGGTACCACCCCCCAGGCACTGTCAAGTTCACACCGTTGTAAAGGTGTTACCCCAGGACTACCAGGTGGGTACCACCCCCCAGGCACTGTCAAGTGACTACCAGGTGGGTACCACCTCCCAGGCACTGTCAAGTGCACACCGTTGTACAAGTGTGCCACTCTGTGAGCTTTTGCACGTGAACTCACGGAAGACGGACATTACCGCAAGTGACCAAAGCGATGGTACGTGGCGGGATATATGATTAGCTTTCTGTTAGCGATGTTTGGCTAACTGTCGGTCCCGCTCAACAAATTATGTGTGCAGTCACGTCCGCCATGTCAGCAGTCAGTCCCAGCCAATGAACTCATACGAAATAACAAACGCAACTGGGCGTGACGTTTCCAGACAGGCCGGCCAGGAAATTGTTTGTTCATAATTATAATACATCCTAAAACCCCACTAACTCTGAGATTGTAACCTGTGAGGGTCCATTTGGACCCCGCCACCCCCCATGAACCCTGAGCAGTAACCACTGCAGCTAATGGTTATTCTGGGGGTCTGTGGACCACTGCAGTAGGTAATGGTTATCCTGGGGGTCTGTGGACCACTGCAGTAGGTAATGGTTATCCTGGGGGTCTGTGGACCACTGCAGTAGGTAATGGTTATTCTGGGGGTCTGTGGAGTGGACCACTGCAGTAGGTAATGGTTATCCTGGGGGTCTGTGGACCACTGCAGTAGGTAATGGTTATCCTGGGGGTCTGTGGAGTGGACCACTGCAGTAGGTAATGGTTATTCTGGGGGTCCGTGGACCACTGCAGTAGGTAATGGTTATTCTGGGGGTCCGTGGACCACTGCAGTAGGTAATGGTTATCCTGGGGGTCCGTGGACCACTGCAGTAGGTAATGGTTATTCTGGGGGTCCGTGGAGTGGACCACTGCAGTAGGTAATGGTTATTCTGGGGGTCTGTGGAGTGGACCACTGCAGTAGGTAATGGTTATCCTGGGGGTCTGTGGACCACTGCAGTAGGTAATGGTTATCCTGGGGGTCTGTGGACCACTGCAGTAGGTAATGGTTATTCTGGGGGTCTGTGGACCACTGCAGTAGGTAATGGTTATCCTGGGGGTCTGTGGACCACTGCAGTAGGTAATGGTTATTCTGGGGGTCTGTGGACCACTGCAGTAGGTAATGGTTATTCTGGGGGTCTGTGGAGTGGACCACTGCAGTAGGTAATGGTTATCCTGGGGGTCTGTGGACCACTGCAGTAGGTAATGGTTATCCTGGGGGTCTGTGGAGTGGACCACTGCAGTAGGTAATGGTTATCCTGGGGGTCCGAGGACCACTGCAGTAGGTAATGGTTATTCTGGTCCGTATTATTGTGAAAATAAATAGAATAAAGTGAGAAGATGCTGCATCACATCAACATGGCCTATCTCCAAGTAAACAAACCAATGCATTATAGATTTCCCCACAAACATAGACACAAACAAATGTGTCTATGTGACCCCCCCCCCCCCCCCCACACACACACACACACACACACACACACACGCACGCACACACGGACGCGCACACAAATAGACCCACACTCGTACTGTATATAATCAACTCTCCAGGGTTTAGGGCCATGCATGGTAATCCTGTAAGCCATCTGAATAAATAACCTTTCATGAATTTAGATTGCTTCTGTCAATAACAGACACACACACACACACACACACACACACACACACACACACACAGGGTCCCTGACAACCGGCCCCGTGACGGTACTTTACACTTCCACAGAAAAACACACTTTATCCCATTCTGACCTGAGATCAGATTCATACGAGGTTTCCGCCGGACACACACTGGTCTGATTAACCCATTCTGACCTGAGATCAGATTAAAAAAATGTCAGTCGCTCTTCGATTTTTCAAAAATAGCAGACCTACAAGCTCATATCGCGACACTCGGTGGCGCGATATGAGCTTGTAGATCTGCTATTTTTCAATAGCTAAAGCATAACGTAATGCTAACACCAAAAGGGGTTCCGCCCAAAATGGGATAATGGAAGTCATTTCACACAGTGCACACACGCGCTCTGGAAGGTGCTGGGGCAACGCACACACGCGTGTAATGTAAATATGCGTGTTGTGTAAATATGGTTCAGTTTTTAGGTTGATATTAGAGAAAGTAAATATTTTACTTTCTCGAATAACAACCTAAAAAACATGAACCTCGATCTGTTGTCAAAAAAAACCTCCAGTTCAGACAGGCTTTCGGATCTGATAGTTCTAGAGAGTCACAGCAATTTGAAAAGATCAATATTAGGCTTGTAGTGGTTAAACTGATTGTGGTGTTATATTAAGTCATTTTATTTCAAGGAGTCGGCAATTTCTTTTCACAGCAGCTGAAGTCTCTCTCTCTCTCTCTCTCTCTCTCTCTCTCTCTCTCTCTCTCTCTCTCTCTCTCTCTCTCTCTCTCTCTCTCTCTCTCTCTCTCTCTCTCTCTCTCTCTCTCTCTCCTGGTAAACAATAACATCACTGACCATGTTCTGCATGCTGAGGAACTAAGGCTTTGACACTGAAAGGCTATTGATTAAAACAGTAACAGAAAGGTGTTTCTCTTCTCCCTCGCTCGCGTCCTCTCTCTGTCGTGGACTGTTCCTCTGCACTCCCTCCAGTCGGTGCTGCATGCACGTGAACAACAACACTCCACTTCACACATGCAAAGCTTCACAAAGCTGCCGATTGTCAGTAGAAATGACATATAAATGGTCCAGTGTTGTTGTGTGAGCTGCTAAGTAGTATCGGTGTGTCGACACTGTGGTGTTGTTAAAAGCTGCCGCGGTGGCACAGTCGGTATAGTGCTGTCGCCTCACAGCTAGAGAAGGCCCTGGGTTTGATTCCCGATGGGGACGCTGGGGGGCGAGTTCTCTTTCTGTGTGGAGTTTGCATGTTCTCCGCGTGTCCCCTAGGGTAGGTACCCTCACATGTTCTCCCTGTGTCCCCTAGGGTAGGTACCCTCACATGTTCTCCGCATGTCCCCTAGCGTAGGTACCCTCACATGTTCTCCCCGTGTCCCCTAGGGTAGGTACCCTCACAAAAAAACATGCCGTAATCCTGGTCTCTAAATTACCTCCCCCTAGCCAGCCGGGACGCCTGATGGAGGGGAAAGGAACTGGTCGCAATAACGTGTTCCTTCCACGAACTACGTCCAACCGGGGAAACTCTCCCCTGTCAGGTGAAAAGAAGCAGCTTAGACTCCTCGTGCATAGTTGAGCTGTATTACCAGTCCCTCTGTCCGGGGATCCTGGACTCCTGAGAATTTCCCCCACGCACGTTTGTTCTAAATTTGGGTGGCATCAGATCATGGTGGCTCCCTCTGGTGTTGTGGCTGTGGGTGTCAGACAGTCAGTCAGTCACTGGCATTGGGGAGGTTAAGGCCTATTCGTAGAGAGATGTGTTGTGTGAGCGGTGACCACCATCACCATCAGTGACGTCACGGTGCAGTTTTCGGTGGTCACCTCTTCACCCAAAACTGGACTATGAGTAGGCCTGTAGTCAGACAGACGGGATGGCGTTGAGACATTTGGGGAGGTATAGTTATATGAGCGTGTAGAGACATTGGGGAGGTATAGTTATATGAGGGTGTTGAGACATTGGGGAGGTATAGTTATATGAGGGGGTTGAGACATTGGGGAGGTATAGTTATATGAGGGTGTTGAGACATTGGGGAGGTATAGTTATATGAGGGGGTTGAGACATTGGGGAGGTATAGTTATATGAGGGGGTTGAGACATTGGAGAGGTATAGTTATATGAGGGGGTTGAGACATTGGGGAGGTATAGTTATATGAGGGGGTTGAGACATTGGGGAGGTATAGTTTTATGAGGGGGTTGAGACATTGGGGAGGTATAGTTATATGAGGGGGTTGAGACATTGGGGAGGTATAGTTTTATGAGGGGGTTGAGACATTGGGGAGGTATAGTTATATGAGGGGGTTGAGACATTGGGGAGGTATAGTTATATGAGGGGGTTGAGACATTGGGGAGGTATAGTTTTATGAGGGGGTTGAGACATTGGGGAGGTATAGTTATATGAGGGGGTTGAGACATTGGGGAGGTATAGTTATATGAGGGGGTTGAGAAATTGGGGAGGTATAGTTATATGAGGGGGTTGAGACATTGGGGAGGTATAGTTATATGAGGGGGTTGAGACATTGGGGAGGTATAGTTTTATGAGGGGGTTGAGACATTGGGGAGGTATAGTTATATGAGGGGGTTGAGACATTGGGGAGGTATAGTTATATGAGGGGGTTGAGACATTGGGGAGGTATAGTTTTATGAGGGGGTTGAGACATTGGGGAGGTATAGTTATATGAGGGGGTTGAGACATTGGGGAGGTATAGTTATATGAGGGGGTTGAGAAATTGGGGAGGTATAGTTATATGAGGGGGTTGAGACATTGGGGAGGTATAGTTTTATGAGGGGGTTGAGACATTGGGGAGGTATAGTTATATGAGGGGGTTGAGACATTGGGGACGTATAGTTATATGAGGGGGTTGAGACATTGGGGAGGTATAGTTATATGAGGGGGTTGAGACATTGGGGAGGTATAGTTATATGAGGGTGTAGAGACATTGGGGAGGTATAGTTATATGAGGGTGTAGAGACATTGGGGAGGTATAGTTATATGAGGGTGTAGAGACATTGGGGAGGTATAGTTATATGAGGGTGTAGAGACATTGGAGAGGTATAGTTATATGAGGGGGTTGAGACATTGGGGAGGTATAGTTATATGAGGGGGTTGAGACATTGGGGAGGTATAGTTATATGAGGGTGTAGAGACATTGGGGAGGTATAGTTATATGAGGGGGTTGAGACATTGGGGAGGTATAGTTATATGAGGGTGTAGAGACATTGGGGAGGTATAGTTATATGAGGGTGTAGAGACATTGTGGAGGTATAGTTATATGAAGGTGTAGAGACATTGTGGAGGTATAGTTATATGAGGGGGTTGAGACATTGGGGAGGTATAGTTATATGAGGGTGTAGAGACCGTTGGCTATATCTGAAACACCTGTTCTAACTCTCTGTTTCAGGTGAGCTGTATGACCTCGACGCCACCTCGCTCCAGCTCAAAGTCATCAATTATGTAAGTGGCGCTTACATAATTCTCTCTCTCTCTCTCTCTCTACCGGTGTTAGCAGCTCAGCTGTTTATATCTATCTGCTCTTAACACTGTTAACCTCCATAACGACATCCCCCAATGGCGCCGACAGAGCACGCTTGATGGAATCAAGCGTAGCGATAGTTCACGGAGGGCAGAAGGCTATTAGTTCCCCTCAGTCATTCCCCCTAGTAATTGATTCTTTAAATCAGCTGCCTCTCTAGGCCACGCCCACATTCCCACAGTGCATTCCAGGCGGCCTACTTAAGCAGCCTCAGCTCACCACTCATTCTCCATGCTGAGCTGTCAAGCAGCTCGTGCGGCGTCTGCGTTAAAGTTTCCCTCACCTCCCGCGGCCTCTCCTCCCTGTAGTTCTTAGTCCAGGGGTTATGGGATATATTATTGTATTGTTTGCCAGCATTGTGTTGAATGATGCGTTGATGTGTTGTCTCTGTGTTTTGTTGTTTGATATCAGAGCTGTGTCTCGATGCACAGATAATCGGAGATATCAAATGTGACGTCAGACCTGTGTCTCGGTATACGCAGATCATCTGATATCACATGACCAGAGCCACACCCCCATACTAACATGCAATATCTTTGCAATGAATGGTTTATGGTCAATCTGAGCCGAAGTGTCTCGATGAATTAATCCTGATTCCTTTTCAATGAATCAATTGAGTTAATGTATTCAAGACATATATTATTTAACCACATTAGCCTCATATGCATTTCGGCCATTTGAAATTAGCTTGTAAAAAGAGCTTGTAGATCTGCTATTTTCAAAATATTTGTTATTCGAAACCTTGAAATGGGACATGTGCACAATGAGAACTTTTACTGTTTGTACTCTAAGTACATTTTGAAGCCAACACTTTTGCACTTTTACTCAGAATTCCGGACGTTCACTTTTATAACATCCACACTGCAGTATTGATACTTTATTTTACTTAACCCATTTTGGGGCGGGAACCCCTTTTGGTGTTAGCATTATGTTATGCTTTAGCTATTGAAAAATAGCAGATCTACAAGCTCGTAGGTTTGCTATTTTAGAAAAATCGAAGAACGACTGACACACAGAAACATAGCTTTTTCAGTAAACTGTCAGGATGTAGCAGACATTTTTAGAACCTGATCTCAGGTCAGTATACCAAAATGAGAATCACTGCTGCTGTAAGCTTTTCTATTATGGAATAATGCTTTCCAAAGCCATGTGCCCCGGGGGGCCCCGGGAGGCCTAACACTACCACACTGTATGATGTCTGAAGCCTCGACTTCATCTAATGCCCAATCCGTTTCCAGCCTCCGTATTGCTTCTTCATCCAATTGAGTCAACTTAGCGGTTATTGGTCCAGGCTGGCCGGACGTGCTGCTTGAGCTGTTACATGCTGAGAGAGAGAGAGAGAGAGAGAGAGAGAGATTGCTTGTGAACAACTCTCAGTTGAGTGCAAATAGCTGTGGGCATAGAGATATATAAGAAAGCTAGATGGCTCACCCGCGCTCTGGCCAGTGGAGAGCGAGGTTGCTGCCATCTCACCTCGGGGCAGCATAACATTGCGTGCGCTACCTGTTGCATATTGGATCGCTATACACCTGTGGGATCCTGCGTGTGCATTTAACCCATTCTGACCTGAGATCAGATTCACACGAGGTTTCCACTGGACGCACACACTGGTCTGATTAACCCATTCTGACCTGAGATCAGATTCTATAAAAATGTCAGTCGTTCTTCGATTTTTCAAAAAATAGCAGACCTACAAGCTCGTATCGCGCCACTCGGTGGCGCGATATGAGCTTGTAGATCTGCTATTTTTAAATAGCTAAAGCATAACATGATGCTAACACCAAAATGGGTGCCCGTTCAGAATGGGTTAACTCTCAGAGTGAACCAAATGGACCCTTATACGGATCCGTCCGGTTGCATTCATACACTCACACCGTCACTAATGGATTTATTTTACAAAATGGATTTCTGTTTTACGGCGTCTTATAACTCTGGCACACCTTTTATAGAATATGTCTCTGAAAGGTTGTGCTTCATGCCTATAGAGCGGCGCAGTCCCTCCCCCTTTCAGAACAACGAACGGCCCAGGAAATGAAAACGCAATGCATTTCCCCATAGGCAGTTTTTATTTAATTCATTTAAAGACCTTTTAAGCGTCGTACGAAGCCAACTCTTGTCGTGACACATCATGACAACACACACAATATTTTGGACCAAACAAATAATTACATAGAAGAAAAACAACAAAGAAAGTGTTGTAACCTGCCGTTTTTTTCCTACTTTCGAATTCTTTGTTTGGCCCGAAATATTGTGTCATGATTGTCATGATTTGTCATGACAAGAGTTGGCTTCGTACGACGCTTAAAAGGTCTTTAAATAAATTAAATAAAAACTGCTTATGGGGAAATGCATTGCGTTTTCATTTCCTGGGCCGTTCGTTGTTCTGAAAGGGGGAGGGACTGCGCCGCTCTATTGAGTGAAATGAATTGATCTCATATCAAATTAATGATATTCTGCAGCATGTCATATCCCACAGCGGTTGTTTATATAAGTCGATGTTGGAGGATTTTTTTAATAAGCTAGGGATTACTGTATCGTATTTTTAAATCATTTTTTAACGATTGGGCGTGATACACATTTTCATTACTAGAGGTTCTGGCCTACATTACACAAGTAAGACACGCAAACGCGGGAAGCAAACGCAGCTCGTAAATTGCAATAACAACAATTAGAATAAATTACGTACTTTTTTTCTCTTTTTAATTAGTCATTTTTTAAGTTTTCTACTGTGTGTGTGTGTGTGTGTGTGTGTGTGGTTGTTTGTGTGTGTGTGTGTGTGTGTGTGTGTGTGTGTGTGTGTGTGTGTGCTACAGCTGCGCCCTCTGGTGGCGGGCGGGTGGTGTCACAGCAGGACACAGACAGACACACAGACATGATCTGCAGGGTCTCATAGTTAGTGCTCAATGCGTTCGCAACTATAGCCCCCCCTGAGCCCCTCACACCTACTGTACCTACTGTACATGACACTATAGCCTGGTTTCCAACCTGATTAGCTGCGCTCCGTGATTTTGTTTTGTCACTTCGCTACACGCTGATTGGTCTGTGGCACGCGTTTGGACAAAAACACCAGTTTGACGTCATATCAATGCGCACTGCAAATGCAGCTACTGCTGTTGTCCCCTTATCATTCACTAAACTCTCCCCACACAGCTACTGCTGTTGTCCCCTTATCATTCACTAAACTCTCCCCACACAGCTACTGCTGTTGTCCCCTTATCATTCACTAAACTCTCCCCACACAGCTACTGCTGTTGTCCCCTTATCATTCACTAAACTCTCCCCACACAGCTTCTGCTGTTGTCCTGCGACGTCCCCTTATCATTCACTAAACTCTCCCCACACAGCTACTGCTGTTGTCCCCTTATCATTCACTAAACTCTCCCCACACAGCTACTGCTGTTGTCCTGCAACGTCCCCTTATCATTCACTAAACTCTCCCCACACAGCTACTGCTGTTCTGCGACGTCCCCTTATCATTCACTAAACTCTCCCCACACAGCTACTGCTGTTGACGTGCCCATATATGGAGAACTCTGTCTGTCTACCTGTGTCCCTTTTATGCCCAGATATTGAGACACAAGGTTCAAGGTACAAGGTTGTACTTTGTTACATCTTGTATGCAGGTACATGAGAGTAACTCTTTATTGTTACATCTTGTATGCATGTACATGAGAGTAACTCTGTATTGTTACAACTTGTGTATAGGTAAATGAGAATAACTCTTTATTGTTACATCTTGTGTATAGGTACAGTACACTAGTACGTCAGACTAAAACTTTAGCAAAGCATTCGTAAAAACTAAAACAGCATTAGTAAAAAGTAAAAACTATATCAAACCTGCTCTTAAAAACGTAAGAGAATTAGAAATCGAATTGACTAAACTAACTAAAACTAAACTATAATGAAAAATCCAAAACTATTATAACCTTGCACCGAGTTTGAATTCAATGGCCCAAACCACACTAAAGGGTCACCATGCAGAGTACTGTTTGGACCCAAGGACAGTGTTGGGGAAAGTTTTTTCTTTTTAATGAACTAGTTCAGTATATAGTTCAATCTTTGTTTTTTGAATGAACTCGTTCTATTCATAGTTCATCATTACAAATTGCACGGCTGAGAATGATTAGTTAATTTGTGTTGGATAAGGACTTATTGGTGGGCTTTCCACTAGATATTAAGGCCTGTTTAGGGTGTGTTTTAGCACCGGGGATTTCGCCTGGATGACTTTATGGAAACACTCACTCTTGAACGAAGTTGAACGTGAGCAAGTGACGTTCACACAACGCCAGGAATGAACGCGTTCACAATGACGTTCATCAGGCAGAAATACAATGTGTTCAGTTCAGTTCACGTTCACCCAAAAATATGAATGCGTTCATGAACGATCTGTTCTTTGAACGCGTTCGGGGTACAACACTGCCCAAGGAGTTGTGGCGTGTGTTTTGTCTGAAAGTGATTGCTTAGTTATAATAATGTCCAGCTGTGATCTCGACTTGTGTGACAGCAGTCACAGCAATGATTAATCTGTCTGTCTGTCTGTCTGTCTGTCTGTCTGTCTGGACAGACAGATTAGTCATCTGCTGTCGTCTGCTGTCTGTCTGTCTGTCTGTCTGTCTGTCTGTCTGTCTGTCTGTCCTGTCTGTCTGTCTCTGTCTCTGTCTCTGTCTCTGTCTCTGTCTCTGTATGTCTGTCTGTCTGTCTCACAGCTCAGCAGAAGACCAAGTCTCAGTGTTGCTGTCTCCTATTGGTGTCTGAGGATAACCAACAGCTCTTCTGTCAGGTCAGACGCACACGCACACGCACACACACACACACACACACACACACACACACACACACACACACACACACACACCCACACACACACACACACACACACACGCACACGCACACGCACACACAGATGAATTCTGTAGTAGCATGTTGCTTTTTCCACAGCAATAGAGACAGATAGAATAATTCACCCGTTGATCTTTACGTGACCTTTTGAATGACCTCTGACCTGTGTGGTTTTCAGGTGGTCGGAGACAAAGTCCTGGAGGAGGAGATCAGCTTCCCTGTGAGTACGCACACACACACACACGCACACACACACACACACACACACACACACACACACACACACACACACACACACAAATAAATAATCGGCCTTGACATAAAATCCCGAGTACACGGAACACCCAAAAGACCAACTGTACAAGGTTCAACTGTTCCACCTGTGATTCTGAATATTATTATAGAGATGCACGATATTACATTTTTGATATCGGTCGATAATATCGATATTGTTTGCAGGGGTCATATCGGCCGACACCGAGTTGAGAGTTCCTGAGCAAGTTAGTTTGATTCATGCATGTCTTTATTCATTCATTTATGAATTAATATATACCGTCCAATACAATACCTTTTTCCCCCATTCGTCCATTTGCTATATTTCACACAGGGCTGCATGTTTTATTTCCACTGGGTTGATTTCGCTGCCAGTTATTACAGTTGACCAAATCTATACATGTGTAATGAATGGCAATATCATTATTTCTGAAATGCGGCACCCCACATCTGGCAAGCAGCCTTACTTATTACTAGTCATGATGCTAAGTCTGTTCCAGCTAAGCTAACACAGCTTCCTCAATGTTTGACGAGTCTGAATGCATATGTACTAATATTAGCCCTACAAGCAGAACCAATGCTACTGAAGTTTCTGACATTTTTGACGACCCAGATAGCATGGGGTCCTATTCCAGCTCTACCCTGCCACCTGGTACGCGGACATAAATAAAACATAAACACTGTGAATACGGCCTGTCTGCGCTCTTTGAGGACATTTTTTTCGTAGTGAGGGCTTACCTATACATACCGCTGCGAATATCTCCTGTGGCGCGGAAGCCGTTAAGTATTTTTAATCTTGTTTGACCGATTTGGTCGCTTTGATTCTTCTTTTCCTTCCTTGTTTATTGACACCTCATTGTACCGCCTATCTGGCTAGCTAGTGGCGCTATAGCTATGACAGAGCAGATCAGAGGCAGGAACGTAGCCGGCACAAGCCAACCGCACATCGGAGGCGGTACAATGAACGGTAAATAAACAAGAAGAATCAAGCGACCAAATCGGTCAAACAAAGATAAAAAAATACTTAACGGCTTCCGCGCCACAGGAGATATTCGCAGCGGTATGTATAGGTACTTATAGTTCACAGATTCAGAAGCCCTCAAAGGAAAAGAAGCCGTCAAAGAGCGCAGATACGATGTTACAGAGCATATTTATGTCCGCGTTCCAACATTCCCATACGAAAATATAGATACGCACAGGGACCCTACATAAAGTGACATCCACATTTCAGAAAAGCTTTATGGAGGGTTCCGAGAGGGGGCTACTGTACAATAGGCTATGGGACCTCAGGGCTGTATATAATCCAGATATAATGAAACAATGGATTACCAGCTCAGTGGCTTTGTGGTTAGAGGTGTCCGCCCTGAGACTGGGAGGTCGGGGTTCGATCCCCGGCCGAGTCATACCAAAGACTCTAAAAATGGGACCCAGCGCCTCCCTGCTTGACACGTGGGAAGTGAGGACGCTGGCGTCGACTGTTCGCCGCTTCACCTCCCAATGTATGAATGAATGACCCATTGTAGCACTTTGAGTAGGCACGTAGTGCATAGAAAAGCGCTGTAAAAATGCAATTCATTATTCATTATTATAGGGCAGTGGTCCTCAACCAGTGGTCCTTGAGGGGGTTCCAGGTGGTCCCCATGCAGCTAAATGGAGAGTTGGTAACCAAATGGACCCTTATACATATTTAACTCGTAAAATGAAACATTCATTGTATACGCTCTCAAGAGTTAAAATATTGTTCAACATCTGCATTACCTAAGTGATGTCTGGGGGAGGGTTTTTTTTTTTATTCCTGCTGAAATGGCTAAAGCAAAGTGAAATAAATGAGCGTTGCGAGATAAAGACCCACACAATTCACAGCCCGGAGCCACTGGGGGGATGAGGAGAGTCTGTGTGTGTGTGTGTGTGTGTGTGTGTGTGTGTGTGTGTGTGTGTGCGTGTGTGTGCGTGCATGCGTGCGTGCGTGCGTGTGCGTGGCGTGTGGAGCGTTGGCGGAGCTGTTTTAGATTACTTTACATTCACAGTAAGTGAAAGGGGAATAATATTCGAGGGATTTGCGCCGATGGAGGATTTACTTTACCTCGACTAGAGATTTAATTTGATCATTCTGGTTCTCTGGATGGATGGATGGATGGAGGGGGTATTGGGTGGATGGAGGATTGGATGGAGGGAGGGAGGGATCGGTGGGTGGATGGATGGATGTAAGTAAGTAATTAGGTAAGTCAGTAAATTGTACTCATTCAGCACTTCTCACAGAGAAAACTCACAAAGTGCTTTTGGAGAATTGCCTGCAGTGCAGATTATAGTGTTTTGAGTTTGATCTTAAAAATGTCCACCGATCGGCTGGCAGATCTCAACACCTGCGGAAGAGAATTCCACAGTGTGGGCGCTGCAACCTGAAAGGCTCTGTCACCTTTTGTTTAGTTGGAACAGCGGGAAACAATGAACAGACCCTGATCCTTATACCGTCGGCGAGCTGTCAAAATCGTTAGCAAACAGCCCTCGGCGACGGCGACATTGGTTCCCATGGTGACGTGTCTACGCAGCGTGTGTCAAACATACCCCGTCGCACGTCAGCTAACTTGCCGATATTATCGCTTCATTCTTTACATGCACTGGACATGATCAGCAGTGGAAAAAAGGAATCTGTGTTATTCTGAAACCGTTTTAATAAACATATGACATGAGGTGTTAGTGTTATCTCTTCATACAGAGCATGCCAGCACATTACACATCGTAGGAGAGGTGATGGAGCAATCGGTGTAAATGTATGACAGCTATAATTTCAATAAACATGGTTATGACATGGCGTTGTAGACGCTATGCGTGTAAGTGTAGGTTCTGCCGTAGTGGAAAGGGCTGCGACGGAGAGCAGGTTTATGTATCGAGCACTGATCCATTTCCGGTTGCCGGAGCCGACTTCCGTAGCCGTCGTTCAAAATGACACATTGGTTGTTTAGTTTGAGATACGACTTTTTTTATTTGGATAAAAAAAGAATAAATGCTTTTCTCCTCTCCTGAACAGTTAGTCTTGTCTCTGCATCGAAGAGAGTCACAAATACTACTTGGCTTTGTCCGCGGCGTAACCGTCTTTAAATAAATAAATACCTTTTGAAATGTCGATGGGGAAAAATGCATTGGGAATCATTTCCTGGTCCTGGCGTCGTCATGAAAGGGGGCGGGACTGTGGCGCCCTATGGAATGCTATGGAATGCCACATCAATAATGATGGCATCTGTCTACATAACATGCTACATCATCAGTAAATTACATAAGTTGAGACTTAGCATAAGCCTGTAAGGTCGTCGAGGGCTGGCTATAGGGCAAGTGCTACGGTAAGTGCTGTGGGCTAAGATGGAGTCTCAAGAGGTGGGTTTTCAGACTACGGCGGAAGATTGAGTCTGCAGTTCTGACTGCAACGTGGAAGTTCATTCCATACTTTTGGAGCCAGATGGGAAAAGTGTCTAGGAAGTGTGGAGCGTTGTCCCGGCTGTTTTAGTGAAGGTTCTGCCGGCCTTTGAACATATGGGGTTGCCATATACCTTTGGTTGCTTTGAAGGCCAGCATCAGAGTTTTGTTTTTCTGTGCGGGTAGCGACCAGGAGCCAATGGAGGGAGCGGAGAAGGGTGGAGACATGTGGAAAATGTGGTTGGTGGATATCGCTCATCTCCTTCCATCTCACCTCTCGACCCCCCCCCCCCCCCCCCCCCCCCCCCCTCTCTCTCTCTCCAGCTGATGTTTGGGCGGTTCGGTCAGGTGGTTGAGAAGAAGCGGTCCATCTCTCTACTGGAAATGAGTGTGGTAAGGCACGCACGCACACACACACACACACACACACACACACACACACACACACACACACACACTACAGGACATGAGTGTGGTAAGGAAGGATCATCTCTGCTGTTCACATCATGCACTTAGTCCATCCCAGATGGTTTGCTCCTCATCGACACACACACACACACACACACACACACACACACACACACACAAACACACACAGCATGGTGGACATTCTTCAGTGTTGTCTTTCACTCTCTTCTGTCTGTCTGTCTGTCTGTCTGTCTGTCTGTCTGTCTGTCTGTCTGTCTGTCTGTCTGTCTGTGTCTGTCTGTCTGTCTGTTAATCTATCTGACTCTCTCTTTCTCTATCTCTGCCTCTCTCTCTCTACCTCTCTCTCTCTCTGCCTCTCTCTCTCTGCCTCTCTCTCTCTACTCTCTCTCTCTCTCTGCCTCTCTCTCTCTCTGCCTCTCTCTCTCTCTCTCTCTCTCTCTCTCTCTCTCTCTCTCTCTCTCTCTCTCTCTCTCTCTCTCTCTCTCTCTCTCTCTCTCTCTCTCTCCTCTCTCTCTCTCTCTCTCTCTCTCTCTCTCTCTCTCTCTCTCTACCTCTCTCTCTCTGCCTCTCTCTCTCTCTGCCCTCTGTGTCTCTCGTCCATCAGGAGGAGCGCAGACAGCTGTCCAGTATGCTGGCCTGTGAGATCTCGTCCATGCTGTGTGTTCCCGTGCCCAGCAGAGCCACCGGCCAGGTGGTGGCGCTAGCGTGCGTCTTCAACAAGCAGGGCGGTCAGAGGTGTGTGTGTGTGTGTGTGTGCGTGTGCGCGCCTGCATGCGCCTGCGTATATAGCAGTGCCATTTTACATATATATATATATATATATATATATATATATATAATCACACCTGTGTGAAGTGAGGGGAGCTAATATATTAAAGTCTAACTCATGATGCTATGATTTGGTGATGTAATGGCATTTAATGTTTGTGTTTGCGTTGGCGTTTTTAATGTTTGTTTAACTAAAAAACAAACATTAGACCTGTATATAGGAGCGCCCCTCGAATAATGTAAAATTACACTGCATGCTTTCCCTGTTTTAATCGCTTAAGGGAAGAGAACAATGCCCCGGGGTGCTTTCTAATGCCCCGAGGTGCGTTCTATGCACCAGCGGCGCGCTACACAATAAAACATTTGGACAAAAAAAAGGTAGTGTACAGCGCTACCGTAATGAGGTCTCTGTGCGGCGCGGGGAACATTGATCATGTGGATTAACCTATTCTGACCTGAGATCAGATTCATACGAGGTTTCCACTGGACACACACTGGTCTGATGAACCCATTCTGACCTGAGATCAGATTCTAAAAAATGTCAGTCGTTCTTCGATTTTTCTAAAATAGCAGACCTACAAGCTTCTATGCACCAGCGGCGCGCTACACAATAAAACATTTGGACAAAAAAAAGGTAGTGTACAGCGCTACCGTAATGAGGTCTCTGTGCGGCGCGGGGAACATTGATCATGTGGATTAACGTGGCGATGCAGACACAGCATAATGATGTTGATGATGATGATGACGGCGGAGAGGAAAGGACATTCTATGCAACCCATGCAGTCGAGGATAAAGCCATCAAGGGATAATTTATAGAGATAATATTTCCGGCTATTTCTTTATCCCATTTTGGGCGGGAACCCCTTTTGGTGGTATTTGGAATCATTATGTCATACTTTAGCTGTTGAAAAATAGCAGATCTACAATTTTGTAGGTCTGCTTTTTTTTATCCTGAAAATGTGGTGCAAATCTTTCAGAGCGAACGTTTTTGACTCAAAACCTTGCTTCTGGGGAGTCCCTGGAACAACATATTTTCAGATGGGGGTCAATTTTATATAGAATTTCTGGGGTCCGCCTTGACATGAAATAGTTTGAGAACCTGACATAGAACCTGACATAGAAAAATAGGTATTTTCAGAAAAACTGTCATGATTTAGAAGCAGTGCCGTCTCTAGCAGGGGGGGCATTGGGGGGCATTGCCCACCCAGATTGGATTTTGGATCTGGAGACGGCACTGTTTAGAAGACATTTTGTGGAATGGTCCTCCTAGGAGACGGCTCTGTTTAGAAGACATTTTGTGGAATGGTCCTCAGGTCTAAACGGGTTATGCAGCCAGCAGCAGAAATGCCTGCCATCTCAGAGCAGGGGAGGACTATATATTATCCAATTCATTTCAATTCAACAGAGCTTTATTGTACAATACAATAAAAAATAGTTGAAAATGGGGGAAGTGTATAGAGTTGGAGGGGGTACTGCATTTTGTAAACAGAGCTATGTCACATTGCATCGTTATATTATACATGTTATGACAGGGTATAAAGCTTTTTTCTTTTCTTTTTTTTACAAATAGCAGCAATTCTTTGCAGTCACTTTGGGGCAAAGGGCAGCATTTTAAATAGTATACAGGAAAAACTCAGATTTAAGATCTGTTTAAAGGTCACACACACACACACACACACACACACACACACACAACTAGAAATATTACTTTTTCTTTTAATCCACTTTAATTATTTGAAATTAGGATGCATTGTTATAGTTAAAGCTAGCCAGCGGCACATGAAGTAATTAGAATCAGCCTCGTCTCACCAGCTGCAACGATGAAAGTGATGAACACAATAATTACAGTCCAATTACCTTAATTTATAAATTATAACCCATTGAGACCGGATTCTATACAAATGTCTTCTTAAATCGTTAGAACAGTTTTCTGAAAAACCCATGTTTCTATATGTCCAGTGGTTCTCAACTTTTTCACGTCAAGGACCCCCAGAATTATATGTGTTCGGCCGCTAAACCCCATCTCACAATATGATGTTCCAGCAGGGACCCCCCAGGGACCCCCCCAGGGACCCCCCAGGGACCCCGGGCCCACAAGCAAAGATTTCAGTTAAAAACGTCTGCTGTGAAAAGATATTCTGTCGTATTTCAATGGCTCTGGTGCCCTCGAGCATTCACAGTCAAACACCATGCAGGTGTACTAATTATCATCTCTGCATGTACAGTAACTGTCATATTCAGCCATTGGAAACGTCTTGTAATGGTGTTCTTTTGTCTTGTCCCCTCGGGGGATATTCGTCTTCACAGTTTGTTCCAACAGAAGAAGAAAACCCACATTTAATTTACCATAATAGCGTGCGACACCATAACACCAAGACAATACATCTCCAGGCTCCATGTAGCCTATATACACAGAACCAGTGGTGGAGAGTAACTTATTGTACTACTACTTATTGACTTATATTCACTTAATTTTGCCTTTTTCTTTTTTCATTGACAGTAGGGTTGACAGAAAACGGGGAGAGAGAAGCGGGGGGGGGGGGGGGGGGGGTGGGGGGGGGGGACCGCTAGGCCGCCCCGGGCCTGTCATTCATATCATTGTGAATAAAAGTATTTGTACAAATAATTGGGTAACACTGCAGCTCTAACAAGGCCACTATTGTAAAAGAGACTGTTGCACCATTTAGTATAGTTCAACGTTGTGTGAAATGCATGCTTTTCAGTCCAATAATCCAAACGCATGCTCGATATATTATTAGTTATGCATTTATAATAGGGCAGTGCACTGCCGACCAGAGGTGTGCCACTGATGCCCTCTGCTGGCGAGGAAACTGCACGTCGGTTCTGTACACAGTGGTTCCATCATCTGTGTGTGGCTGTGCACTGTGACACTTACACAGACATTCACTGTGAAATTAATTCATCTGATCTACAACCTCACAACTCATGTGTGATGTGACGACTGTGAGCTTTTCGATCGGATACATTGGTACAACATAGTATAAAATAGGGTTTCAGTGGGTCTAACCACCTCTGTGTGTGCATGCGTGCGTGTGTGTGTGTGTGTGTGTGTGTGTGTGTGTGTGCTCCTCTCCAGACACACCCAGGCAGACGAGCATTTGATCCAGCATTGTTTCTGCTACACCTCCACTGTGCTCACCTCAACGCTGGCCTTCCAGAAAGAACAGAAACTCAAAGTGGAGTGCCAGGTAACGCACGCACACACACACGCACGCACGCACATACACACCAGACCTTGACCCTGTGGTTAGAGTGTCCTCCCTGAGACTGGGAGGTCGGGGGTTCGATATCCGGCCGGGTCATATACCAAAGACTGTAACAATGGGACCTACCTGCCTGGCACTCAGCATCAATGGGTTGGATTGGGGGGTCAGTCCCTGCGCCTTGGTCTGCCCGGAGGTCTCCTCCCAGTGCGACGTGCATCGAGGACCTCCCTAGGGAGACGCTCGAGAGGCATCCTAACCAGATGCCTGAACCACCTACAGTAAGCTACAGTATAAAAGCCTTGGTGTGGCGTATGAATTCGACACATTTCTTCAAGTACTTCTTGGAATAGTTTGTTTGGTATATCCATCTTTTATTCCAACTCGTAGCGAGACTAAAAACAAACATCGCGGACCGTAACTCTCTTGGGAAGGGACCCAAACAATGCGACGGTGTGTTATTTATATTATTTTCACCTGGTCTAAACCACGCCTAGACCGGATCACACAGCGATATAGTAACCTGGTTAGGTCCTTGCTGACGCTGGCTCCACCCTCAGCCCCATCCTTCTGTCATTCCAGGAAGAACTCAGCACCAGCCAGGTAACGCCGAACAAACAGGAATGAATTAATAGAACTTTAACTATAACCATCAAACCAAGTAAAACGAGTGATGTGCAATACTCAACAAACGATACTAAAACAAAACAAACCAGTTGGGTTTTATGCCTTTTTGAAGTGACTGCAGATGAAAACTAACTGGAAAAGTGTGCTCCTCGATCGGATCGCATATCTCCGCCAGGCTGGGTTGGCTAGCCCAGGTCTCTGTAAGTCGTGGTCATCAGGGTTGTGAGGAAGCTTTTCACATTCATGACAATTCTGAATGATGCAAGTTTTCCACATGACTCCAAAGGTGATGACGTGTACACTGGTCTGAGTTTTTGGATAAAATCGGCTGTGTCTGAGAGATGTACACAGCCACACGGATCTACACACACACACGCACATGCACACACACACACACACACACACACACACACACACACACACACACACACACACACACACACACACACACACACACGGACAAGGGTGAAAACGTAATCTCAGTGGTGGAAAAAGTACAGTGTTTTACTTAAGTAGAGGTATCAATACTGTAATGTACAATTTTTGCCTCTGAAATGTAGGCCTGGTGGAGCAGCAGAATTTTTTTGACACAAAGTACAACTACCTCAAAATGTTACTCACAGTAAGTACAGTTACTTAAGTAAATGTACTTGGTTACCTTCCACCACTGCCTAATCTCCGCCTCCCTGCTTGGTGGAAATAACTGAACAAGTGGTGTGTGTGCGTCGGTGTGTGTGTGTGTGTGTGTGTGTGTGTGTGTGTGTGTGTGTGTGTGTGTGTGTGTGTGTGTGTGTGTGTGTGTGTGTGTGTGTGTGTGTGTGTGTGTGTGTGTGTGTGTGTGTGTGGTTGTGTGTGTGTGTGTGTGTGTGTGTGTGTGTGTGTGTGTGTGCGTGTGCGTGTGCGTGTGTTTGAGTGAGCACTGCAGGCTGAACTTTAATGTGTGGCAATGGTCTGGGCCATCACTCACTCGCACACACACACACACACACACACACACACACACCGTGTTGTTACAGGAGCTCTTCAATTGCACTCTCGCTCTGCTTTTCTCCGTAGGCACTCTTACAAGTTGCCAAGAATCTCTTCACACACTTAGGTGAGTCTCTCTCTCTCTCTCTCTCTCTCTCTCTCTCTCTCTCTCTCTCTCTCTCTCTCTCTCTCCCTCTCCGCCCATACCTCTCTGTCTCTCGCCCTCCATCTGTTTTTGTATATGATATCGTCTGTTGTCGGGAGGGAAACCTCACATGTCCAAAACTGTTATAGATTCCTGGATTCAAATTAAAAAACAAGAAAAAGAAAAGCAGCAGATCTACAAGCTCTTGTGGATCTGCTACTTTTGATGCATCTGTTTAATAATTTATTTATTATTTGGGACTCCGTTGTTTGTCTGTAACGAAAGCTTTCACCTGGAGCTCCATATATGGAGACAACCTGGAGCTCCATATATGGAGACAACAGTGACATCCAGCACAGACATCAGGCTAATGTATAAATGTCATATATGGGTATGCACGGCTGTCATTGTGACACACACCCAGTAAAACCTTATATAAGAAGAATCTGAAGAGGTTTAGGAGGATCTAGCAGCAACCTGCGTAGTCTTGTCGTGGAGAGATTCCACAGCCTTCAGCATGAGACAGAATATCTGGCCTCACAACGCAGATATATGTGACCAGTGCCAGTAATTTGAACCACAAGTCGCCAACTCTGTTATGTCACTATAGGACCAAATAGATTATTTCTTTTTTTTTGGTGTTTTTCGTTTTTAGCCACATTAAAACAGTTGGAATGTTAAAGAATGTTTTTATTCCATCAGAAAGTCGTTTTAGTGTCATTAAGTCGTTGTATTTACATTGCAAAAATGTCTCTATAAGTACAGTTTATTTGCCGTATTTTGGGGGTGTGAACATTCCTGCACGTATTTACATAGAGTCGTTTCGATTGGCCATAGCTATCTTTGTTCTCCAGTTACAGTAGCCGTGTGTTTGTGACAATAGTCAATAAATAGCCTACAACATCAGCATTTTTGTTAACTTGATATGATGCTGTTGGATGTTGTAATAAAAGTATAAATTAACTGATTTACCCGTCGTCCACTGAAGAAAAAGTTGCTGTTTGTTTGTGGTCTCCACACGGACCACACGCATTCTGACGATTGTGTTAGTTGTAAATCCATTCTTCTGCCCTTTATTTCAGTGCACACATGTGCATGTTTAGCACTGTGTTTTAATCTCTGTAACTTTATTACCGTTGGATGCAGCTGCCTGATGATCAATAGCCTACATGAATTAATAACATCGTGCGTGATCGCGCGTCGCGGTAAAATCCGTCTTTTATATAATTTGATCCATCCATGACATCCATGCGTGATCGCGCGTCGCGGTGAAATCCGTCTTTAATATAATTTGATCAATCTGTGACATTGTTGTTCAAATATTGAATGAGAAGACATAGTGTAGTACTTCAAAGTGGAAGCATCATAACACACGTCTAAGGTATTTTTTCCCCTGACTTTCTGTTGGTAAGGTTTTGACTCTTTCACATCAGTGCACGGCTGATTCAAGCCATGCATTTAGGGGTAAAAAGGTACCTTTGTACATATTAATAATGTAATGTAAACATACAGCATTTTTAAATTTAGCAATTAAAAACATGGGTCTAAAACTACAAGTAACTCCATGGAATAAATTATAGCCTACTTGCAGTGTTAGCGGCAAGTAGTTTTACTCTACATGTAATTATTTGAAAACTCAATTAGCCTACTAGTTATTTTTTAGATTGTATTATTACAAAACATACACTAAACAACGTCCGTCCTATATTTCTATATTGCAATATTGATACATTATCATCTCTATTTATTCTTATTCTAAGAGTTCTAGATGACCTTCTGGCTTCTTTTACTAAGTGTCCACTCAAGTCATTCTGTGCAGTTGACAGTGTGGAGTGGTTAGAGGATGGGGGGAGTGTTTATGCAAGTATCTAGGGGTGGAGACAAGTGACCATTGTCACACCCATTCCTTGGCTCAGAGATGCTAAATAATTTGAAATCTTAGAACGGCTAATTCTGTACTTTGGTGTTTACAGTTAAACAAGTTTCAAATGGTCATATCTTCTTCATTTCCCCCCCAATTTCAATGAGCAATACATCATATGAAAGGTTACAGTGTGCAGTTTCATAATATGTAAAGAACTGAAAAATGACCATGGCCCCCTTGTGTATTAAACCACTGGCACTGGTCACATATCGTCGCGTAAGAGGTTTCGGCATCCGGGTTAAGTTCTAATCGGACACCACTGTGGCGGGTCCTAGCCCAGGCAACCAGCACTAGTTTGAGTTAGTATTTTATACGGCCCTATGTAAGAATCTGACCTGATATACAGAGTGAGCGATGTTCCGCTGGACGGCACATCTGAACGAAAGGACCAAACGCATACCGCTGTGCTGCCGTCGCAGTGAAGCACGAGGTGTTCGCCTTTGGAGGAGGTCGTGATGGAAACCGTGGTCGGATGGATGTGAGCGTCTTCAACACAGTGTCTCTGCGCTGGACGACGTTGAAGTACTGGAACATGATTTATTCATTGGATGTGGACACCCATCTGTGGGTCAGAAGAACCAAGGCTTCTGGGACTGTTCCAGAAGAGACGTGCAACCTCTCAGCTTGTGTCCTGGGGAAGGTCATGTATGTCTATGGACGCTTATGGCATCCAAAGCTTGGCTGCAAAGACGTGTACAAGTTGGACACCAGCACAATGGTCTGGACTCCCATTAACACCGGAGGAACTCCACCACATGCCTCATCACGTCACTGCCACCATCATTGGGACGAAGATGTTTGTATTTGGGGGCTATTTAAGGTCTGCGGTCTCCGACAACAACATCGGTGTGTTTGACACTGACACCAGCTTCTGGCTGAGAACACCTTCTGCCCAGCTGCTTCAAGAAGGACAGCACGGTCACGCAGCATTTGTCTACAATGGAGAGCTGTACATAATATGGTGGTCATGCCCGGAAACCAAACATCCGAGGATCTGTGGAAATTCAATCTAGAGGCCTTCTCCGCATGGAAGAAGGTCGAGCACAAGGGAAAACCCCCACGTCAGACGCATTTGACGTGCTGCTGCATGGTGGGAGATTGACGTGTCATTCTCCTTTATAGTTCGCACTACCTTGCAGGAGGACCTGTTTATCTTAGACCTAAGTCCTAGTCTGAAGACCTCATGCAAGTTGGAAGTTATTCAGTACGGTCTGAATTGGTCGGAACTCAGGCGCGACATCAGGCAAGAACTGCAGTAGTCAAGAAATCAGTCAGAAAAAATAAAATAAATCTAGGCAATCTAAAATCCCCCGTATGGGGATTACAATGCAAATAAAAAGTACATGAACCTGTGCCCTCTACCGATATTGACATCAGACGTTGGTGCTCTATGGTGTTTTTGTAGACTGTGTCGCTCGACAAAGCCGGTTGCACCGTGGTGGATTTGCTGTAAACTTCAGATAATGACACGCCTAGACTAGACTAGACTACTCTTTTTTTTTGAGGGGCGCTAGCCTCTCCTATGTCCATCTTTTTGGTGTGTATGCACAGACTTTGTCCTACACAAACATTCAATTCCCATTGACAATGAATGACAAGAATTTTATACGTCATAGTGTACATTTGATATAGTCATAGTCAAATTACGTCAAATGTAAAAGTACAAACACAAACATTGTTGACGAAGGTGAGGCCTCAAATTGTGATTGGCCAGAATGAGATGATGTATGATGAGATGAGCTTGTAGATCTGCTATTTTCAGCATGCAAACCAAGAGTATAATGACTTATACCGGATCTCTTGTCCACTAGTCCTTTCCTAACATTTCAGTCACTAGAAGTGACTAGAAGTCACTTCTAGTACTAGTCGTTTAACTATACCTATTATTTAGTTAAAAAAACTTAAAAAAGGTTGTATGATATTTGTACATTTAAAAAACTGTGTACATTGGTGACTATAATCTAGCATTCTATCTGATCTTGAGGCCTACAAAAGCAAGGTTGACTAGTGGATTTACTAGTCGACTAGTTGAATAGTCGACTAGTTGCTTAAAGCCCAAGCGTGCCCCATGGAGTTTGGAGAGCATGTACAATTTACAATTTACAATTTAGGCATTTAGCAGACGCTCTTAATCCAGAGCGACATACATTTAAGCAAGAACAAAAGCATGGGAATACATCACATAAAAGCATTTATCATGAAACATGCGTAAGCTAAGAAAGTAACAGTGGAATATCTATATAATGAAACTATACATACACTATACATATAAACTATACATATTTACTAAATGGTAAATGGTAAATGGTGCATTTATATAGCGCCTTTATCCAAGGCGCTTTACATAGATTGTGCATTACATTCACCCATTCATACACCGATTGCGGCGGAAGCCATGCAAGGTACCAACCAGCACATCGGGAGCAATTTGGGGTTCAGAGTCTTGCCCAAGGACACTTCGACATGTAGACAGGAGGAGCCGGGATTCGAACCGCCGACCCATGGATCATTGGACGACCTGCTCTACCTCCTGAGCCACAGTCGCCCACTACTATGCTATACATATGTACTATGGCGTGCTATGACTATATACAATACAATTATAGTGCTGTCTACATAACATGCTATAAGTTTGTGTCAAATGCTATCTAAGCCAACAGAAATGCTATCTAAGGGGTTAGGCTAAGTGCTATGGGCCATGATGGAGTCTGAAAAGGTGGGTTTTCAGACTACGGCAGAAGATTGGGAGTGATGCTGCAGTTCTGACTGCAATGGGAAGTGCATTCCACAGTTTTGGAGCCAGAAGGGAGAAGAGTTTGGGACGTGTGGAGCGTTGTCCCGGCGTTTTTAGTGAGGGTACTTCCAGTTTCCCTGCGTTGGGATATATGTACGGATATATTATATTATTATATATATATGGCCAATGATGGGAGAAGCGTCAGATAATTGGCCTCAGACTAAATGTCTCCCTCGTGGGCCGTGTGGACCCGTAGAGGGTCAGGATCAATGACGGACCATTAAACTGATCACTAATGGAGCACAATGAATGGCCATAAAGATGTTCTATATGGACTAACAATGTGAACCCCATGACCTGCAAATGTAACACTGACTGAGTGAATCCACTGGGACATACATTACACTGAACTCTCTCTGTCTCTCTCTCTCTCTCTCTCTCTCTCTTAGATGATGTGTCAGTGCTGCTGCAGGAGATAATAGTGGAGGCCAGGAACCTCAGCGATGCAGAAATGTAAGATCTGTCCTCGAATGATCCCGTATGAGAGAGAGAGAGAGATTGGTGGAATTTATCAAAGCATGAAGTAGCGAAAATCAACAAACTGTGTGTGTGTGTGTGGGGTGTGTGTGTGTGTGTGTGTGTGTGTGTGTGTGTGTGTGTGTGTGTGTGTGTGTGTGTGCGCGCGCGCGCGTGCATGATTTCAGCTGCTCTGTGTTCCTATTGGATCGATTCACCCATGAGTTGGTGGCCAAGGTGTTTGATGGTGTTTGCTTGGTTGATGAGGAGGTACAGTACACTCGCACACGTACAAACACGCACGCACACGCAGTTCTGGACACAATGATTCCAGCATCTGTGTGTGTGTGTGTGTGTGTGTGTGTGTGTGTGTGTGTGTGTGTACACTGTATGCGCTGCAGTGAAACACACACAGACGCACGCACACACACACACTTCACTCACTCACTCACTCAGACTAAATTGTTTATACATATTATGGATCGCCATCTTCCATTATTAAAGAGATGAATATAACTGTGCGTGTGCGTTCGTGTGTGTGTGTGTGTGTTTGTGTGTGCCTGCGTGTGCGTGCCTCCGTGCGTGTGTGCCTGCGTGTGCGCCTGTGTGTGTGTGTGCGTGCCTCCGTGTGTGCGTGCGTGTGTGTATCTGCTTGCATACGTGCGTGTGCGTGTGCACAGAAGGAGTTCCGTATCCCGGCTGACCAGGGCATCGCGGGCCACGTGGCTACCACGGGTCAGATCCTCAACATCAAGGACGCGTACTCCCACCCGCTGTTCTACCGCGGGGTGGACGACAGCACCGGCTTCAAGACGCGCAACATCCTCTGTTTCCCCATCAAGGACGAGAACAACGGTACGAAGGTTCCTACCTATACCGCTCTCACTCACACACACACACTCACGCTGCTGCACAGGGGCGGCCTTAGGAATCTGGAGGCCCGTTTCAAGACCAAATATGAGGCCTCCATATATACCTACATCATTATTTTGTTGATACAGCCGCATTGATACAAATAGTTTGACTGTTCAATATCACACGCAGACATTACTCTCGACAATTAGCACCAACACCTCCTCTCCTCATCCTGTCGTCCCGTCACAATTAAAGTGTCTCCCCTTTACCTCCCAATGCTGCACATTTTACCCAGGTTATTAACATAAAATAGGTGTAACTTGACCTTGTGGGAGAGAGCAAGGCAGTGATTGAGCGAGATAGAGAGGGCCAAGAGTGGCGGGGGTTGACTGACGCCTGACGTTCAGTTGGAGCTTGGAGGCCCCCCTGAGGGTGGAGGCCCGTTTCAATTGAAACTGGTGAAACATAGCTAAGGCCTCCTATGAGTCACGCACACACACACACACACACACACACACACACACACACACACACACACAGCTACAAACCGGCCAGGTGTGGCCATGCTACATCGTGTTGCTCAAGCCACACAGCGAGCCGTATAGATGACAAGGCCATAGCGGGTCAAATAGCACAGGGAGACGGTTCATTGTAAGAGAACGGGAGTGGGAAACAGAGCAACGAAAACCTTGACACTGATTGATTGGCGCTTTCCCCGTCCCAGCGGAGTGGATGAAAGTAGTTTGTGGCCAAAGCGAACAGCTGTGATTCACATGAGAGCCATGTCTGTCTGTCTGTCTGCCTGTCACGCTGCAAAGGACACGTGTCGGCTATACCTGAGAGTGACTCGTAGCCTGTCACGACGGCGGACATGAGGAATCGGCGTGATGTGCAACCTTTTCACGGCTGTCTCTGCCGGGCTTTGTCCTCGTCACGACAGCTTTGGGGCTGTGGGGGAAGCTGAGTGACCGCAGAGAGTTGATGTCACGGTGATGTAGTTTCAGAAGACACCGTTCCGCACCACTGGACCATACGTCCTACCACTCAATTTTCTGTTTCATGGCTGCTGCTCTTATCTCTTCCCTTCCCTTCCCTTCCCTTCCCCCGGCTTTCTCTCTCCATCCGTCTATCTCATTGCCACTTTACATCTTGCCCATTTTCTAGCTTTCCTCCTCCTGCCTATCACTCTCTCTCTCTCTCTCTCTCTCCTTCTCTCCTTCATTCTAAGGGCTGATTCATACTCCTATTTTAGAGATGAATAAAAGTCGGTTCGGCTCTGTAGAGCCTACAATGTGACGTCATTTGAGGTTCGGGGGGGGCGGGTACCGTCCTAAAGTCGTCTCTTCGGTGCTACTGAAAATTTCTGACGAGCCGAAATCTTTTCGGCACTACAGCGCCGAAACAGCGGTAAAATAGGAGTATGAATCGGCCCTAACCCCCCCCTTCTTTCTCTCTCTCCCTTCTGCAGTGCTGCACGGTTCTTGCTAAAATGTGAATCTCCATTTTCATCCACAAGAATTGAGATCACGATTCTCATTTCCTTCCACGGAAATATGTATTGTCTTTAGTCTGTAGTTGTCTGAACAGTACTACATTCAAAATGTGGCACCTGGCGCCAACTACTGTGGCTTTAAACAGAGAACATCGGGTACTACCTGTGCCATGTCGAGATGTCTCTACATTGGGTACTACCTGTGCCATGTCGAGATGTCTCTACATTGGGTACTACCTGTGCCAGTGTCGAGAATACCATCATCCGTTGATTCTATTAATCCAGAATGAATACCCTTATATCAATATCTCACGAGTAGTAGCTTCTCCGTCGCTATAGGCCTACGGTTCCCAAAGTGGGGTCCGGGGACCCCTAGGGGGTCCCCAGCTAAATTATAGTTTGGAACCAAATGGACCATTACGGGTCTGTAACTCTAAGTTAAATTAATATTGATTTTACAATATGTGACCAGATTTGACTGAGGGGCTGCCATTGTGCAGCCTCCAGATTCTCACCAGAGGATAAAAACATACTAGAGCATTGTCTGAAATAAATGTCAGAGCTGAAATCGACGTGTAAATATGAAATAAATGCTTAAACATGTAGCTAGGTGTAATGTTAGAGTCCACAGAAGTGAACCTTTCAAGCCTCAACTCACTGTTTTCTGCAAGACATTACTCTATAAGCCAAAACCTGGTGGGTCAAACTGAACAACCAATATGTCAATTTGAAGCTATGATTCCCTGCTTTCATGTGATATTAAAAAAATACATATGACCAATGGCAGCCCCTCAGTCACATTTGATCACAATAAATTGGGGGTCCCAGAGATAGAAATGCCATTAAAATGGGGGACTAATTGAACAGGTTGATAATCACTGCTGGAGCCATAAAGGTCTTCTCTCATGGGGGTCCCTGGCATATTCATTTCAAAAGGGGGTCTGCAGGCTATTTAGTGTCAATTTGGGGATCCTTGACATGAAACAGTTTCGTGACCACGCTTGCTTCCGCGGTGTGACCTCATCGAAATGATTCAGCTCCGTCCACATACATTATAGGCACGACCTTTAGCAGCGTTTTTATTGGAATTGAGGCTCAGATTGAGGTAACTAGAGCGGTGCATGCCCGTTGGGCACTGGCCTACTTGGAACGATGCAAGTTAGAAATGCATGCCCCACCCAGTTGTTAAGTGTGTGTCCCTTTTATGCCCATATATGGAGTTATTTGTCAGGCATGCCCAAATATGGAGTCTATGCAGATCAGGTGTGATCAATTGGCTAATTTGGGCCCTGTCCAGATCCCGGGCAGAGGCTTTTTTGTTGGTTCTGGACAACCGTGGGGGTGCCCGTACTTGGAACGATGCAAGTTGGAAATGCACGTCCCACCCAGTTATGTCTGTGTCCCTTGTATGCCCATATATGGAGTTCTATGTCAGGCATGCCCAAATTTGGAGTCTGTGTAATGTCAGAACAGGCTCCATATATGGGGATATAGGGGTGATCAGGTCCAGAGCCCGGGAAGGCTATTTTGCCGGTTCTGGACAACTGGCTATCTGCCGGCCCCTCGACACCGGGCACTGCACTCCCTGTGGTGGTGTGGATTGTGTGTCGAATTGGAAGTCGGTGGAGCGAACGGTTCTCGAGTTACGTGGATTACAGACGTACACACTTATGTACGTACTTGGTGCAGAAACCCGTCCACCAGTGACATCATCGATGGGGAATCTAAGCTAATATAAACTGCTGTCGTTGCAACAACTCAGCAATTTATTTAAATGTAATGGCATTAATGTTAGTCGCTTTATATGAACAGTTTCACCGATACACACAATGATTTGTATTCCTTAAGGTGGTTGTATTCCATCCGCAATCTCTCTCTCCCTCTCTCTCTCTCTCTCTCTCTCTCTCTCTCACTCTCTCAGAGGTGATCGGCGTGGCGGAGTTGGTCAACAAAACCAACGGGCCGTGGTTCAACCGTTTCGACGAGGACCTGGCAACCGCCTTCTCCATCTACTGTGGCATCAGCATCGCCCACGTGAGTCTGGTGGAAAGTAACCAAGTACCTTTACTCAAGTACTATTCTTAAGTACAAATTTGCAGGGGCGGCCTTAAGGATCGGGAGGCCCCGTTCATGACGTCATAATTCCAATAATTAATAAATAAATAAAAACTTGTCAGTGTGTATTATCGGACTTGAAAGCATGAACAGCATACACAGCCAAGTAGAAAATACACAAACGCAGCTTGCTTGATTAAACAATGTTTTACTTTAAGGCATAACTGGAAGGCTGCATAGGCTATACAATGATGCAATCGCAACTGTCAGCGCTGCTAGTGCAGTGAGTGCACACACTGGGAAGTGGGAACAATTACAACCAAACAACACACTATACTACTACTACTATTTATTTAAAAAAATAAAATAAAATAAATATATATATATATATATATATATATTATTATGTTTTATTTTTATTTTTTTTGGTGGGGGAGGCCCCTGGAGACTATATGTTTCAATTGAAACGATTGAAACATATATAAGGCCGCCACTGACAATTTGTATGTGTTTGTACTTTACTTGAGTATTTCCAATTTCAAATACCTTTACTTCTACTCCACTACACCTCGGAACCAAATATTGTGCTTTATACTCCACTACAATTATTGGAAGACTTTAGTTTCTAGTTACTTTGGAGATTTTGATTATCATTAGAGGACACACATTAACCCTTTGCACATTTCAGTCATTTGAAAATAGACTTTTGGCCCAACTGCATTTTGAAATCCTCCTTGAATTTACTTGCAGCAGAATATTTCTATACGGCGGTATTGCTACTTTTACTTAAGTGAAACACGTGAGTACGTGAGTACTCTCTCTCTTTCCCCTCTGTGAGATTCATCTTCCAAGATGTCGGTGCTGTGACCGATGGCATGATTATACAGCGCCTCCTCCCATAAGTGATTACAGTACAGGCCCTCCCATATAATATACTGCACTTTATATTACCACAGATAACAGTGATGTATTTCCCCCCCAGCAGAGGAGCTGTACACTATAGGCTTGCAGCAGCAGCAGCGACACTGACCTTGCGTCAAAAACATCTTCAAAATGGAACAAAGAAAAGTCAACAATGTTGTTATCAAGTGTTTTTTACCGCCAGACCTTCCCTTCTATCTTTACCCATACATACTCCCACATTAATTCAAGAAGCTTTGTACTGTATTATCCAAAGGTTATATTCACAGACTCTATGGAAAGATTATGCGACACTAAAAGACTTGAAAGACTATACAGTGCTGGCACCTCATTCGTCATACTAACTGTAGAGGAGTTGGGAAATACTTTGGAAAGACTTTTGAAAGGACTCGTCTAAAGGACAATATTCAAGATTTAGCAAAGACTGGGCATTTTGCATGGTCACTAATCTTATCTATATCTATAAATGCACCATGTCTCTGTCTGTTGCCGTCTAATTACAATGTGGAGCGTGCATGAGAGATGGAGAGAGAGAGAGAGAGAGAGGTCTGCTAATTCCCCCACACAGAAACTCTGTCATTTCTCGACCGTTTCCGGGTGTTTACCGAGTTTAACCCATTCTGACCGGAGATCAGATTCATACGAGGTTTCCACTGGACACACACTGGTCTGATCAACCCATTCTGACCTGAGATCAGATTCTAGAAATGTCAGTCATTCTTCGATTTTTCAAAAATAGCAGACCTACAAGCTCGTATCGCGCCACTCGGTGGCGCGATATGAGCTTGTAGATCTGCTATTTTTCAATAGCTAAAGCATAACATGATGCCAACACCAAAATGGGTGCCCGGTCAAAATGAGTTTAGTGACGGTGTGACAAAAAAGATGTTTAGTGTTTTGAAAATACACATTATTTGAATCCAACATACACTGTTGATAGTGCTGTCAAACAGCTACATGTCTAAAATAAGTTTAGATTGTACACATTATCCAAGGACACATAATGAATGATGCTGATTATGATACTTTAATACACTGTATTGATCAATTAAATACATGAATACAAAACAAGCCATTGTGTCTCATACAAGAGTCACATTGTCAGCATATTGTATATTGATACGTTTGGAAATGCTACTGCTTAGATTACATACCATTCAATACAATACAATACATACATACATACAAACATACATACATACATACGTATACATATACAGTGCATATGCTCACAGCCTGTAGAGGCAGTTTCGCCAAAGTCTCCAGATCATGGAAGAGAACCGATTAGAACTCATAATATTATTATATTATATTATAATACTGTACACGTCGTTATATTAGTCAATCCATGGTAGTGAATCATCTGTGAACGCCTTCTATAAGGCCTTCTATGTACAAGGGACACAGGCTTCTGTGACCGATAAAGAGATTTCCACCAAGTCAACATATTCCACATATTCAGTTCATCGGGGAACAGACGGTCAAGCAGATGGGTACAGAGGGTACCCTGACAGACCGATGGGTCGTGATGGGTACAGAGGGTACACTGACAGACCGATGGGTCGTACTGCGGGTGTGGCACAGCCTGTTGGGAATGCATTCCCAACTCAGATCCCTCCCAACCTGCGTCGCACCCGAGTATGCCCGGCGGGGCTTCTAATCTCAGCGAGTCCCTTTCAAAACGCATTTCCTTCGGCATCTTGTCTTCCGACCGTCGAATGGCCCAGTGGTCGTTCCAGTTGGTCACGTGGTACAGCTCGGGCTCGTCCGCCAGTGCGTTGACGACAAAGTAGAACTCGGTGTTGTACCGGTTCTCTCTGGCGTGTTTGAGTTCGTTGTGCGACCCGACGAATCTGGCCCGATGATAGCTGACCTCCTTGGTTGCTTTGACCTCGATGTACTGAGTCCCTCCGGCGCTGTGGACCACCATGATGTCGTAGGGCTGACGCGATTCCTGTCCGCTGTTCATCCAGGTGACCGTGGCGCTGTCGCCGTGGAGCCACTTCAGGTACAGCCAGGCCCATTCCTCTCCCCGTCTGCCAACGTCACTCCCCTTCAGTGTGTCCTGTAAAATGGAAAGTTACTGTCAATTTTCAATCAAATTCAATTAAAATTAGCTTTATATTGGCATGAGAAAACAATAAGTTTACATTGCCAAAAGAAGTGTCAAAATAGGACAGAAACTGTTGAAAGTATAATGGATTGTATTATAGTGCATGCGTACCTACTCAAAGCGCTGGCAAATCTGGCGACCATGGAGGCCACTTTCGGACAAATAGTAGCACTTTTTTCTCAAGACTATTTAATGGTATATTGAAAGAAATGTCACTTTATATATATATATATATATATATATACACCTGTAACACACGCAATACATACAATATATACAAACATATACATATATAATATAAATACATTATCGTTGTCAGTCACTCACCTTAATGTGGCTTGTATCCATCCTCTTCAAATTGAACAGTGTTTGTTCATGTCCATTCAATGGACGTGCATGTTTAGTGTCATGTGATCCATGTCCATGTTTAGTGTCAGGTACCATGTACCTCGAGATTAGATGGTTTTGCAAAGGGGTTCCCATATTGGGTGGCATGCTGCTCTCAGTACTGTGTCTCCTCCTCCTTCAGATTATGAGATCAACTGAAGTGATTAGTTGACACTTGATCTTTTTATGCCATCAGTCATGATGATGTCATGCAAGCTATTGTCAACAAACATGTCAACAAACACATACACACACACAGTTTAGTTGATTACCATAGCAACCACTGTTTTACCTTAGCAACCATTCACCTTCAACAAACACACAGTTTATTTGTTTACCATAGCAACCCCTGTTTTACCTTGGCAACCATCCATTTCAACCAACGCTTTTACCCTAGCAACCGAATATTTAGACCCTAGCAACCAACTATTACACCCTAGCAACAGCTAATTGTGACCCTACATGTCACACATGTCAACAAACACACGTGTCACACATGTCAACAAACACACGTGTCACACATGTCAACAAACACACATGTCACACATGTCAACAAACACACGTGTCACACATGTCAACAAACACACATGTCACACATGTCAACAAACACACATGTCACACATGTCAACAAACACACATGTCACACATGTCAACAAACACACATGTCACACATGTCAACAAACACACGTGTCACACATGTCAACAAACACACATGTCACACATGTCAACAAACACACATGTCACACATGTCAACAAACACACATGTCACACATGTCAACAAACACACATGTCACACATGTCAACAAACACACATGTCACACATGTCAACAAACACACGTGTCACACATGTCAACAAACACACACGTGTCACACATGTCAACAAACACACACGTGTCACACATGTCAACAAACACACACGTGTCACACATGTCAACAAACACACACGTGTCACACATGTCAACAAACAAACAGACACGTGTCACACATGTCAACAAACAAACAGACACATGTCACACATGTCAACAAACAAACAGACACGTGTCACACATGTCAACAAACAAACAAACATGTGTCACACATGTCAACAAACACACGTGTCACTCATGTCAACAATAGTGCGCCACCAAGTGGCGCGCTATGAGCTTGTAGGTCTGCTATTTTTGAAAAATCGTAAAAATGTGGCGCTAATCTTTGAATATATATTCTTTCAAAATGAATGTTTTTAACTCGGGTCTAAATTGGCTATTTATCTTTTCTTTTCTTTTTTTTGTGAAAAGTCATGATGAAATATTAAAGAAGAGTTTCTCAAGTTGCTGTACTTTTATATTTAGATGAAAAGTTTTTTTTTAATGAAATAGGAAGGAACAGCAATGTGCGTCCCGCCATATGTCCATCCTTATGTCCCTATGTTTAGGGTCATAAGTCCCATACACCCACAATGTTTTTTTCACATGCACCAAAGGAGAAGTTCCCAGCTCCATTTAATATGTTTAACCCATTTAGGCCTGACGTCGAAATAAAATAAAAAGTATTCTAAATCATGAAAAATTTCTGAAAAACCGTGGTTGAGTGGTTCTCAATATTTCACGTCAAGGACCCCAAAATTTATATTTAATTGGCCGCCGACCCCCATCTCAAAATATGTAGTTCCAGAGACGCCCCCCCCCCCCCCAAGAAGCAAAGATTTGAGTTAAAAACGCTCACCCTGAAAGAATATATATTCAAGGATTTGCACCACATTTTCACGATTTTTCAAAAATAGCAGACCTACAAGTTCATAGCGCGGCATACACTGATGACAGTGCTGTCAAACAGCTTAATGTCTAAAATAAGTTCTCGGCCTGAAAAACCTTTAAGTGAGAGAGCAATGTAATAGAGCAGAATTTTTATTCACACACACACACACACACACACACACACACACACACACCTCAGGTGTGTGTGTGTTATTACCCCAAGACACGTAATGAATGATGTTGATTATGATACTTTAATATATTGACCAATTAAATACATGAATACAAAACAAGCCATTGTGTCTCATACAAGAGTCACATTGTCAGCATACATAGATAGTGGTAAGTTTTGATAAACAGATGGAAATGCTACTGCTTAGATTACATACCGTTGTCACCGTACAATATACTCTTATATAATACACCTGGTTATATTTACAGTTCATCTTCCATGGTAGCGAATCATCTGTTAACACCTTCTATAAGGGCATGATTCATATGGGCCTAAAAGGGACCCAGACTGTGACAGATAAAGTGACTGAGTAAGAGATTTCCACAAAGTCCACATATCCAGTTCATCGGGGGACAGACGGTCAAGCAGATGGGTACAGAGGGTACACTGACAGACCGATGGGTCGTACTGCGGGTGTGGCATAGCCTGTTGGGAATGCATTCTCAACTCAGATCTCTCCCGACCTGCGTCGTACCCGAGGCTGACTGGCGGGGCTCCTAGTATCAGCGAGTCCTTTTCAAAACGCATTTCCTTCGGCATCTTGTCTTCCGACCGTCGAATGGCCCAGTGGTCGTTCCAGTTGGTCACGTGGTACAGCTCGGGCTCGTCCGCCAGTGCGTTGACGACAAAGTAGAACTCGGTGTTGTACCGGTTCTCTCTGGCGTGTTTGAGTTCGTTGTGCGACGCGACGAATCTGGCCCGATGATAGCTGACCTCCTTGGTTGCTTTGACCTCGATGTACTGAGTCCCTCCGGGGCTGTGGACCACCATGATGTCGTAGGGCTGACGCGATTCCTGTCCGCTGTTCATCCAGGTGACCGTGGCGCTGTCGCCGTAGAGCGACGTCAGATACAGCCAGGCCCATTCCTCTCCCCGTCTGCCAACGTCGCTCCCCTTCAGTGTGTCCTGTAAAATGTGCCTTGTGTCCATCTTTTTCAAATTGAACATTGTGCGTACGGTGTCAGGTGATCCATGTACATTAAATGGACGTCCTTGTCGGGTGTCATGTGATGCATGTCCATTCAATGTATGTCCATGTTTAGTGTCAGGTAACATGTACCTTGAGATTAGATGGTTTTGCAAATGGGTTCCCATATTGGGTGGCATGCTGCTCTCAGTACTGTGTCTCCTCCTCCTTCAGATGATGATGAGATTAAATGAATTGAAATGATCCGTTGACACTTAATCTTTTTATGCCATCAGTCATGATGATGTCACGCAAGGCCCGTTGCTATGTCAACAAACACACACACACGTGTCACACATGTCAACAAACACACGTGACACACATGTCAACAAACGCATACACACACTGTTTCGTTGATTACCATAGCAACCACTGTTTTACCGTAGCCACCATTCACCTTCAACAAACACACAGTTTATTTGTTTACCATAGCAACCCCTTGGCAACCATCCATTTCACCTTAACAACCACCGCTTTTACCCTAGCAACCGAATATTTAGACTCTAGCAACCAACTATTACACCCTAGCAACAGCTAATTGGTACCCTAACAACCACTGTTTTACCATAGCAACCGCATATTAGACCCTAGCAACCGACCATTGTATAGTATTGGACACACACAGCAACCGATGAATTGGCTAATTTGGGCCCTGGGCAGAAGCTTTTGTGCTGCTTCTGGACAATGGTGTATCCCACCGACTCAAGGTCGGGCACTGCACCCCCTGTTGGGGTGTGGAACGCTTGTGCCGAATTTGAAGTCGGTTAGGGCGAACGGTTCTCGAGTTAGGTCGTACACACACACTCACAGAGACCTGTTGCATTTATCGATAGATGAGCTCCATCAACTTAATGAAGTAATTGCTGGCTCTTGGTGTTTGATATTATGGTAGAGTTGATGGTCATGTTCTCATTGTGTCATCCACGCAGTCTCTGCTCTACAAGAAGGTTCACGAGGCTCAGTTCAGATCCCACCTGGCCAACGAGATGATGATGTATCATATGAAGGTAACGCACTCACGCACACACACACACACACCCTGGGCGCATTCCTGTGGGTCTGGATGTCCCCCACACGGTCACTTTTTTACCGTTTCGGACGTGGGGCGGCGGAACCGGGCTGACTCCCTGGGTGCATTCCTGGCGGTCATGATGTTTCGTGTTGTGGACCCCCACACGGTCATGATAGCATGTTAGCTTGATAGCATGTTAGCATGCTATCATGTTAGCATAGCATGTTAGCATGTTAGCATGCTAGCATAGCATGTTAGCATAGCATGTTAGCATGTTAGCATATCATGTTAGCATGATAGCATGTTAGCATGTTAGCATAGCATGTTAGCATGTTAGCATAGCATGATAGCATGTTAGCATAGCATGATAGCATGTTAGCATAGCATGATAGCATGTTAGCATAGCATGATAGCATGCTAGCATAGCATGATAGCATGCTAGCATAGCATGTTAGCATGCTAGCATAGCATGTTAGCATGCTAGCATAGCATGTTAGCATGCTAGCATAGCATGTTAGCATGCTAGCATAGCATGTTAGCATATCATGTTAGCACGTTAGCATGATAGCATGTTATCATGCTAACATGTTAGCATAGCATGTTAGCATAATAGCATGTTAGCATGGTAGAATGTTAGCATAATATTTTAGCATAACATGCTAGCATGTTAGCATGTTCATGTTAGCATTAGCTAGCATGTTAGCATGCTCATCCTAGCATGCTAGCAAGTTAGCATACTCAACCTAGCATGCTGCATAGCATGCTAGCATGTTAGCATAGCATTGTTAGAGTGGTACAGGTGATGTTATAACTCAGGAGTGGTACAGGTGATGTTATAACTCAGGAGTGGTACAGGTGATGTTATAAGGAGTGGTACAGGTGATGCATTGTGATATTGTTACATCCAATAAGGTGTGGTACAGGTGATGCATTGTGATATTGTTACATCCAATAAGGAGTGGTACAGGTGATGCTGTTACATCCAATAAGGAGTGGTACAGGTGATATTGTTACATCCAATAAGGAGTGGTACAGGTGATACTGTTACATCCAATAAGGAGTGGTACAGGTGATGCTGTTACATCCAATAAGGAGTGGTACAGGTGATACTGTTACATCCAATAAGGAGTGGTACAGGTGATGCTGTTACATCCAATAAGGAGTGGTACAGGTGATGCTGTTACATCCAATAAGGAGTGGTACAGGTGATACTGTTACATCCAATAAGGAGTGGTACAGGTGATGCTGTTACATCCAATAAGGAGTGGTACAGGTGATGTTGTTACATCCAATAAGGAGTGGTACAGGTGATGCTGTTACATCCAATAAGGAGTGGTACAGGTGATGCTGTTACATCCAATAAGGAGTGGTACAGGTGATGCTGTTACATCCAATAAGGAGTGGTACAGGTGGTAAATGGTAAATGGTGCATTTATATAGCGCCTTTATCCAAAGCGCTTTACAGAGATTGTGCATTACATTCACCCATTCACACACACATTCATACACCGATGGCAGCGGAAACCATGCAAGGCACCAACTAGCACATCGGGAGCAATTAGGGGTTCAGTGTCTTGCTCAAGGACACTTCGACAGTAACTCTGGGGGAGCCCGGGTTCGAACTGGCAACCTTACGGTTACCATCCAGGCACTCTACCCCTGAGCCACCGCCGCCGCCGTGATGCTGTTACATCCAATAAGGAGTGGTACAGGTGAACAACTCCATGCAGAGCAAATAGCAGATCTGCATCGAATCTGCACTGGAAAACATAACACATTTTTTACATGGTTTCTGCCTGAGAAGCAACAACATAATGTGACTGTTACTTTGTTCTAGTTGTAGGGTTTTAAGTAAGTGTGTGTGTGTGTGTGTGTGTGTGTGTGCGTGTGCGTGTGCGCGTGTGCGTGTGCGTGCACCCATGCTTCAGGTATCGGAGGAGGAAGTCACTAAGCTGCTGGTCACGGGGGTTGAACCAGTGATGGAGATTCATCCGTGTTTCGCTGAGTTCACATACACGCCTCGATCGCTCCCCGATGACACCACACCTATGGTACAGAGAGAGAGAGAGAGAGATGCATGGGGCTAAAGCAGGGGTCTTCAAAGGTTTTCAGCCCAAGGACCCCCCTAGCTGAGACTGAGAGATGAAGCAGTGGGCCAGTGAAAGATTTGACCCAAAATAAATTGCAATAGTAATTGTTCAAGGTTGTTTTTATGATCCTTAGGATCATCCAAATAACAAATTAAATCACACCTGTGCGAAGTGAGGGGCGCTCTTATCATCTTACAACATCAATAATTTACAACATATTTTTTGTTTAAGCAACGGGTGCTAATGTTTGTTTTAGTCCTCAAAACAAACATTATATTTCTCTTTATCGTCTATGGCGTTTTCTTAAACAAACATTGTTGAAAAACAAACATTAAAGCCATATATAGGAGGGGCTAGCGCACCCCAAAAATAGATTATTGGGGTTGAAAGTTGGGGTACCATTAAAAAACCTAGACAGTTTTTGGTTTAGACTAGTCATTGGTTAGACCAGTCAGTAGTCCTACAACTACAACCTATCTCAAACCCTCACCCTAAACCTAACCTCCCACGGGGCAGCACACCTAAACCTAACCTTAACCCATGTCTAACCAATGACTAGTCTAAACTAAGTATGCACCCCATATAAGGCAAAAATGTCGAATTTGAATTATGCTTTAGCATGTGACATGTGACATTTTGCACGGAAAACACTACATTTGGCCACTTGCCCAAATGTGACGACATCATCACATTTGTAAAGACGGCTATGGCTGTTTTCAGCCCAGTTAGTTGAGAGAGAAATGAAGCAGGGCTCCCAGCTACATATTGTAGGCTTTTTAATTATATGGGTAATCGTGACGTGGTGTAATGTCTCCTCAGGGTATTATCAGCATGTGTGAAGACATGGGCTTCATAAACACCTACAAGATCGACATTCACACTCTGGCCAGGTCTGTCTGTCTGTCTGTCTGTCTGTCTGTCTGTCTGTCTGTCTGTCTGTCTGTCTGTCTGTCTGTCTGTCTCATTAAATCGACCTATAAACTCTGATCACAGTAAAAACCCACAATGTTCAGCCATCTGTTCACTTCACTTACTGTCTATCCTCAGTGTGGATTCATCCCCTTACTCTGTGTTTGTGGTGGTAGTGACAGTAGTGGTGACATTAGTGTGGTGTTTGTGGTGGTAGTGACAGTAGTGGTGACATTAGTGTGGTGTTTGTGGTGGTGACAGTAGTGGTGACATTAGTGTGGTGTTTGTGGTGGTGACAGTAATGGTGACATTAGTGTGGTGTTTGTGGTGGTAGTGACAGTAGTGGTGACATTAGTGTGGTGTTTGTGGTGGTAGTGACAGTAGTGGTGACATTAGTGTGGTGTTTGTGGTGGTAGTGACAGTAGTGGTGACATTAGTGTGGTGTTTGTGGTGGTAGTGACAGTAGTGGTGACATTAGTGTGGTGTTTGTGGTGGTAGTGACAGTAGTGGTGACATTAGTGTGGTGTTTGTGGTGTAGTGACAGTAGTGGTGACATTAGTGTGGTGTTTGTGGTGTGGTGACAGTAGTGGTGACATTAGTGTGGTGTTTGTGGTGGTAGTGACAGTAGTAGTGACATTAGTGTGGTGTTTGTGGTGGTAGTGACAGTAGTGGTGACATTAGTGTGGTGTTTGTGGTGTGGTGACATTAGTGTGGTGTTTGTGGTGTAGTGACAGTAGTGGTGACATTAGTGTGGTGTTTGTGGTGTGGTGACATTAGTGTGGTGTTTGTGGTGTAGTGACAGTAGTGGTGACATTAGTGTGGTGTTTGTGGTGTAGTGACAGTAGTGGTGACATTAGTGTGGTGTTTGTGGTGTGGTGACATTAGTGTGGTGTTTGTGGTGTAGTGACAGTAGTGATGACATTATTGTGGTGTTTGTGGTGGTAGTGGTGACATTAGTGTGGTGTTTGTGGTGTGGTGGTGACAGTAGTGGTGACATTAGTGTGGTGTGGTGGTGACAGTAGTGGTGACATTAGTGTGGTGTTTGTGGTGGTAGTGACAGTAGTAGTGACATTAGTGTGGTGTTTGTGGTGGTAGTGACAGTAGTGGTGACATTAGTGTGGTGTTTGTGGTGTGGTGACAGTAGTGGTGACATTAGTGTGGTGTTTGTGGTGTGGTGACATTAGTGTGGTGTTTGTGGTGTAGTGACAGTAGTGGTGACATTAGTGTGGTGTTTGTGGTGTAGTGACAGTAGTAGTGACATTAGTGTGGTGTTTGTGGTGTAGTGACAGTAGTGGTGACATTAGTGTGGTGTTTGTGGTGTGGTGACATTAGTGTGGTGTTTGTGGTGTAGTGACAGTAGTGGTGACATTAGTGTGGTGTTTGTGGTGTGGTGACATTAGTGTGGTGTTTGTGGTGTAGTGACAGTAGTGATGACATTATTGTGGTGTTTGTGGTGGTAGTGGTGACATTAGTGTGGTGTTTGTGGTGTGGTGGTGACAGTAGTGGTGACATTAGTGTGGTGTGGTGGTGACAGTAGTGGTGACATTAGTGTGGTGTTTGTGGTGGTAGTGACAGTAGTAGTGACATTAGTGTGGTGTTTGTGGTGGTAGTGACAGTAGTGGTGACATTAGTGTGGTGTTTGTGGTGTGGTGACAGTAGTGGTGACATTAGTGTGGTGTTTGTGGTGTAGTGACAGTAGTGATGACATTATTGTGGTGTTTGTGGTGGTAGTGGTGACATTAGTGTGGTGTTTGTGGTGTGGTGGTGACAGTAGTGGTGACATTAGTGTGGTGTGGTGGTGACAGTAGTGGTGACATTAGTGTGGTGTTTGTGGTGGTAGTGACAGTAGTAGTGACATTAGTGTGGTGTTTGTGGTGGTAGTGACAGTAGTGGTGACATTAGTGTGGTGTTTGTGGTGTGGTGACAGTAGTGGTGACATTAGTGTGGTGTTTGTGGTGTGGTGACATTAGTGTGGTGTTTGTGGTGTAGTGACAGTAGTGGTGACATTAGTGTGGTGTTTGTGGTGTAGTGACAGTAGTAGTGACATTAGTGTGGTGTTTGTGGTGTAGTGACAGTAGTGGTGACATTAGTGTGGTGTTTGTGGTGTGGTGACATTAGTGTGGTGTTTGTGGTGTAGTGACAGTAGTGGTGACATTAGTGTGGTGTTTGTGGTGTGGTGACATTAGTGTGGTGTTTGTGGTGTAGTGACAGTAGTGATGACATTATTGTGGTGTTTGTGGTGGTAGTGGTGACATTAGTGTGGTGTTTGTGGTGTGGTGGTGACAGTAGTGGTGACATTAGTGTGGTGTGGTGGTGACAGTAGTGGTGACATTAGTGTGGTGTTTGTGGTGGTAGTGACAGTAGTAGTGACATTAGTGTGGTGTTTGTGGTGGTAGTGACAGTAGTGGTGACATTAGTGTGGTGTTTGTGGTGTGGTGACAGTAGTGGTGACATTAGTGTGGTGTTTGTGGTGTGGTGACATTAGTGTGGTGTTTGTGGTGTAGTGACAGTAGTGGTGACATTAGTGTGGTGTTTGTGGTGTAGTGACAGTAGTAGTGACATTAGTGTGGTGTTTGTGGTGTAGTGACAGTAGTGGTGACATTAGTGTGGTGTTTGTGGTGTAGTGACAGTAGTGGTGACATTAGTGTGGTGTTTGTGGTGTAGTGACAGTAGTAGTGACATTAGTGTGGTGTTTGTGGTGTAGTGACAGTAGTGGTGACATTAGTGTGGTGTTTGTGGTGTAGTGACAGTAGTGGTGACATTAGTGTGGTGTTTGTGGTGTAGTGACAGTAGTGGTGACATTAGTGTGGTGTTTGTGGTGTGGGGACATTAGTGTGGTGTGTGTGGTGTAGTGACAGTAGTGGTGACATTAGTGTGGTGTTTGTGGTGTGGTAGTGACAGTAGTAGTGACATTAGTGTGGTGTTTGTGGTGTAGTGACAGTAGTGGTGACATTAGTGTGGTGTTTGTGCTGTGGTGACATTAGTGTGGTGTTTGTGGTGTAGTGACAGTAGTGGTGACATTAGTGTGGTGTTTGTGGTGGTAGTGACAGTAGTGTTGACATTAGTGTGGTGTTTGTGGTGTGGTGACAGTAGTGGTGACATTAGTGTGGTGTTTGTGGTGGTAGTGACAGTAGTGTTGACATTAGTGTGGTGTTTGTGGTGTGGTGACAGTAGTGGTGACATTAGTGTGGTGTTTGTGGTGGTAGTGACAGTAGTGGTGACATTAGTGTGGTGTTTGTGGCGGTGACAGACAGGTTATGTGTGGTGGTGACAGTAGTGTGGTTGTGACATTCTTGTGGCGTTTGTGGTGACAGGTTCTGTCTGATGGTGAAGAAAGGCTACAGGGACCCTCCGTACCACAACTGGATGCACGCCTTCTCTGTCTCACACTTCTGCTACCTGATGTACAAGAACCTGAAGCTGTCCAACTACCTGCAGTAAGAACACTGTACTTCTGCTACCCGGTGTACAAGAACTTAGGACTCAAGAGTTAAAGATTTATTAGGGTCCATTTGTTTACCTACTCTCTATCATTTAGCTGAGGACCACCTCACCAAAATATTGATAAAGGGCTCTATTTTCATCCATGCTAAACCCATTTGCCTTTTTTTATTTATTAAGATTGTTGAATAGTAGAAATAGCCAATCTACTAGCTGGATATATAAGGCAGCAGCTGGTAATTAATTGGTAATTGATCAATTCTTGTTTTAATCTTTTCCTTCCCTTGCTCTCTCTCTCTCTCTCTCTCTCTCTCTCTCTCTCTCTCTCTCTCTCTCTCTCTCTCTCTCTCCTCTCTCTCTCTCTCTCTCTCTCTCTCTCTCTCTCTCTCTCTCTCTCCAGGGACATAGAGATCTTTGCCCTCTTCGTGTCGTGTATGTGTCACGACCTGGACCACCGCGGCACCAACAACTCCTTCCAGGTGGCCTCGGTGAGAGAACGAGATGCCTTTATTTGATTGTTTTTAGCACCGTTTCTGGATCCCCACACAGTAGACGTAGCAGTTGGACAAATTAGAGCAGTTGGTTTTCAACCCTCTTCATGTCAAGGTCAATTTTTTATTTGGCATTTGAGCCAGCCTCTCGGACCCAAGACTTATAGAATATTTTGTCGTCGTTGGAAAAGATGTTATCCACAATTCCATGCTGTATTGATGTTGGTAAAATGATTGGTTGGGTAATTAATCCCACGCGAATTAGGTTTCATTTGTATGATTAAAATGTCATTAAACTCACTTTTACACTGCACTGTTTGCACAGTGCACACAAGTTTTTTTTTACAGTAGGTATACTGTATAATTGGGGGGGGGGGGGAGACTCTCACTGTCTTTGTAGCAGCATACTGTCTGCAATCTACCTACCTACCTAAGAGCGTCTGATGTGTGTGTGTGTGTGTGTGTGTGTGTGTGTGTGTGTGTGTGTGTGTGTGTGTGTGTGTGTGTGTGTGTGTGTGTGTGTGTGTGTGTGTGTGTGTGTGTGTGTGTGTGTGTGTCCTCTCTGTTCTCAGCAATCTGTCCTGGCTGCTCTGTACAGCTCAGAGGGATCAGTAATGGAGGTAAACCCACACCCATTTCAACAACGACAACACATTTTCTGCCCTGGTTCCTTTTTTTAGCATGTCATCACAGGATGAATCAGTGGTTTAACCTTTTTCATATCAAGGTCCATTGTTTATTCAGCATTTGAGCCAATTGAGGCAGCAGGTCATTGCTTTTATTCAAAACGAGTGCTTCCAAACTCTGATGGTTGTGTCCACTAGGGGGCGATGTTGGCTCGTGCATTTCCAGCATTGTACTGTACTGATAATTAGAGATCGGATCGGTGATCGGCCAACCGATCGATCGGTGGCCGATCACCGATACGATCAATCGGATCGGCCGTGCAAAATCCACGGATCCGCGAAACCGATCAACAAAGCAAAAAACTGCGGCCGTTTACATCCAAAATAATGTGTCACTTTCTCGGTCCTGCACCGCTTAATGGAGAAGTGTAGCACTGGCAGCGCAACGAATCCCCCCCCCCCCCCCCCCCCCCCACACACACACACACACACCCCAGGGTGGGAGGGGGAGAGAGAGAGAAAAGAGAGAGAGAGAGAGAGAAAGAGCACGCACGTCTTCACCCCAGCGAGGGAGGGAGACGCCGCGGAGAGAAAGGGAGAGAGCTCCTCAGCTCCAGTCCGTACCTTTTTTCTCATTGACCAGCAGCAAAGGGAGCTAACTATAATCAAAATTGTTAGACAAGTAGTGTGCCCTGATACAACTTTCTTAGAAATGTGCATGTTGCCTGCAGTGGCAGCCAGCCAGTAAGATGAGCCTGTGCATTTCACGGTTTTCACCCTGTATAACTTGAATGCATAGGCAAGGCAATCAAGACCATTCATTTAGCCCTCGCTCAGGAAGGCCCCCTCACTCAGACACACAACGTGTGTTGTTGCGACAATAAGATACAGCCTATGTACAAGGAATATAAACACAAGACTGTGGCGCAAAACTTCATATTTACCCTGCTCTAATGCAACAAAAGTGTGTTCTTACATCCTCCATTTCACGATTTCAGCACTCGTGAGTAAATTAATTTAATTGCTATTATGAAAGTTTTCAGTGACGTTGCACCCACAGGACCTGAATAGCTTTTTTCAGGAAGGTATGATATGCGTGGTCCATCAATCAGCTGTTTGGCTGTTGAATACAGTAGGGCGTAGGCTATAAGAAAATACATGAAACAGCATCGTTTCTTCCCCATCTCATCATTGCCATGCATGTTTCTTGTTAATGACTGTATTAATAACCATAAAGTAATCTCCTAGTCCTTACATAATAGTTTAGCAGAGACTGAAGTTGGAAAGGCTGTGCCCAGTAAGGCAGTGCATGCTGTGTCTTGTGTGTCGGCGGACAGCGCAGGCAGTAGTGGAGAATACTTCACTTTTGGCGAGATGTCTTCCCCTTTTGGCGAGACTCCTTCACTTTCCGGGGCGGGTTCTCCGAGAGAACTCGCCCCTGATAAAGAGAGAACTCGCCCCTTTTTTTTCCTCTCGAGGGTGCATGGGATGATGGGCGCGGGTTGCCAGGTTTTTTTATAAGTAAAAAAAACAAAATCGGGATCGGCCCCCAAAAACGTGATCGGAGCATCCCTACTGATAATGGTACACATGTGGAGGCGTTGTGAGTTTGTAGATCAGCTATTATGCGGAAATAATTGTTTGATGTAGAGGGATAAATTAGCAAACCATGCATGCACCAAAGGTCAAGTTAAAGGGACACTTCACCCTTTTTGCAAAAAAATATATGTTAATGACGTTTAGAAGCTTTAGATCACTTTCCTGGGGGTATTTATGTGTGTAATATGTGGTTTTAGATATTTTAGATTGTAGCAGTGAGCCTGTTGTCTCTGATGTCATGGACACTGGTCTCACTACCTTCCTGGACTACAATTCCCATAATTCTTTGGTGCACTGCTCCTCCTTGTGGATAGGGGGAGAGCTGTCTTACTGAGACAACATGTAGTCCAGGAAGGAAGTGAGCGCAGTGTCCATGACATCAGAGACAACAGGCTCACTGCTACAATCTAAAATATCTAAAACCACATATTACACACATAAATACCCCCAGGAAAGTGTTCTAAAGCTTCTAAACGTCATTAACATATATTTTTTTGCAAAAAAAAGTGTCCCTTTAATTAAGTATTGACGGTTTAAGTGGTTAACTAATGCAATTTAGCGATCTACAAGCTCAAGACATTTGAATTATTGTTTTTTGCTTTACTTTTTTCGACATGCCACAATAGCTCAATTCATTCTGCACTTTGCTGCACTATGGCTCAATATTTCTCAACAAACAAGTAACTAAGTAGGCTACATTTACTAGGACTGTACTTAATTTTGAGGTATTTGTACTTAACTTGAGAATGTCCAATTTCCAATGCTATATCGTACATTTACGCCACTACATTTACTGTATTTGAAAACTATAGTAGCCTACTAGTTAGTTTGTAGATTTTGATTATTATTACAAAATATACATAGTCAAGCTAAATCCTACAAGCACACAATTTCAAAAGAAAACTTGAAATGGGAAATTCTGCATAAAGCATATACTTTCAACTTTTGATAGGCCTGCTTTAAGTACATTTTGATGTCAATACCCTTATACTTTTACTAAAGTAAAAATTTTATTCCAGACTTTTACTTGTTACAGAGTAATTCTGCATTGCAGTAGTGACACTTTTAATTAAGTAAAACAACGCATGCAGAGACACCACTTTGCCATCCTGAACACGTCTGTCTGTCTGTCTGTCTGTCTGTCTGTCTGTCTGTCTCCACAGAGACACCACTTCGCCCAGGCCATCGCCATCCTGAACACTCACGGCTGCAACATCTTTGAAAAGTTCTCACGGAAGGTGAGTCTGTGGCTCTGTGGCCCTTCACACAATTACACATCCACCTCTCTTCATCAGCTGTCTGTGGCCCTTCACACAATTACACATCCACCTCTCTTCATCAGCTGTCTGTGGCCCTTCACACAATTACACATCCACCTCTCTTTATCAGCTGTCTGTGGCCCTTCACACAATTACACATCCACCTCTCTTCATCAGCTGTCTGTGGCCCTTCACACAATTACACATCCACCTCTCTTTATCAGCTGTCTGTGGCCCTTCACACAATTACACATCCACCTCTCTTTATCAGCTGTCTGTGGCCCTTCACACAATTACACATCCACCTCTCTTTATCAGCTGTCTGTGGCCCTTCACACAGCTATACTGTATAAATCCCTCTCTCTTTATCAGCTGTCTGTGGCCCTTCACACAGCTATACTGTATACATCCCTCTCTCTTTATCAGCTGTCTGTGGCCCTTCACACAGCTATACTGTATACATAGCTCTCTCTTTATCAGCTGTCTGTGGCCCTTCACACAGCTACTACTGTACATCCAGCTCTCTTTGTGTTGTGGACTTTTTGTGTTATTCCATAAATGAATGCCTCGCTATAGTACTTAATGGCCCCTACAGAGTTTTACAGTTGTCGGGGTGTCATGTGTTTTTGATGTTCATTTTAGGACTACAGTCGCATGCTGGACCTGATGAGGGACATCATTCTGGCTACGGACCTGGCTCATCACCTACGCATCTTCAAGGACCTTCAGAAGATGGCAGATGGTAGGTGACAGTGAGACACACAGGCTGTGTCTAGAATAGATAGATAATTCTATAGTTACTGTATCGTTCTCAGCTTGGATAGCTAGGATTTATTTGACTTTGAGTTTGTGACTAGAATTTTCCAAAGCATGTATGAAAAAAAACGAATCTAATGAACTATAATTACTAAAATAATAGTCCACCCAGTTAAGCATCCCTGTCTCATATACTGATCACTGACACAACATGCCAGGTGTGAGGTGTCTGGGCATTAGTTAGTTGCTCTCTGCCGCCATCTAATGGTGACGGCATAGAATAACGTGGTCCTGTGACATTTAGGACTTCTGACCATGTCTGTAAAATAAATGTAAGTGTGTGTGTGTGTGTGTGTGTGTGTGTGTGTGTGTGTGTGTGCGTGTGTGTGTGTGTGTGTGTGTGTGTGTGCGTGCGCATGTGCGTGTGCGCGTGCGTGTGTACGTACGTGTTTTTCAGATGGTTACGACAAAAAGAATCAGAACCACCGGACGATGCTGCTGTGTCTGCTGATGACATCATGTGACCTGTCGGACCAGACCAAAGGATGGAAGACCACCCGCAAGATCGCTGTCAGTTAACCTCATTTAGACCTGAGCTCCATCTTACAAAATGTCTTCTAAATCCTGACAGTTCTCTGAAAAACCCATTGTTTCTGTGTCAGTGGTTTTCAAACGTTTTCATGTCAAGGACCCCCAAAAATATATGAAATTGGCCGCCGACCCCCCATCTGAAAACATGTTGTTCCAGGGACCCCCCCAGAAGCAAAGATTTGAGTTAAAAACATTAGCTCTGAAAGAATATATTCCAACTTTGCACCACATTTTCACGATTAAAAACAAATAGCAGACCTACAAGCTCGTAGCGTGGCACTCGGCAGCTTGTAGATCTGCTATTTTTCAATAGCTGAAGTATAACATCTGTTTCTCAACGGAGAGTTGAGAAAACAGGCTTGAAAGGTTCACTTCTGTGGACTCTAACATTACACCTAGCTACATGTTTAAGCATTTATTTCATATTTACATGTCGATTTCAGCTCTGACACTTATTTCAGACATGCTCTAGTATGTGAAGAGTCTGTCTGTGCTATTAACTCATGAAAATAAAATGAAAAATAAACCTTTTTCTCCTCTGGTGAAAAGCTGGAATTTGCGCGATGGCAGGCTCTCAGTCGAATGGTCACAGTATGAAGTACTTTAATATTATTATTTTCGTGGAACGTTATTAGTACTGATGGTCCTGTGTTTCTACAGGAGCTGATTTATAAGGAGTTCTTCTCTCAAGGGGATCTGGTATGTACATTGCAATATTCACGCACTGTGACTGTGTAATAAAATAATATACATATTGTCTCTGAGCCGCAAGGTGACAGGTGTGTGTGTGTGTGTGTGTGTGTGTGTGTGTGTGTGTGTGTGTGTGTGTGTGTGTGTGTGTGTGTGTGTGTGTGTGTGTGTGCGCGCGCGCGCATGTGCGTGCAGGAGAAGGCCATGGGGAACAGGCCCAGTGAGATGATGGACAGGGAGAAGGCCTACATCCCAGAGCTGCAGATCAGTTTCATGGAACACATCGCCATGCCCATTTACAAGTACGTATAAATCAGTCTAAAACATTTACAATACGTACGCTTCAGTCTAAAACATTTATAAGTACGTATGCTTCAGTCTAAAACATTTATAAGTACGTATGCTTCAGTCTAAAACATTTATAAGTACGTATGCTTCAGTCTAAAACATTTATAAGTACGTATGCTTCAGTCTAAAACATTTACAAGTACGTATGCTTCAGTCTAAAATATTTACAAGTTCGTATGCTTCAGTCTAAAACATTTATAAGTACGTATGCTTCAGTCTAAAACATTTACAAGTTCGTATGCTTCAGTCTAAAACATTTATAAGTACGTATGCTTCAGTCTAAAACATTTACAAGTTCGTATGCTTCAGTCTAAAACATTTACAAGTTTGTATGCTTCAGTCTAAAACATTTACAAGTTCGTATGCTTCAGTCTAAAACATTTACAAGTTCTTACGCTTCAGTCTAAATCATTTATAGTACGTACGCTTCAGTCTAAAACATTTACAAGTATGTACGCTTCAGTCTAAAACATTTATAAGTACGTACGCTTTTTAAAAATGTCAATGACTTAGCCTCGGTCAGAAACGGTAACAAATGGACCATTGTAAAGCGCTTTGAGTAAGCACGTTGTAGTGCATAGAAAAGCTCTATAAAATTGCAATCCAATATTATTATTATTAAAAATAATAAGTGTCTATAGCCAATCTGTTTGCAACGTGAGCGAAGGGACTTTTGTTTTTACCAACGCTGACCTGCGCGTCCAAAGTAAAGTGATTGAAGCGACTAGACTATTTCTTTGTTGCTGGATAAGATTTTGTCCACGATTCCACGCTGTATTGATGTCGGTACAACTTGTCAGTTACTACAGTACATCTTTAAACATTATGCATGTCTTGTCCTCTGTGTGCTCGTCCCCGACGCAGGCTGCTGTCGGAGCTGTTCCCGGGCGCCACGGAGCTGTACGAGCGCGTGGCGTCGAACCGCGAGCAGTGGACCAAGGTGTCTCACAAGTTCACCATCCGCGGGCTGCCGAGCAACAACAGCCTGGACTTCCTGGACCAGGAGTACGAGCTGCTGCAGTCGCAGGGTGCCTTCGGGAGCGACGACCACTGCATCAACAATGGCTGCATCGACAACGGCGACGCGGGGACAGGCCAGTGAGCGAGGGAGCGAGCGAGTCATGCGTCGATGACGAGCGCCAATTACGGAAGCTTCTCTCGCGGGGGCCCCGACGAGAGAACGGGTTTCCTCGGCTGAGGAGGGTGCCTTTTGTTTAGTGACCTTTTTTTAGAGGGGAGGTGTCTCCCGGAGAGGGAGGGAGGGACGGACACGGCGGCGATTCGGGCGGTTTGAGTCGGTCGGACGGACGGACGCGCGTGGCCGACGCGAGGGGGCTCCGATGGCGGCGAGCCCCCATTCGGCCGTGAAAACTCCCCAGGTTGAGATGCCGCCACGGCTGCTGCTGCCTGTTTCGCGATTTTGTCTCTGGGTTGTTTGAGGGGGGGAAAAACAGCAGAAAGCTAAGCGGCATCGTCCGTTTGCGGCGGCTACACTGGATAGATGACTTCTTTTTTTTGTCATGAATATTCTTACGTACAGTGCTGATTTGGACTGTAAAAAATTAACCACTTCAACCCCTCTTATAGCTGGACTTCGAGTCACAACTGTACTGTTGTTTGACCACTTTTCTTTCTTTTCTCCGTCGACCAAGTCTCTTTCGCCAAAAATAGCCGATCTACAAGATCACACAAGCTTGTCTACAAGCTCACAATGTGACGCATTGTGAGCTTGTAGATCTGCTTTATTTTTGTGGTGGGGGGGCTAATGTTCCCACGCAAGAATATGAACACTGGGTTCAAGTGGTTAAATACACACACACACACACACACACACACACACACACACATGCTGTACAAGGACTAAAGTTATTCATTTTTAATGGAAGACACTTCTTCGATGTGTAACAGTGGCATAAATTGTTAACTACACTCTGAAAAATGTTTCATAACGGCTTGTGTTGCTTTCCAGGGCAGTGGTGGAAAAAGTACTTAGATATTTTGCTTAAGTAAAAGTATCAATACTGCAGTGTAGAAATACTCTGTTACAATTAAAAGTCCGGAATTCACGAGTTTTCAAATGTATAATTTTTTTTATTTTAATAGCAGATGTACAGGCTCACAATGTTCCGCATCGCTACGCATTGTGACCTTGTAGAGATCGGCCAAAATGCATCTATGGGGCTGAAGTGCTTAATGTATGTTTTGTAATAATAATCCAAATCTACAAAGTAACTAGTCACTAAAGCTGTCAAATAATTGTAGTGGAGTAAAAGTACAATATTTGGATCTGAGATGTAGTGGAGTAGTCGATGTAAAAGTATTGGCAATTGGACATAAGTAAATGTACTCAGTTACTTTCCACCACTGTTCCAGGGCCATCTTTAGTATACAGTATACTTTACACCCCTCCCTCCCTCTCTCTCTCTCTCTCTCTCTCTCTCTCTCTCTCTCTCTCTCCTCTCCTCTCCTCTCCTCTCCTCTCCTCTCCTCTCCTCTCCTCTCCTCTCCTCTCCTCTCCTCTCCTCTCCTCTCCTCTCCTCTCCTCTCCTCTCCTCTCCTCTCCTCTCCTCTCCTCTCCTCTCCTCTCCCAACAGGCGCCCTAGTAAAACCTCCTGTTCATGAATGGCTAATGAATGCATGCTGTTATTGTGTATTGCCTTCATATACTGTAGATCAGTGTGGATTTCAACACCGTTGTGGAGACATTAACACGCCGGGAGCCAACCCCCTGTTTTTGTACCATTGGGGGGGGGGGGAATGATTTTTTTATTCTAACTCTTTCAAAGTATATTTAACTATTTCATGACCACAACTTTACAGCGGGGGAAGTATACCTGTTTTTTTGGGGGGGGGGGGGGGTTTGCTTCCATGTGATATTGTATTCGTTTTTTTCCCGACGCGTGCGCGTGTGTGTGTGTGTGTGTGTGTGTGTGTGTGTGTGTGTGTGTGTGTGTGTGCTTGGTGTTTCATTTACTCTTTTTGGGGGGTTTCGGGCGATAATAGTTGACAATCACTGATCAAAGCTAGTAGACACCTTGGTTTTTATGCATTATTAAACTCTTGTAGAGAGCACATTCCTCATCGGTGTTAGTTTAACCTGTTTAGACCTGAGGACGATTACAAAAAAAAAAAAAGTCTTCTAAATCCTTACAGTTTTCTGAAAAACCTTTGTTTCTATATGTCAGTGGTGCTCAACCTTTTTCAGAATGTTCTGTATTTGGCCCCCATCTGAAAATATGTTTTTTCCAAAAAAATGTTTCAAAGAAATAAGGCGACACGGATGCGTCCTCTCACATCTAAATGGGTTCAAACACATGGTTGTTCCCAACCCTTTTAGCCCGTTTGGGACCCAAAAAGAGGAATTAGACGAATGCCCGCGTGACCCAAACGCAAACTATACTGTAGTGAAAACAGCCGATCTACAAGCTCACAACGCGTCGCTTCGTTTAGCGGCTCGCCGGAACCGGGCCGACCCGACACCCTGGCCACGTTCCTGTGGGTCTGGAACTTCCGGGAACCCCCACACGGCGTTGCATCACTCACTTCACAACAACAACACTTTTAATAGACGGCAAATGAAACCCTTTAATTCAAAGATCCATCTCATGTCAACGTGCCAGAGTATATAGATCTGTAGATCCAGAGTATATAGATTATCTGTAGAGTCGTCGTATACAGATCTGCCTTATCCTGCATCTTCGCTGCCTTTCCTAGAGCTTTTAATATAATGATGAACATGGATTATAATTATAGCAAAGTTTGTTTGGTATGTATGTATGTATGTATGTATGTATGTATGTATGTATGTACAGTATGTACAGTATGTATGTACACTACACAGTATGTATGTATATATGAATGTGTTGCTGTGTTTTGCTAATAGACGTATAGTTTAATTATCAACGCTGAATGAATGATCATAAATGCTCAAAAGTTGTATATTTGTGAAATACTACTCTGACCTCAAGAGAAGTCCCCTAAATGTGTGTGTAATTCCCAAGTTGCGCGCTGTCACCTGACAGACGGTGTGTGTGTGTGTGTGTATGCCTACAGATGGGGGTTTTAGGGCATACAGGTCCGTGTTGTTTTCGGCCATTTGCATTCGAATATTTCTTTTGGCAAATGGTATTAGGAAAACAGTCCGTGCCCCCATGCCCCGCCCCCGGAGCTACTCAGCAGAGGGGGAGGAGGGGGGCGCAGAGGGGGAGGAGGGGGGCGCAGAGGGGGAGGAGGGGGGTGACTGTGGGGCCCCCCACGGGACCCCGCTTGGCACCCCCAGGCCCAAAGAGGGGCTGCCCGGAGCTTCGAGGCGGTTCGAGCCGGGCCCACGGACCACAGTATTCAGTACCGCTATTAAGCAGCTTTCGTACTGTTGTTTTAACCCATTCTGACCTGAGATCAGATTCTAAAAATGTCTTCTACATCCTGACAGTTTTCTGAAAAAGCTGTGTTTCTATGTCAGTCGTTCTTCGATATTTCAAAAATAGCAGACCTACAAGCTCGTATGAGCTTGTAGATCTGCTATTTTTCAATAGCTAAAGCGTGACATAATGCCAAACACCAAAAGGGGTTCCCGCCCCAAAATGGGTTAAAATCCTGATTCTGTTTAGAAAACACACCAACGAAAATCTGGAATCGGGTAATATTTGAGCTTTATGATAACTATTTATTTCCGAATCCCCCTTTTTGAAATTAAAATTTGAATGGCCGAAGAATACACGGACCAGGTATTTTTTTGAAAACTTTGGAAAGAGGTGCAATCAATGGCTGATTGGCTGCTGCTGGTGGACTAATGCTGTACATGAGATGTTGATGGTTGTGTGAAAACCAGTGGTGGAACTCACACTTTTTTACTTAAGTAAAAGTATCAATTCTGCAATGTAGAAATACTCTGCTATAGAACTAAAAGTATGGAATTACAAAGTACAAAAGTATTGGCATCTACATGTCATGTACTCAAAGTACCAATAGTAAAAGTACTCATTATGCAGAATGTCCCATTTCATGTTTTCAAATGTATAAAGATCTTTTGTAATAATTATGGCCAGGTAGGCCTAAAGTAAAAAGTACAATATTGGCATCCGAGATGTAGTGGAGTAGACGTGAAAGCATTGGAAATTGTAATTACTCAAGTAAGCAAGTGCAAATACCTCAAAATTGTACTTAAGAACAGTACTTAAGTAAATGTACTTAGTTGCTTTACACCACTGGTGAATACATGTTGACTGGGGTCCCTCAGGGTCCATCCTCGGACCACTCCTCTTCCTGGTGGACGTTGTTAGGTAGGATTCGTTTTTTTTTTTTGAGCGAGCATTTGTTTTTTTGTCATGCAACAACCGTAACCCTGTGGACCCTGGTTATAAGCTATATAGAGCACTGAAGTCTGATGTCAATATCGGTAAAGGGCGCAAATCCACAGGTTCATGTACTTTTTATTTGCATTGTAATCCCCATAGGGGGGGATTTTAGATTGCCTCATATAAGAACTGTGATTGAAAAATAAACATGTCATCCCGGCCGCTTCACTCATATGGATATGAAGAATCAACTGACTGAGAGAAAGCGCTATTGTTACTGCTGCTGAAGTTAGATTAGTTAGATTTTCGCTAGAAACAGACTGTATCATCTGAGTGACTGACTGTCGTACACACGATACAGAGACACCTCCCTGACGATAACGCCGAGACAGCTTGTTTATTTTTGGAGCACAAGGCTTATATGAAACTATTTTAAGATGAGCCCATGTTATTCTCCATCGAGAAATGACTTCTGTGAACCGGGCAGAACCAGGATGCTCTATAGCATCCCTCTAAGGGCATGGTAGTGTTTTTTCTGGTTCCACTGAACAACCGGCCATTCATTTTTCCCATAGAGATTTATACTAAAATATTCATACCAATGACTTTAAGCCTTGAAACAAGCCACCCAGGATCCTGGTGAATCATGACCAATAAAACCTTTGAGTTTGTGAGGAAAATAACACATAGATCCACACAGCAGCATACAACAACACAGCTGAAACGGAGGGGTCCTAGTATTACACCCTGGGGGACTCCTATATATGAAACATACATATATAGGGCAGGCTATATGGTTTAAATTCTTAATATAAGCACCTCTGTCTCCTCTATAGTGTCCTCATAGTGTTGTTAGGCAGTTGTAAGAACAAAAAGTTAGAATCAGTGGGTTTGTGTGCTTTATTTTGGAAGGATCTCATCAAATATAGGGAGGTTGGTAAGCATACTCATGTACGGTATTTCTTGGGCCTTCTGTCTACTGCGTACAATGGGATAATACTACAGATGGGTCTCTCCTGCTTTACTGTGCTTAGAATACAGTCTAAAAGGGCACGCACATCTCCTTGTGGAGCCGTCTCTGTCTCTCTCTGTCTCTCTGTCTCTCTCTGTCTGTCTCTCTGTCTCTTTGTCTCTCTCTCTGTCTCTCTCTGTCTCTTTGTCTCTCTGTCTCTCTCTCTGTCTCTTTGTCTCTCTGTCTCTCTCTGTCTCTCTGTCTCTTTGTCTCTCTGTCTCTGTCTGTCTCTCTCTCTCTCTCTGTCTGTCTCTGTCTATCTCTGTGTGTCTTTGTCTTTCTTCCTCAAGCTTTCCTCATCTACCGTTGCTCCCATCGCTGTTACAGTACTTAGTTTCGACCAACTTGATTTCAGATCTGCCTTTTCCATGTGCAATATGAAGTGTCTGCCTGTGTGTTGATGCCCATAGACTTATGTAAATATATATGCCTGTTGTTAAATTATTTATAATTTCTTTATTATTATTATTATTACCCTTATTATTATTATTATTAATAATAATTATTATGTTTTTAGGGGTGGCTGGCGGTTCCCGAACGCATTTAAGAGGTGGAATGTATGATGTGTCGCTGTTGGGAAATTGATGTTTGGACAGTTTTCTCTCCTGGATATATGCTGTACAGTATGTTTGTCCAAATTGTCCCTTTTATTTGTTAGTTTTAGCCGGCCCGGGCTCCATGTGTACCAATTATTATTATTTATTTATTTTAGTTTTTAATTGTTTTTTTTTTAAACTTTCTGGCCAAGTGGCCAAGCTGCACAATCTATAACGTTGTTGGACGCAGTGGTCCTTTTCAATGTCCACGCCCAACTCTTGTTTGGTTCCATTTGTAGACTCTCAGAGTTACAGACATGGAAGGGTCCACTTGGAACCCCCTCCCGGAACCCTGATGGTCCCTAGCTGGACCTTTGAGGACCACTGGGTTGTGAAGTATCATCACGTACAGATCATTATATTATATCATACGGATATAAGACCATTTAGACCTGAGTCTAAATCCTGACCTGAATCTTCTGAAAAACTTCAGAAATATTCATTCACAAATTCCAAAAATGCAGTTTGCAATGTTGTAATGGAGGTGTTTCTTACTTAAGGAGTTGCATTTGTTGTGCTCGACCTTAAAACGTTTTTAAGGTCGAGCAGTTGCAACTGGTGTGTTTTGGGCTTTAGGGAAAGAAGTACTTTTCCCAACTCAAACTGTATGCTCTGTGAGTGACCGTCACTTTCACAGGACAAAAATAATAATACCAACAGAATTATGACAATGATGATTATTTCACGATCATATTATTTGTGGGGGGTGGAGGAAGTCATACTTTTATTTCACACCTTTCTATAACTGTGGTTATATATTTAATTTACCTTTAAACTTCATCTACGTCACAAAGTTATCGACATCAACTTTTAATTGTTTCAGGTGAAAGCTTTTCAACGTTGCTGCTGCTTGTCCAGAAAGTTATAAATACCTCAACACTCCCTCCCGCCTTCCCAGAGTGGCAGGATCACACAGCCTGTCATTGTAATGGCATTGTTGAAGATCACCTGTGACATTATTGTTAAAAAAGTGGTAAATATATAAATGCTGTAAATATCAAAGTTAAAAAAAAAACAGAGTGTAACATGTCAATATTAGACTGGGGGAGTATTTCACTTCTTTAATGTATTTCAAGTTTTCTAAACTTTTTTTCTTCCATTTTGTTGGACAGTGGCGATAACACACACACACACACAACACACACACACACACACACACACACACACACACACACACACACACACACACAGTCCTTTAATGTATATGTACACATGATACTTATTCTGAGAACTGAACTTAAGACTAAGTGTTTATGAATTATTTCCTTTTATTGGGTTATTATAGCAGCTGTTATAGTGGTCTCATTCTTCAGATATGATGCATTTTCATCTTTGTTTTGGAAAGACGGGGTTGAAATTAAAACTTTACTTTTTCTTGTAATAAATCCAGTGAATTACTATCAGCTGTCTCTCTCTATTGTGCACACAACACTTTTGGTGCTTTTTTTTGGTAGAAAATAAAGACTCTGAAAACAACTGTCTGTCAACTGTCAACTACTGTAATTCATTATAAAACTGTAGTTTAGAATGCTGCAGTGTTGCCAGATTTTGCGAGACAAACGAGCAACCAGGCCTGTTTCACGAAGGCAGAATTAAATCATCATGTGCATGTAAGCCAAAGCATCTAAGCGGCATTCGGGCAATGGTTAAAACTTTATTATTGTTAATGTTATTATTATTATTATTATTATTATTGTTGTTATTGTTATTATTTCCCATTCAAAGTGTATTTGTCATATTATGTAACACCAGCGCGGCTATTCCAAAGCCCCCTCAGGTAGGCTATACATTACATTTTAAAACTATTTTCAGAAATGGGATAAAACTTTTTGGTGGGGAGATCTTATTGAGCTGATCTTTAAAAGATAATAAAACATAAAATACCCCTTGCAAGGGGTGCCCAGACTTTTTTCTAATCCACCGCTTTTTCCTGTAACACATAGGCTTTTGAGAACAATTTAATAATAAAAAAAACATATTTTCAGATGGATGTCTTTGGACATTGTCTTGGACAATTACAAATTAATCTGTGGTTCCTTGATGTGATGAAATGTGGGAACCACTGGTTTAAACATTAGGAAGCAAGCCCAAATAAGAAACTACTCTACACTTTAGAATCAAGCCCAAAACACATCCACACAACCAGGAACCAATAATTGCACTGCCTGAAGGAAGCAAAGCACACACACAAGGAGCCCCAGTACCTTGGTAAAAGGTGGATAGGATTGGAGTCTACACAATAGTGTAGACCATTGGTTTCCAAAGTGGGGTCCAGGGACCCCTAGGGGTCCTTGAGGGAGTTCCAGGGGTTCCCCATCTAAATGGCAGTTTGGAACGAAATGTACCCTTATTGGTCTATAACTCTGACTGAGAGTGTACAAACCAAATGGATCCTAACGGGTCCATTTGGAGATAGAAATGCCAGAGATAGAAATGCCAGAGCTTATAGGGGTCCCTGGCATATCTTTTCTAATGGGGGTCCGCAGGTTAATGAGTGTCATTTTGGTGGTCATTGACATGAAAAGGTTTGGGAACCACTGGTGTAGACTCCATCCTATCCTCCTATCCCTCCAGCTCCTGACTGATAGACCTCCATGTCTCAGACCCTCGTGGGTTGGCATTGACCTTGATCACAGCTGACCTTTGTTTGTACTGTATAGTTGCACCATGACCTTTCTTTAACCATAACTTAATTAATATCTAATTTTAATTATTTGACTTTGACATACAGATATATTGCATTTATACACACTATAGTCACCAAGAGGAAACACACAAAATGAATCAATTAATGCTCAAGTATTTTATTTATTGATTGGGATTTGATTGTTGAATATTATATAGACCACATAATTCAGAAGAACATTAATAAATGTTGACAAAACAATGTATCTTATTAATCTTATTAATATATTTGGGGCTCCAGTCCTTGCATCGTTGAAGAATCCCCTCGGTTTCAGTCCGCCACAGTTTACCCTGAAGATCCCGGGGACAAAATAGAATAACAAAGGCAATGGTTAATATTTCCAGTGAGAAAACTATACTTCGAGGGATATTTCACCTTCAAAAAAAGGTTTGGTCATTTTATCGTCTACTCAGGCTTATGTGAACTTCATGTGCTTGATTCAGTATTTAGATAATTGATATTAATTTTAACTGCCCCTTCCTATACAAACCCATTCTAACTTCAAACTCCATTTTAACCATGTTAGATTCATCGAAAACACTGTCCTTTTTTCTGGTGACTGATACTGCCCTCCTGATTTCATTTATTTAAAAAAGAGAATAAATAAAGAATAAAAGAATATGTTAAAAATGGCAACCCGGAAATTATTTAAATGCATTTTAAATAACCCCATGGTTTTGCAACCCATTCGTTTCACCCAGTGTCAATGATCTAATCATGCAAGGTTTCCCAAACTGTGGTGTGTGCACCTCCTGTGGTGCACGAGTGCTTTCTAGGGGGTGCGTGACATGAAAAGGGTAATGATGGTGCTATGGTTTTATTTTAAATATATGGACATATTGTGCCAATATAGACCAGGATGGATTACTGTATGTTTATTGTAAGGGTATGTAGGCCTACCCTCACGAAATAACATTTCATAAAATACAAAGTGAGAGAGGATACCCCTGTTGTTTTGTCTGTGGAATATTATTGTGTTTAATTTGAAACAGAAAGGACCGTGCCTCGAACCGTGCCTCGTTAAAACACTTTCCTTCACTGACTTAATGAATATAAACTGATATCTTCCTCCTCTTCCCCCTCAGCCTTCCTACTCTCTCCATTAAAATGACCATGTAGTAATGACTACTTCAACTAATAATACAAAAATATGAACAGTCATAATACTGTAAATTGTTGTTTTTTTTAATCCTTAAAACATATGTAAATTGAAAATTCAGCTTTAGTGAAGTCAACCCACATTCTACCAACACTTCCGTTCATAATGCTATACATGTACAGTGTTCATCATAGTTATATTTAACCCATTCTGACCTGAGATCAGATTCATGCAAGGTTTCCGCTGGACACACACTGGTCTGATTGACCCATTCTGACCTGAGATCAGATTCTAAAAAATGTCAGTCGTTCTTCGATTTTTCAAAAATAGCAGACCTACAAGCTCGTATCGCGCCACTCGGTGGCGCGATATGAGCTTGTAGATCTGCTATTTTTAAATAGCTAAAGCATGACATGATGCTGACACCAAAATGGGTGCCCGGTCAGAATGGGTTAAGCAACATTACACGAGAGGGGGTGGTTTAACGTCATTAATGCACGACTGCGATGCTGCAGAAACGAGCCCTCAGGGCGAGTTCCGAAAGCAACGCACATCGTGTGTAATATTGCAATTATACAACAGTTACCCTTAAAACTAAGAAAATAGCTGAAAGAACATTTCCATAATGACAGATGTATAGTCACTACGACCACAATGTCCCACAGATTATGACGTGATCAATCAGTGCTTGATGGTTCACTAAAGTACAACACAAAGTGTATGTCGATGGTTAATCATTTTACCAATCATTTAATTATTGTAGGCCTACAATATATAAGCTAAAACATAAATACCGGTATATACATTGTACGGTTATTCAATACTCTCCACTCCAGCTGTCTATCAATCTGCACCAATCTGTGCCCCCCGCCCCCCCCTGCGCCAATCTGCGCCCCCAGCCCGCAGGGGGGGGGGGGGGCACTGCCCAGCGGGGGGGCAGGAGCTATACCTACCTCGTATTGGCGTTGCCTTAGTCATAAGAATACCAAACGACTCGCCCCTTTACCAACTCGCCCCCACGATTTGTTTTTATGTACAGTAGTTAACAGTTCATTTAGTATTTCCCTCCCTCTCTGAAATCTGATATTATCTTGTATACAGATGTATTTGATTGTTTAGTAGTCGATCTCTATACTCTGTAAAATCTAGAAAGAACAACATGTCACAGAGACGGTGACTAGTGTATATACGTACGTCTCTAGTTTTGATGAATTGAAAATGGTGGGCCCTATTGTAAACAAGTGTAATGCTTTATGGTGTCGTCCACCTCACAGTTAACAGTTGTTGTATTGAGTTGTACTTGAAATGTACTGTAATTCTGCAAACTGTTAATAAATCAATCAATCAATCAATCAATCAATCAATCAATCAAAGACTGCTTAATTAAGTTAATTTAGGACCTTCTAGCAGTGAATTTCGTTTTATTAATCACATTTCTTCCATGTAGCCCATGTTGTGTAATGGCATCATGCTATTATGTCCGTGGATATACAGAGTGAACTTAACAATGATACATTAATATGATAATACCTTTTAAATAATCACCAACATGAATTATGTTTGTTATTCACAGCTAGGTAGAGTAGTGTGGCGAGATGGAAAAGGGGCGACCGTACCTGTTACAATGGGGAACACTCAACACCAGCATCTTGATAGTGAGAACAGTCGTTCCCTTCCGATATCGGTCGATATTGGCACTCTGAGAGATGTGATTCGCTCCCTTCACAGTCGACTCCAGACAACCAGATCTCCGCTGATCTAGATCCCGTGTTCTTAGGCCGAACTGCTGACAGAGCCCCTCCACAGCCTCCAAGTCTACACACTACATGGGCCTCATCGATCCCCCAATCATCGACGACCTCCACCTTATCACACACCGTCCCCCACAGGCCGTCGTATAAGATCTCTACTCTGCCGGTACAGGAGTTTGGCCCGTCGGTTATCCTCACTTCAAACTCTGAGAAGAAAAGCATAAACACATTTAAAAGTTTAATTCATAATAATAATAATAATTATTATTATTATAGCTGCAAGCAGCGATAAGACGGGGCCAAGCCCCTTAGATAGAACTTTATGTAGACTTAGATAGCATTTTATACAGACTTATAGCATGCTACATAGACAGCACTAGAACTGCATTTTGTGTAGTCATCACTTCATAGTATAGATGTATATAGTTTGTATATAGTTTAGTATGTATAGTTTATATGTATAGTTTTCATATAGATATTCCACTGTTACGTTCTTAGCTTACGCATGTTTCATGATAACGACTTTTTATGTATGTGATGTATTGCCATGCTTTTTTGTTCTTGCTTATTGTAAGTCACTCTGGATTAAGAGCGTCTGCTAAATGCCTAAATTGTAAATTGTAAGAAAAATCACACCCGTGTGAACTGAGCGGTGCAGGCTGCTCAACAACACCGCTGAGCCGGCGTAAGGCCCCGCCTACAGTTTCTTAATTGAAGGACCAGCTATGTAGCGTCACTACGTGTATAGCTAGCTACTGCCCAACACTGGAAATAATGATTAAGAGAAAAACTAGTACTTAAAAGAATATTAAAATCCATGTGGCAATTCTATATATGGATTAGTTTTTACCAGGCTTCGGTGGATCGAAGGAAGGCTGTAGTAAGAAGCCGGTGAAGGTGTTCAGTGAAGGCACGTTCTTCTTAATGTTCATGTCTTCTCTCATGACCACTTTCACCTTGTCACCCTTGGCCAGGTCCAGGATCACCGCGTTGCCGGCGCTGTCGCCGTAGTCGGCCCCAGCGATCTGCTCAATGCTCTTGACCTTCAATGACTTCTGACCGTCGTTGACGTGAAGCTCGAGGCCAGCGGCGGTGCCGAAATCCCTGTTCGTCGTGTGAAAGAAGAACGTGAAGTAGTACAAGCCTGGTGTGACCACCGTGAAGATGCCTGTTGATGAGGATTGAACACATTGTTAAGGCTTAATCATACTCTGTTTTAGGTGATAAGGTGACCACTTAAAGCTACAACATGGCGTTACTGAGCCGCGGTGGTAAGTGACTCACCCCTCAAACACATCTCTCTGTTTTTACTAACCACCGTTTTGGTGGTCACCTTATCACCTAAAACTGCAGTATGAATTTTGACACTTGCTTTGGCAATGTAAACGTATGTTTTCTCATGCCAATAATGCTCCTTTGAATTGAATTGTTAGCAAAGAAAACACATGCCTTTCAAACTACAATCTCACAACGTTTATTACCAGATCTGCTAAATGTTTGGGAATCGCATATCTGTCCCATGTCATGTCACATGGCAGGTAGGCCTATATATGTAATGATGTATCTCCATGTATTGACTGGAGATGCCACCAGGGGGCACTGTGTTATTGTCCAGTGTTTCTGTTCTGTGCAGCTGTTGACCTTAATGGTGGGGGGCGGCCATTTTTTGTTTTGGTCACACTGTTATTGTTTCTCTACAAGGTAGGAGTGAAATCCACCCTTCTGATTAATCCATTTGATATAAGTAATTATATTAGCCATTCATGTTGTTTGACAAATATGATTGTTGGGAACTATATTGTTGTGCTGCTGGGATTATTTGTGAAGAGATTGCCAGACATGTGCTCATGTGCTAACTACATGGTTGAACCTGAATGAATGGTGCAGCGAATATATGTCTGTTTTCTAATGCACTGCCTGGTGTAGTATTATGGTTTGTAACTGTGAGCCTTCTCTTTAAACCACAACTGGCTATGTTTCATCTTATAGTACGTACATTCAGTTCTATGATGTTCTGGCATTCACTATTGTGAATTCTAAAAAATAAATAAATACACACTGTTATTGTTCCTCTACAAGGTGACCAGACCTGATATAAAAGACACTACAATGCTCTACCGCACGTCTCCTATGCCTGGTTCTTCATCCTCATCTCCTAACCACCATGAATGATCGCTGGACTGATTTTACGAATACGTCCTGCAGACGTCATCACCAATTGACCAGGGAAACACAAAAGTTTGGGTCACACAATTGGCAGGTGGTGTGATTAATTACCCAGCACCTATCACAAAGCACCTGCCAATTGTGTGACCCAAACCTTTGTGCTTCCCTGGTCAATTGGTGATGACGTCTGCGGTTAACAGGACGTATTTGTAAAACCTGTTCATCAATCAATCCGGCCCCCCCTCGCCCGGAGAGAAAGACGTCCGTGTGCATCTCTTGAAAAAGTGGAGATAATTGACTAAATACACTGGACACCAGAAAGGTGTCCAGTTGCTTTTCCATGTATATCTCTACGCTTGCTCTATCGTTAAATGTGTGTATTCTCTGTGTTCATGTCATGTCAAAATCTGCTCTATCCACATGTTTCAAACAGATCTTTTTTGCTAAATAGTTACTGCATCGATTTTAAATCATTGAATGAATCATCGTATCGTATTGCCAGAATTAACCAATATCGTCCAATCGTATCGTCAACCATGTATCGTATCACTGTTAAAATGTATCTTTACACCCCTAATATATGGGGTCCTCAGTTCAAATATGACTATTTTGGGGGATCATGGCCTGAAAGGTTTGGGAACCCTTGCTGTAAGCACAAGTAATGAATGACTTCATGATGAAACATAGCCTAATTGACAGATTAATTGGCAATTAAATTACCTGTAGTTTTATCGTAGTCAGCGCCGGTTTTGGTGATTTCAGTGTCATACGTGAGCACGATAGCCGTGTCGCTGGTTTCGCAAATCGTAGGGTCGGTTACACTAAATGCAACTGTTGAAAAAGAAAACATTCATGTCAGGTTGCTTTGATTTTCATTTTGAAATAACATCAAACACAATCATTGATAACAGATCCGATAATTATCGCAATAAGCTTTGGGCTTATCAAGCCTGTTATCGAGCAAATAGAGACATCATGTTTAAACAATCAAGACAAGAGGCGATCAATAAATAAATCTAATCATCCATGCTGGCACAAACATGTCGGTCTAAAAGTGTCTAAAACCAGCGCTGTCCGGGTAAACAAAATTACGCCTTTAAAGTGATGGTACACATATTAACCAGTTGATATAACCAGTAAATATATTTGGTCTGTTACTGTATTTGAAAGCCCTATAGTAAAAGATACTGGTTCTGTTCAGAATGTATTGTCTCCCGCCTTTCCACAAAATAATATGGGCTCGATAACAACCCGATAAGCCTGATCGGTAAGGTGCTCGTTATCAATACAAATATGTCATATGTCCAAAACTGTTACTTTTAAGGATTCAAATAAAGAAGAAATAGCAAAAGTAGCACATTGACAAGCTCGGAACGCTGTTGCGGATCAGCAAATCTTTATGTTTTTGTGTGAGACCCGTAGTTTGATCAATTAGGCCAGTAGGGCATTAATCATGCACGTAAAAAAATGGGTCAAAGTCTGTCAACGGTGACATAAAACATGTGAAAACAAATGTGAACAGAAAACGTTCAAGGAATTGTAGCCTACATGTTTCTGACTCAAAGTAATAATAAAAAAGTAGGGCATTGATTTATGGGGATATGGAGATGTGAGGTTTCAGCCTGACAGCAACAAAGATCATCTTGTTTTAAACAACACCTCACCTCGCGTCGTCAACTTCTCCACCAGTTTTTCCAGAGCTTGTGTTCTTTCAATCAGTTGGAAAAATGTTTCCAGCAATTCGTCGGTGGACAGCTTCCACCCCGCGTTCCTGTCAAGTATTTGTTGTGGGGTCAACTCTGTTTGGTCTCCATCACTTCCAGATTCGATACAACTAACCAAAGTTAGTCCACAAGACAGCAGCGCAATGAGATAGAATGAAGGATGCATCTTGCAATTTGGATTGCAAGATGATTTGATCAGTTTCTGTGATACACAAGCTCTCTCGCTCTTATATCAAGTGGGCTGACATTTAGGCAGCCCTGCAGATTGTTGTTGACTTTCCCTAAATTTGCCTCCGAGGATCAATACTGGCTTATCTTATCAATGATGTGATGTGTCATTCTGGCACTGATATCAGGACAAACCTTTTATTATTTATTTATTTTAACATAGATTTTCAGAGAAGAGACAAGGAAAATATGGTGTGGAATTGTGGTGGACAAAGGTTTCAAACAGCTTGATTAGAAAAACGTATCCACCATTTCCTGTAACCCATAGTCTTTGAGTTTGTGTGCAGATATTCCTCTTTCTCTTGCTGTGTTGTGGCCATGATTGTCTCCACCAGGCCGAAGGCATGGGGGGAGAGTATGTTTTGCACTCCGTCCGTCCGTCCGTCCGTTATCAGCTAATCTCCGGCACCGTTGGCCCAATCCATGCCAAACTTTGCACACACACTCCCTGAATGCCAACGACGAACCTCTGCCCCAAATATTCCTCAACGGCCTGTTATAGCGCCACCATGAGGCCATTTAGGCAAAACACATTTCTTTACATTACTCGTACACATTTTATCCATACATCACACAATTCGGTATACACTATCTCCATAGTCATGTGATCAATACGGAGCGGCACCATTTCCCATCTTCCATCCTGATTGGCTAAGATTGCCTTCCAAAGGTCACGATTGGTCTGTTTTGAAAAAATGCCACAAATCACAAACACAGTGTGCAATTTCCGTGAAATTATACATGCACATTTCCATTACGCTGAGGACGACATGCCACAATTCTTTTCCACAAATCAGCCTCACGGTGGCGCTATAACAGGCCAATGCATCAATTTGTATACAACTTATGTATGCGCACTCCCTAGAGGCCATGGAAAAACATTGTCCCTCCATCCCTCCACATCTGCCAGGTTATAGCGTCACCATGAGGCCGATTTCTGCAAATCGGTCCACATGATCTCTGTAGTCATGTGATCAAGATGAGTCTGTTGGATTTCTCAGATTCTACACTGATTGGCTTACACACTATCTCTATAGTTATGTGTTCAAGACGGATCTGTCCGATATATCATTTTCTATCCTAATTGGCTAATGGCTAACATTGGCTTTCAACGTTTGCAGGATTGGCCCGTTTTGAACAAAAAGCCTCAAATCATCCAATTGCCATCCAAGGCAAGAAGAAATGCACCCTTTTCACATTGGCCTATTATAGCGCCACCAGGAGGCCACAACCTGACCTGCCCTGGTGGAGACCTGTGCCGATGGGCACTTTATCTAGTTCGAAATATTTTGAATATTTTTTAAACAATTTAATTAAAAAGGCACAAAATATTTTCAGATGCTGTCATTGGACAATTAATCTGGGGTTCCTTGGTGTGAAGAAATGTGGGAACCACTGGCTTAAACATTAGGAAGCAAGCCCAAAAAAGAAACTACTCTACACTTTAGAATCAAGCCCAAAACGCATCAACCAGCAACTACCAATAATTTATTTGAAAGTGACTTTACAGAAAAAACAAGTCAAGGGTTGCTTATAATAGGCAGACATGGCAACACTGCCTGAAGGAAGCAAAGCACACACACAAGGAGCCCCAGTACCTTGGTAAAAGGTGGATAGGATTGGAGTCTACGCAATAGTGTAGACCATTGGTTTCCAAAGTGGGGTCCAGGGACCCCTAGGGGTCCTTGAAGGAGTTCCAGGGGGTCCCCAGCTAAATGATAGTTTGGAACCAAATTCCATTATTGGTCTATAACTCTGACTGAGAGTGTACAAATGGAACCAAATGGATCCTAACGGGTCCATTTGGAGATAGAAATGCCAGAGATAGAAATGCCAGAGCTTATAGGGGTCCCTGGCATATTTTTTCTAATGGGGGTCCGCGGGTTAGTGAGTGTCATTTTGGTGGTCATTGACATGAAAAGGTTTGGGAACCACTGGTGTAGACTCCATCCTATCCTCCTATCCCTCCAGCTCCTGACTGATAGACCTCCATGTCTCAGACCCTCGTGGGTTGGCATTGACCTTGATCACAGCTGACCTTTGTTTGTACTGTATAGTTGCACCATGACCTTTCTTTAACCATAACTTAATTAATATCAAATTTTTATTATTTGACTTTGACATATAGATATATTGCATTTATACACACTATAGTCACCAAGAGGAAACACACAAAATGAATCAATTAATGCTCAAGTATTTTATTTATTGATTGGGATTTGATTGTTGAATATTATATAGACCACATAATTCAGAAGAACATTTGTATAAATGTTGACAAAACAATGTATCTTATTAATCTTATTAATATATTTGGGGCTCCAGTCCTTGCATCGTTGAAGAATCCCCTCGGTTTCAGTCCGCCACAGTTTACCCTGAAGATCCCGGGGACAAAATAGAATAACAAAGGCAATGGTTAATATTTCCAGTGAGAAAACTATACTTCGAGGGATATTTCACCTTCAAAAAAAGGTTTGGTCATTTTATCGTCTACTCAGGCTTATGTGAACTTCATGTGCTTGATTCAGTATTTAGATAATTGATATTAATTTGAGCTGCCCCTTCCTATACTAACCATTTTACAGAGTATACTCTACTCTGTAAAATTTTGAAAGAACAACATGTCACAGAGACGGTGACTAGTATTGTGTATATTCGTACGTCTCTAGTTTTGATGAATTGAAAATGGTGGGCCCTATTGTAAACAAGTGTAATGCTTTATGGTGTCGTCCACTCACAGTTAACAGTTGTTGTATTGAGTTGTACTTGAAATGTACTGTAATTCTGCAAACTGTTAATAAATCAATCAATCAATCAAAGACTGCTTAATTAAGTTAATTTAGGACCTTCTAGCAGTGAATTTCGTTTTATTAATCACATTTCTTCCATGTAGCCCATGTTGTGTAATAGCATCATGCTATTATGCCCGTGGATATACAGAGTGAACTTAACAATGATACATTAATATGATAATACCTTTTAAATAATCACCAACATGAATTATGTTTGTTATTTACAGGTAGAGTAGTGGGGCGAGATGGAAAAGGGGCGACCTACCTGTTACCTGAGTGTCAAAATCAATCAACCCAATTGTATAGTGAACACATTACACCAGCATTTTCAGAGGCATCACAGCTAGCCCCATCTGCGAACGCTGGATATTGGCACTCTGAGAGACGTGATTCACTCCCGTCACATTCGACTCCAGACAACCACTGCTTTACCCCCGTTCCCCAACGATCAGGCTGACGTGCTTCCATAGCCACTCCACAGCTTTGCTGTCTACACACTACGTGGGCATCATCGATCCCCCAGAGATCGTTACAGATCGTCCCCCACATGTTCTCTATTAAGACCTCTACTCTGCCGTTACAGTCGTTTGGGCCGCTCACTATCCTCACTTCAAAATCTGAGAAGAAAAGCATAAACACATTTAAAAGTTTAATTCATAATAATAATTATAATTATTATTATTATAGCTGCAAGCAGCGATAAGACGGGGCCAAGCCCCTTAGATAGAACTTTATGTAGACTTAGATAGCATTTTATACAGACTTATAGCATGCTACATAGACAGCACTAGAACTGCATTTTGTGTAGTCATCACTTCATAGTATAGATGTATATAGTTTGTATATAGTTTAATATGTATAGTTTATATGTATAGTTTTCATTATATAGATATTCCACTGTTACGTTCTTAGCTTACGCATGTTTCATGATAACGACTTTTTATGTATGTGATGTATTGCCATGCTTTTTTGTTCTTGCTCATTGTAAGTCACTCTGGATTAAGAGCGTCTGCTAAATGCCTAAATTGTGAATTGTAAGAAAAATCACACCCGTGTGAACTGAGCGGTGCAGGCTGCTCAACAACACCGCTGAGCCGGCGTAAGGCCCCGCCTACAGTTTCTTAATTGAAGGACCAGCTATGTAGCGTCACTACGTGTATAGCTAGCTACTGCCCAACACTGGAAATAATGATTAAGAGAAAAACTAGTACTTAAAAGAATATTAAAATCCATGTGGCAATTCTATATATGGATTAGTTTTTACCAGGCTTCGGTGGATCGAAGGAAGGCTGTAGTAAGAAGCCGGTGAAGGTGTTCAGTGAAGGCACGTTCTTCTTAATGTTCATGTCTTCTCTCATGACCACTTTCACCTTGTCACCCTTGGCCAGGTCCAGGATCACCGCGTTGCCGGCGCTGTCGCCGTAGTCGGCCCCAGCGATCTGCTCAATGCTCTTGACCTTCAACGACTTCTGACCGTCGTTGACGTGAAGCTCGAGGCCAGCGGCGGTGCCGAAATCCCTGTTCGTCGTGTGAAAGAAGAACGTGAAGTAGTACAAGCCTGGTGTGACCACCGTGAAGATGCCTGTTGATGAGGATTGAACACATTGTTAAGGCTTAATCATACTCTGTTTTAGGTGATAAGGTGACCACTTAAAGCTACAACATGGCGTTACTGAGCCGCGGTGGTAAGTGACTCACCCCTCAAACACATCTCTCTGTTTTTACTAACCACCGTTTTGGTGGTCACCTTATCACCTAAAACTGCAGTATGAATTTTGACACTTGCTTTGGCAATGTAAACGTATGTTTTCTCATGCCAATAATGCTCCTTTGAATTGAATTGTTAGCAAAGAAAACACATGCCTTTCAAACTACAATCTCACAACGTTTATTACCAGATCTGCTAAATGTTTGGGAATCGCATATCTGTCCCATGTCATGTCACATGGCAGATAGGCATAATATATGTAATGATGTATCTCCATGTATTGACTGGAGATGCCACCAGGGGGCACTGTGTTATTGTCCAGTGTTTCTGTTCTGTGCAGCTGTTGACCTTAATGGTGGGGGGTGGCCATTTTTTGTTTTGCTCACACTGTTATTGTTTCTCTACAAGGTAGGAGTGAAATCCACCCTTCTGATTAATCCATTTGATATAAGTAATTATATTAGCCATTCATGTTGTTTGACAAATATGATTGTTGGGAACTATATTGTTGTGCTGCTGGGGTTATTTGTGAAGAGATTGCCAGACATGTGCTCATGTGCTAACTACATGGTTGAACCTGAATGAATGGTGCAGCGAATATATGTCTGTTTTCTAATGCACTGCCTGGTGTAGTATTATGGTTTGTAACTGTGAGCCTTCTCTTTAAACCACAACTGGCTATGTTTCATCTTATAGTACGTACATTCAGTTCTATGATGTTCTGGCATTCACTATTGTGAATTCTAAAAAATAAATAAATACACACTGTTATTGTTCCTCTACAAGGTGACCAGACCTGATATAAAAGACACTACAATGCTCTACCGCACGTCTCCTATGCCTGGTTCTTCATCCTCATCTCCTAAACACCATGAATGATCGCTGGACTGATTTTACGTCCTGCAGACGTCATCACCAATTGACCAGGGAAACACAAAAGTTTGGGTCACACAATTGGCAGGTGGTGTGATTAATTACCCAGCACCTATCACAAAGCACCTGCCAATTGTGTGACCCAAACGTTTGTGCTTCCCTGGTCAATTGGTGATGACGTCTGCGGTTAACAGGACGTATTTGTAAAACCTGTTCATCAATCAATCCGGCCCCCCCTCGCCCGGAGAGAAAGACGTCCGTGTGCATCTCTTGAAAAAGTGGAGATAATTGACTAAATACACTGGACACCAGAAAGGTGTCCAGTTGCTTTTCCATGTATATCTCTACGCTTGCTCTATCGTTAAATGTGTGTATTCTCTGTGTTCATGTCATGTCAAAATCTGCTCTATCCACATGTTTCAAACAGATTTTTTTTGCTAAATAGTTACTGCATCGATTTTAAATCATTGAATGAATCATCGTATCGTATTGCCAGAATTAACCAATATCGTCCAATCGTATCGTCAACCATGTATCGTATCACTGTTAAAATGTATCTTTACACCCCTAATATATGGGGTCCTCAGTTCAAATATGACTATTTTGGGGGATCATGGTCTGAAAGGTTTGGGAACCCTTGCTGTAAGCACAAGTAATGAATGACTTCATGATGAAACATAGCCTAATTGACAGATTAATTGGCAATTAAATTACCTGTAGTTTTATCGTAGTCAGCGCCGGTTTTGGTGATTTCAGTGTCATACGTGAGCACGATAGCCGTGTCGCTGGTTTCGCAAATCGTAGGGTCGGTTACACTAAATGCAACTGTTGAAAAAGAAAACATTCATGTCAGGTTGCTTTGATTTTCATTTTGAAATAACATCAAACACAATCATTGATAACAGATCCGATTATTGCAATAAGCTTTGGGCTTATCAAGCCTGTTATCGAGCAAATAGAGACATCATGTTTAAACAATCAAGACAAGAGGCGATCAATAAATAAATCTAATCATCCATGCTGGCACAAACATGTCGGTCTAAAAGTGTCTAAAACCAGCGCTGTCCGGGTAAACAAAATTACGCCTTTAAAGTGATGGTACACATATTAACCAGTTGATATAACCAGTAAATATATTTGGTCTGTTACTGTATTTGAAAGCCCTATAGTAAAAGATACTGGTTCTGTTCAGAATGTATTGTCTCCCGCCTTTCCACCAAAATAATATGGGCTCGATAACAACCCGATAAGCCTGATCGGTAAGGTGCTCGTTATCAATCAATACAAATAGCCTATGTCATATGTCCAAAACTGTTACTTTTAAGGATTCAAATAAAGAAGAAATAGCAAAAGTAGCACATCGAAAAGCTCGGAACGCTGTTGCGGATCAGCAAATCTTTATGTTTTTGTGTGAGACCCGTAGTTTGATCAATTAGGCCAGTAGGGCATTAATCATGCACGTAAAAAAATGGGTCAAAGTCTGTCAACGGTGACATAAAACATGTGAAAACAAATGTGAACAGAAAACGTTCAAGGAATTGTAGCCTACATGTTTCTGACTCAAAGTAATAATAAAAAAGTAGGGCATTGATTTATGGGGATATGGAGATGTGAGGTTTCAGCCTGACAGCAACAAAGATCATCTTGTTTTAAACAACACCTCACCTCGCGTCGTCAACTTCTCCACCAGTTTTTCCAGAGCTTGTGTTCTTTCAATCAGTTGGAAAAATGTTTCCAGCAATTCGTCGGTGGACAGCTTCCACCCCGCGTTCCTGTCAAGTATTTGTTGTGGGGTCAACTCTGTTTGGTCTCCATCACTTCCAGATTCGATACAACTAACCAAAGTTAGTCCACAAGAAAGCAGCGCAATGAGATAGAATGAAGGATGCATCTTGCAATTTGGATTGCAAGATGATTTGATCAGTTTCTGTGATACACAAGCTCTCTCGCTCTTATATAAAGTGGGCTGACATTTAGGCAGCCCTGCAGATTGTTGTTGACTTTCCCTGAATTTGCCTCCGAGGATCAATACTGGCTTATCTTATCAATGATGTGATGTGTCATTCTGGCACTGATATCAGGACAAACCTTTTATTATTTATTTATTTTAACATAGATTTTCAGAGAAGAGACAAGGAAAATATGGTGTGGAATTGTGGTGGACAAAGGTTTCAAACAGCTTGATTAGAAAAACTTATCCACCATTTCCTGTAACCCATAGTCTTTGAGTTTGTGTGCAGATATTCCTCTTTCTCTTGTTGTGTTGTGGCCATGATTGTCTCCACCAGGCCGAAGGCATGGGGGGAGAGTATGTTTTGCACTCCGTCCGTCCGTCCGTCCGTTATCAGCTAATCTCCGGCACCGTTGGCCCAATCCATGCCAAACTTTGCACACACACTCCCTGAATGCCAACGACGAACCTCTGCCCAAAATATTCCTCAACGGCCTGTTATAGCGCCACCATGAGGCCATTTAGGCAAAACGCATTTCTTTACATTACTCGTACACATTTTATCCATACATCACACAATTCGGTATACACTATCTCCATAGTCATGTGATCAATACGGAGCGGCACCATTTCCCATCTTCCATCCTGATTGGCTAAGATTGCCTTCCAAAGGTCACGATTGGTCTGTTTTGAAAAAATGCCACAAATCACAAACACAGTGTGCAATTTCCGTGAAATTATACACGCACATTTCCATTACGCTGAGGACGACATGCCACAATTCTTTTCCCCAAATCAGCCTCACGGTGGCGCTATAACAGGCCAATGCATCAATTTGTATACAACTTATGTATGCGCACTCCCTAGAGGCCATGGAAAAACATTGTCCCTCCATCCCTCCACATCTGCCAGGTTATAGCGTCACCATGAGGCCGATTTCTGCAAATCGGTCCACATGATCTCTGTAGTCATGTGATCAAGATGAGTCTGTTGGATTTCTCAGATTCTACACTGATTGGCTTACACACTATCTCTATAGTTATGTGTTCAAGACGGATCTGTCCGATATATCATTTTCTATCCTAATTGGCTAATGGCTAACATTGGCTTTCAACGTTTGCAGGATTGGCCCGTTTTGAACAAAAAGCCTCAAATCATCCAATTGCCATCCAAGGCAAGAAGAAATGCACCCTTTTCACATTGGCCTATTATAGCGCCACCAGGAGGCCACAACCTGACCTGCCCTGGTGGAGACCTGTGCCGATGGGCACTTTATCTAGTTCGAAATATTTTGAATATTTTTTAAACAATTTAATTAAAAAGGCACAAAATATTTTCAGATGCTGTCATTGGACAATTAATCTGGGGTTCCTTGGTGTGAAGAAATGTGGGAACCACTGGCTTAAACATTAGGAAGCAAGCCCAAAAAAGAAACTACTCTACACTTTAGAATCAAGCCCAAAACGCATCAACCAGCAACTACCAATAATTTATTTGAAAGTGACTTTACAGAAAAAACAAGTCAAGGGTTGCTTATAATAGGCAGACATGGCAACACTGCCTGAAGGAAACAAAGCACACACACAAGGAGCCCCAGTACCTTGGTAAAAGGTGGATAGGATTGGAGTCTACGCAATAGTGTAGACCATTGGTTTCCAAAGTGGGGTCCAGGGACCCCTAGGGCTCCTTGAAGGAGTTCCAGGGGGTCCCCAGCTAAATGATAGTTTGGAACCAAATTCCATTATTGGTCTATAACTCTGACTGAGAGTGTACAAATGGAACCAAATGGATCCTAACGGGTCCATTTGGAGATAGAAATGCCAGAGATAGAAATGCCAGAGCTTATAGGGGTCCCTGGCATATATTTTCTAATGGGGGTCCGCGGGTTAGTGAGTGTCATTTTGGTGGTCATTGACATGAAAAGGTTTGGGAACCACTGGTGTAGACTCCATCCTATCCTCCTATCCCTCCAGCTCCTGACTGATAGACCTCCATGTCTCAGACCCTCGTGGGTTGGCATTGACCTTGATCACAGCTGACCTTTGTTTGTAGTGTATAGTAGTTGCACCTGACCTTTCTTTAACCATAACTTACTTAATATCTAATTTTAATTATTTGAGTTTGACATATAGATATATTGCATTTATACACACTATAGTCACCTAAGAGGAAACACACAAAATGAATCAATTAATGCTCAAGTATTTTATTTATTGATTGGGATTTGATTGTTGAATATTATATAGACCACATAATTCAGAAGAACATTAATAAATGTTGACAAAACAATGTATCTTATTAATCTTATTAATATATTTGGGGCTCCAGTCCTTGCATCGTTGAAGAATCCCCTCGGTTTCAGTCCGCCACAGTTTACCCTGAAGATCCCGGGGACAAAATAGAATAACAAAGGCAATGGTTAATATTTCCAGTGAGAAAACTATACTTCGAGGGATATTTCACCTTCAAAAAAAGGTTTGGTCATTTTATCGTCTACTCAGGCTTATGTGAACTTCATGTGCTTGATTCAGTATTTAGATAATTGATATTAATTTGAGCTGCCCCTTCCTATACTAACCATTTTACAGAGTATACTCTACTCTGTAAAATTTTGAAAGAACAACATGTCACAGAGACGGTGACTAGTATTGTGTATATTCGTACGTCTCTAGTTTTGATGAATTGAAAATGGTGGGCCCTATTGTAAACAAGTGTAATGCTTTATGGTGTCGTCCACTCACAGTTAACAGTTGTTGTATTGAGTTGTACTTGAAATGTACTGTAATTCTGCAAACTGTTAATAAATCAATCAATCAATCAAAGACTGCTTAATTAAGTTAATTTAGGACCTTCTAGCAGTGAATTTCGTTTTATTAATCACATTTCTTCCATGTAGCCCATGTTGTGTAATGGCATCATGCTATTATGCCCGTGGATATACAGAGTGAACTTAACAATGACACATTAATATGATAATACCTTTTAAATAATCACCAACATGAATTATGTTTGTTATTTACAGGTAGAGTAGTGGGGGCGAGATGGAAAAGGGGCGACCTACCTGTTACCTGACTGTCAAAATCAATCACTATTGTATAGTGAACACATTACACCAGCATTTTCAGAGTCATGACAGCTAGCCCCATCTGCGAACGCTGGATATTGGCACTCTGAGAGACGTGATTCACTCCCGTCACATTCGACTCCAGACAACCACTGCTTTTTCCATGAATTTCCCCAGACTCTCAGTGCTTCCTTAGCCTCTCCACAGCTTTGCTGTCTACACACTACGTGGGCATCATCGATCCCCCAGAGATCGTCACAGATCGTCCCCCACACGTTCTCTATTAAGACCTCCACTCTGCCTTGACAGTCGTTTGCGCCGTTCATTATCCTCACTTCAAAATCTGAGAAGAAAAGCATAAACACATTTAAAAGTTTAATTCATAATAATAATTATAATTATTATTATAGCTGCAAGCAGCGATAAGACGGGGCCAAGCCCCTTAGATAGAACTTTATGTAGACTTAGATAGCATTTTATACAGACTTATAGCATACTACATAGACAGCACTAGAACTGCATTTTGTGTAGTCATCACTTCATAGTATAGATGTATATAGTTTGTATATAGTTTAGTATGTATAGTTTATATGTATAGTTTTCATTATATAGATATTCCACTGTTACGTTCTTAGCTTACGCATGTTTCATGATAACGACTTTTTATGTATGTGATGTATTGCCATGCTTTTTTGTTCTTGCTTATTGTAAGTCACTCTGGATTAAGAGCATCTGCTAAATGCCTAAATTGTAAATTGTAAGAAAAATCACACCCGTGTGAACTGAGCGGTGCAGGCTGCTCAACAACACCGCTGAGCCGGCGTAAGGCCCCGCCTACAGTTTCTTAATTAAAGGACCAGCTATGTAGCGTCACTACGTGTATAGCTAGCTACTGCCCAACACTGGAAATAATGATTAAGAGAAAAACTAGTACTTAAAAGAATATTAAAATCCATGTGGCAATTCTATATATGGATTAGTTTTTACCAGGCTTCGGTGGATCGAAGGAAGGCTGTAGTAAGAAGCCGGTGAAGGTGTTCAGTGAAGGCACGTTCTTCTTAATGTTCATGTCTTCTCTCATGACCACTTTCACCTTGTCACCCTTGGCCAGGTCCAGGATCACCGCGTTGCCGGCGCTGTCGCCGTAGTCGGCCCCAGCGATCTGCTCAATGCTCTTGACCTTCAATGACTTCTGACCGTCGTTGACGTGAAGCTCGAGGCCAGCGGCGGTGCCGAAATCCCTGTTCGTCGTGTGAAAGAAGAACGTGAAGTAGTACAAGCCTGGTGTGACCACCGTGAAGATGCCTGTTGATGAGGATTGAACACATTGTTAAGGCTTAATCATACTCTGTTTTAGGTGATAAGGTGACCACTTAAAGCTACAACATGGCGTTACTGAGCCGCGGTGGTAAGTGACTCACCCCTCAAACACATCTCTCTGTTTTTACTAACCACCGTTTTGGTGGTCACCTTATCACCTAAAACTGCAGTATGAATTTTGACACTTGCTTTGGCAATGTAAACGTATGTTTTCTCATGCCAATAATGCTCCTTTGAATTGAATTGTTAGCAAAGAAAACACATGCCTTTCAAACTACAATCTCACAACGTTTATTTCCAGATCTGCTAAATGTTTGGGAATCGCATATCTGTCCCATGTCATGTCACATGGCAGATAGGCCTATATTATGTAATGATGTATCTCCATGTATTGACTGGAGATGCCACCAGGGGGCACTGTGTTATTGTCCAGTGTTTCTGTTCTGTGCAGCTGTTGACCTTAATGGTGGGGGGTGGCCATTTTTTGTTTTGCTCACACTGTTATTGTTTCTCTACAAGGTAGGAGTGAAATCCACCCTTCTGATTAATCCATTTGATATAAGTAATTATATTAGCCATTCATGTTGTTTGACAAATATGATTGTTGGGAACTATATTGTTGTGCTGCTGGGGTTATTTGTGAAGAGATTGCCAGACATGTGCTCATGTGCTAACTACATGGTTGAACCTGAATGAATGGTGCAGCGAATATATGTCTGTTTTCTAATGCACTGCCTGGTGTAGTATTATGGTTTGTAACTGTGAGCCTTCTCTTTAAACCACAACTGGCTATGTTTCATCTTATAGTACGTACATTCAGTTCTATGATGTTCTGGCATTCACTATTGTGAATTCTAAAAAATAAATAAATACACACTGTTATTGTTCCTCTACAAGGTGACCAGACCTGATATAAAATACACTACAATGCTCTACCGCACGTCTCCTATGCCTGGTTCTTCATCCTCATCTCCTAACCACCATGAATGATCGCTGGACTGATTTTACGTCCTGCAGACGTCATCACCAATTGACCAGGGAAACACCAAAGTTTGGGTCACACAATTGGCAGGTGGTGTGATTAATTACCCAGCACCTATCACAAAGCACCTGCCAATTGTGTGACCCAAACTTTTGTGCTTCCCTGGTCAATTGGTGATGACGTCTGCGGTTAACAGGACGTATTTGTAAAACCTGTTCATCAATCAATCCGGCCCCCCCTCGCCCGGAGAGAAAGACGTCCGTGTGCATCTCTTGAAAAAGTGGAGATAATTGACTAAATACACTGGACACCAGAAAGGTGTCCAGTTGCTTTTCCATGTATATCTCTACGCTTGCTCTATCGTTAAATGTGTGTATTCTCTGTGTTCATGTCATGTCAAAATCTGCTCTATCCACATGTTTCAAACAGATTTTTTTGCTAAATAGTTACTGCATCGATTTTAAATCATTGAATGAATCATCGTATCGTATTGCCAGAATTAACCAATATCGTCCAATCGTATCGTCAACCATGTATCGTATCACTGTTAAAATGTATCTTTACACCCCTAATATATGGGGTCCTCAGTTCAAATATGACTATTTTGGGGGATCATGGCCTGAAAGGTTTGGGAACCCTTGCTGTAAGCACAAGTAATGAATGACTTCATGATGAAACATAGCCTAATTGACAGATTAATTGGCAATTAAATTACCTGTAGTTTTATCGTAGTCAGCGCCGGTTTTGGTGATTTCAGTGTCATACGTGAGCACGATAGCCGTGTCGCTGGTTTCGCAAATCGTAGGGTCGGTTACACTAAATGCAACTGTTGAAAAAGAAAACATTCATGTCAGGTTGCTTTGATTTTCATTTTGAAATAACATCAAACACAATCATTGATAACAGATCCGATAATTATTGCAATAAGCTTTGGGCTTATCAAGCCTGTTATCGAGCAAATAGAGACATCATGTTTAAACAATCAAGACAAGAGGCGATCAATAAATAAATCTAATCATCCATGCTGGCACAAACATGTCGGTCTAAAAGTGTCTAAAACCAGCGCTGTCCGGGTAAACAAAATTACGCCTTTAAAGTGATGGTACACATATTAACCAGTTGATATAACCAGTAAATATATTTGGTCTGTTACTGTATTTGAAAGCCCTATAGTAAAATATACTGGTTCTGTTCAGAATGTATTGTCTCCCGCCTTTCCACCAAAATAATATGGGCTCGATAACAACCCGATAAGCCTGATCGGTAAGGTGCTCGTTATCAATACAAATAGCCTATGTCATATGTCCAAAACTGTTACTTTTAAGGATTCAAATAAAGAAGAAATAGCAAAAGTAGCACATCGACAAGCTCGGAACGCTGTTGCGGATCAGCAAATCTTTATGTTTTTGTGTGAGACCCGTAGTTTGATCAATTAGGCCAGTAGGGCATTAATCATGCACGTAAAAAAATGGGTCAAAGTCTGTCAACGGTGACATAAAACATGTGAAAACAAATGTGAACAGAAAACGTTCAAGGAATTGTAGCCTACATGTTTCTGACTCAAAGTAATAATAAAAAAGTAGGGCATTGATTTATGGGGATATGGAGATGTGAGGTTTCAGCCTGACGGCAACAAAGATCATCTTGTTTTAAACAACACCTCACCTCGCGTCGTCAACTTCTCCACCAGTTTTTCCAGAGCTTGTGTTCTTTCAATCAGTTGGAAAAATGTTTCCAGCAATTCGTCGGTGGACAGCTTCCACCCCGCGTTCCTGTCAAGTATTTGTTGTGGGGTCAACTCTGTTTGGTCTCCATCACTTCCAGATTCGATACAACTAACCAAAGTTAGTCCACAAGACAGCAGCGCAATGAGATAGAATGAAGGATGCATCTTGCAATTTGGATTGCAAGATGATTTGATCAGTTTCTGTGATACACAAGCTCTCTCGCTCTTATATCAAGTGGGCTGACATTTAGGCAGCCCTGCAGATTGTTGTTGACTTTCCCTGAATTTGCCTCCGAGGATCAATACTGGCTTATCTTATCAATGATGTGATGTGTCATTCTGGCACTGATATCAGGACAAACCTTTTATTATTTATTTATTTTAACATAGATTTTCAGAGAAGAGACAAGGAAAATATGGTGTGGAATTGTGGTGGACAAAGGTTTCAAACAGCTTGATTAGAAAAACTTATCCACCATTTCCTGTAACCCATAGTCTTTGAGTTTGTGTGCAGATATTCCTCTTTCTCTTGCTGTGTTGTGGCCATGATTGTCTCCACCAGGCCGAAGGCATGGGGGGAGAGTATGTTTTGCACTCCGTCCGTCCGTTATCAGCTAATCTCCGGCACCGTTGGCCCAATCCATGCCAAACTTTGCACACACACTCCCTGAATGCCAACGACGAACCTCTGCCCAAAATATTCCTCAACGGCCTGTTATAGCGCCACCATGAGGCCATTTAGGCAAAACGCATTTCTTTACATTACTCATACACATTTTATCCATACATCACACAATTCGGTATACACTATCTCCATAGTCATGTGATCAATACGGAGCGGCACCATTTCCCATCTTCCATCCTGATTGGCTAAGATTGCCTTCCAAAGGTCACGATTGGTCTGTTTTGAAAAAATGCCACAAATCACAAACACAGTGTGCAATTCCCGTGAAATTATACACGCACATTTCCATTACGCTGAGGACGACATGCCACAATTCTTTTCCCCAAATCAGCCTCACGGTGGCGCTATAACAGGCCAATGCATCAATTTGTATACAACTTATGTATGCGCACTCCCTAGAGGCCATGGAAAAACATTGTCCCTCCATCCCTCCACATCTGCCAGGTTATAGCGTCACCATGAGGCCGATTTCTGCAAATCGGTCCACATGATCTCTGTAGTCATGTGATCAAGATGAGTCTGTTGGATTTCTCAGATTCTACACTGATTGGCTTACACACTATCTCTATAGTTATGTGTTCAAGACGGATCTGTCCGATATATCATTTTCTATCCTAATTGGCTAATGGCTAACATTGGCTTTCAACGTTTGCAGGATTGGCCCGTTTTGAACAAAAAGCCTCAAATCATCCAATTGCCATCCAAGGCAAGAAGAAATGCACCCTTTTCACATTGGCCTATTATAGCGCCACCAGGAGGCCACAACCTGACCTGCCCTGGTGGAGACCTGTGCCGATGGGCACTTTATCTAGTTCGAAATATTTTGAATATTTTTTAAACAATTTAATTAAAAAGGCACAAAATATTTTCAGATGCTGTCATTGGACAATTAATCTGGGGTTCCTTGGTGTGAAGAAATGTGGGAACCACTGGCTTAAACATTAGGAAGCAAGCCCAAAAAAGAAACTACTCTATACTTTAGAATCAAGCCCAAAACGCATCAACCAGCAACTACCAATAATTTATTTGAAAGTGACTTTACAGAAAAAACAAGTCAAGGGTTGCTTATAATAGGCAGACATGGCAACACTGCCTGAAGGAAGCAAAGCACACACACAAGGAGCCCCAGTACCTTGGTAAAAGGTGGATAGGATTGGAGTCTACGCAATAGTGTAGACCAGGGGTCAGCAACCTAAGATGTTGAAAGAGCCATTTTCGACCAAAAATTTATTCAAAATCTATCTGGAGCTGCAAAGAAAATTACGCATTATAATGCAGCTTGCCAAGCTTTATTATCTCCCGGGTTGCAACGAAACTAGCAGAATTTATCATGCTTTCCCTGGAAATGTCTTTCAACGTTACTTTTTTTGTTGTTTGATAGCTTCTCACTGCAGATTAAACATACAGGCAGTCAATCTGCATTGGCTGTGAAAGCCTCTGTCGACGAACTGTTAAATCCATAGTGTGTTTGAATGAATGAATGAATGAATTTTATTTGTATAGCACCTTTCCAAACGTATAGTTACAAAGTGCTTTACAGACAGGTTATAAAAACACTAAAACAGTAATCATAAAAACAACAAAACATCAGGACATCAGATATAATAAAGCATGAAGAAAATAACAGGTCAATAAAACAATAAAAAGCAATATTAGGAAAAACACTTGGCATACAGATGTGTTTTTAAAAGCGTTTTAAAAGAAGGCACTGATTCTGCTAATCTAAGAGCCAAAGGCAGGGAGTTCCAGAGCAAAGGTGCCCGAGCCGCAAAGGCCCGGCCACCCCGAGTGACCAGACGCGTTGCAGGAGGAACTAGAAGGGCCCTCCCCGATGACCTAAGGGAGCGCACAGGGTTATGGGGTTTCAGCAAATCTCTTAAATAAATGGGAGCTAGGCCATGTAGAGCTTTAAAAGTAATTAATAAAATCTTAAAATCAATTCTGTAGCTTACAGGGAGCCAGTGAAGACTAAAGGCTAAAATCGGTGTGATATGTTCACGTTTTCTCGTGTTAGTGAGAAGGCGAGCCGCAGAGTTCTGCACCATCTGGAGGCGAGATATATATTTTTTGCTCATACCAGAGTACAGTGAGCTACAGTAATCCAGACGTGAAGATATGAATGAATGTATGACAGTTTCCAGGTCTGCAAATGACAAAAAAGGTTTAATTTTAGCGATATTTCTGATTTGATGGTAACATGACTGGACTACTTTGGTGATTTGGGTGTTGAAGGAAATATCCGGATCGAAGAAAACACCTAGGTTGCGGGCTGAGTGTGTGATGTTTGCGGATAGGGTGCCAAGTTCAGAATGAAATGATTGGGTTGAGTTTGGGGGGCCAAATATGATAATTTCTGATTTGGATTCATTTAATTGCAGAAAGTTATGAGACATCCAACTCTTTATGTCAGAGAGACACGCAAGAAGGCGTGGTACGTTTCCTGCAACACCAGGTTTAAGGGGGATATACAGCTGCGTATCGTCCGCATAACTATGGAAATGAATTCCATGGTTCCTAATAATGTTTCCAATTGGCAGCATGTAAATTGTAAAAAGTAGTGGACCAAGGATAGAACCTTGTGGAACGCCACATTTAAAAGGAGCTCGTGATGAGGAGGCCTCCCCAATCACGATTGAGAAGCTTCTGTTTGTTAAGTATGATCGGAACCACTCTAAAGTTTATTTCAGTAGCAGGGGCCTCCCAGTTTCTCCACCTCCACCAGGGCTGGTTCTGGAGGGGACAGGGGTGTGCAGACCCCACCGAAATGTGCGGTGCCCACCCAATCAAAAGTTATGGAGAATATTTATTTGTAGCCAATATAAAACATACCACAAAATATCAGTACCATTTATCAGTTCTGATTGGGTGGGCAGCATTTTTAGAGAAATTGAACCCATCTGAACACTGTTTACCATAAGTGCTGTTAACCGACAGGAAGTGGTGTGCACATAAGACACTGGGTGGTGCTAGAGCACCTGCCCTTTTGCCCCCTGGACAGCAATGTGCCCTTTTGAATGTTCGTTTTTTGATCATTTGATTTTTGTTTTGTACAGTGTACAGTATGTGGCCCATGGTGACATTGATCAATTCTGGATTAAAAGCTTCCAATATATTATTTATGCCCCAAAATCTATTAATCTCACACAATATTAAGGCAACCGGTGGTTCCACGCGCTCCACAAGGTGCCCTTTTTTTCCTTCACTTGAGCACCTGCCCCTCCAAATGTCTGCATGTGCACGCCACTGCCAACAGGGTCAATATTGGTCAAAGAAGGAGAAGATAGATAGATAATCTAAACTTGGTTTTATAGATCAAATTCTCAGAGCTTTTATTATTTTATTATTTTTATTTTATTATGGCCCAGCATGACAGGATGCAGATCCTGGGTGATTTCAACATTCACAGTACCTGTTGTCCGTCCTCCTCTGTTTTAGATAGAGACTTTATTCATCTTTATGAGTCTTTTAACCTTGTGCAATCAGTTAAAGGTCCTATCCACATAAAGGGACATACTTTAGATCTCGTGCTCTCTGCTGGTGTCCTTAAACAACCTAGAGCTAGAAACTTTTCCACCCTCTGACCATAAAGCTGTGCTTTTTAATACATTGATCCCTCTCCCAGATCCTAGACCTCGTACCTCTATCCGCTCCCGTGTATTCAACTCCAGTTCCGGTCAGCGTTTCTCCCAGGCTTTTCCAGCCCCCTAACCCCATGCTAACACTTCCTCCCTCCCCCCTCAAAATTACGCATTATAATGCAGCTTGCCAAGCTTTATTATCTCCCGGGTTGCAACGAAACTAGCAGAATTTATCATGCTTTCCCTGGAAATGTCTTTCAACGTTACTTTTTTTGTTGTTTGATAGCTTCTCACTGCAGATTAAACATACAGGCAGTCAATCTGCATTGGCTGTGAAGGCAAAAGCCTCTGTCGACGAACTGTTAAATCCTCTGTTTTTCGTCGGCTATCTTTATTTCTCTCCCTGTAGAAGCCATAGCTTCATATTAAGAATGCTTGTGACATTTGGCCTCCTACAGAAACCATAAATGAAAAATAATGTATTGCTACTTTTAATGCTACAGGGAGCCACTAGCGGTGTGCTCTAGAGCCGCATGCGGCTCTAGAGCCGCCTGTTGCAGACCCCTGGTGTAGACCATTGGTTTCCAAAGTGGGGTCCAGGGACCCCTAGGGGTCCTTGAAGGAGTTCCAGGGGGTCCCCAGCTAAATTATAGTTTGGAACCAAATGTACCATTATTGGTCTATAACTCTGACTGAGAGTGTACAAATGGAACCAAATGGATCCTAACGGGTCCATTTGGAGATAGAAATGCCAGAGATAGAAATGCCAGAGCTTATAGGGGCCCCTGGCATATTTTTTCTAATGGGGGTCTGCGGGTTAGTGAGTGTCATTTTGGTGGTCATTGACATGAAAAGGTTTGGGAACCACTGGTGTAGACTCCATCCTATCCTCCTATCCCTCCAGCTCCTGACTGATAGACCTCCATGTCTCAGACCCTCGTGGGTTGGCATTGACCTTGATCACAGCTGACCTTTGTTTGTACTGTATAGTTGCACCTGACCTTTCTTTAACCATAACTTACTTAATATCTAATTTTAATTATTTGAGTTTGACATATAGATATATTGCATTTATACACACTATAGTCACCTAAGAGGAAACACACAAAATGAATCAATTAATGCTCAAGTATTTTATTTATTGATTGGGATTTGATTGTTGAATATTATATAGACCACATAATTCAGAAGAACATTAATAAATGTTGACAAAACAATGTATCTTATTAATCTTATTAATATATTTGGGGCTCCAGTCCTTGCATCGTTGAAGAATCCCCTCGGTTTCAGTCCGCCACAGTTTACCCTGCAGATCCCGGGGACAAAATAGAATAACAAAGGCAATGGTTAATATTTCCAGTGAGAAAACTATACTTGGAGGGATATTTCACCTTCAAAAAAAGGTTTGGTCATTTTATCGTCTACTCAGGCTTATGTGAACTTCATGTGCTTGATTCAGTATTTAGATAATTGATATTAATTTGAGCTGCCCCTTCCTATACTAACCATTTTACAGAGTATACTCTACTCTGTAAAATTTTGAAAGAACAACATGTCACAGAGACGGTGACTAGTATTGTGTATATTCGTACGTCTCTAGTTTTGATGAATTGAAAATGGTGGGCCCTATTGTAAACAAGTGTAATGCTTTATGGTGTCGTCCACTCACAGTTAACAGTTGTTGTATTGAGTTGTACTTGAAATGTACTGTAATTCTGCAAACTGTTAATAAATCAATCAATCAATCAAAGACTGCTTAATTAAGTTAATTTAGGACCTTCTAGCAGTGAATTTCGTTTTATTAATCACATTTCTTCCATGTAGCCCATGTTGTGTAATGGCATCATGCTATTATGCCCGTGGATATACAGAGTGAACTTAACAATGACACATTAATATGATAATACCTTTTAAATAATCACCAACATGAATTATGTTTGTTATTTACAGGTAGAGTAGTGGGGGCGAGATGGAAAAGGGGCGACCTACCTGTTACCTGACTGTCAAAATCAATCAACCCAATTGTATAGTGAACACATTACACCAGCATTTTCAGAGGCATCACAGCTAGCCCCATCTGCGAACGCTGGATATTGGCACTCTGAGAGACGTGATTCACTCCCGTCACATTCGACTCCAGACAACCACTGCTTTACCCCCGTTCCCCAACGATCAGGCTGACGTGCTTCCATAGCCACTCCACAGCCTTGCTGTCTACACACTACGTGGGCATCATCGATCCCCCAGAGATCGTTACAGATCGTCCCCCACATGTTCTCTATTAAGACCTCTACTCTGCCTTGACAGTCGTTTGGGCCGCTCACTATCCTCACTTCAAACTCTGAGAAGAAAAGCATAAACACATTTAAAAGTTAAATTCATAATAATAATAATAATAATTATTATTATAGCTGCAAGCAGCGATAAGACGGGGCCAAGCCCCTTAGATAGAACTTTATGTAGACTTAGATAGCATTTTATACAGACTTATAGCATGCTACATAGACAGCACTAGAACTGCATTTTGTGTAGTCATCACTTCATAGTATAGATGTATATAGTTTGTATATAGTTTAGTATGTATAGTTTATATGTATAGTTTTCATTATATAGATATTCCACTGTTACGTTCTTAGCTTACGCATGTTTCATGATAACGACTTTTTATGTATGTGATGTATTGCCATGCTTTTTTGTTCTTGCTTATTGTAAGTCACTCTGGATTAAGAGCGTCTGCTAAATGCCTAAATTGTAAATTGTAAGAAAAATCACACCCGTGTGAACTGAGCGGTGCAGGCTGCTCAACAACACCGCTGAGCCGGCGTAAGGCCCCGCCTACAGTTTCTTAATTGAAGGACCAGCTATGTAGCGTCACTACGTGTATAGCTAGCTACTGCCCAACACTGGAAATAATGATTAAGAGAAAAACTAGTACTTAAAAGAATATTAAAATCCATGTGGCAATTCTATATATGGATTAGTTTTTACCAGGCTTCGGTGGATCGAAGGAAGGCTGTAGTAAGAAGCCGGTGAAGGTGTTCAGTGAAGGCACGTTCTTCTTAATGTTCATGTCTTCTCTCATGACCACTTTCACCTTGTCACCCTTGGCCAGGTTCAGGATCACCGCGTTGCCGGCGCTGTCGCCGTAGTCGGCCCCAGCGATCTGCTCAATGCTCTTGACCTTCAATGACTTCTGACCGTCGTTGACGTGAAGCTCGAGGCCAGCGGCGGTGCCGAAATCCCTGTTCGTCGTGTGAAAGAAGAATGTGAAGTAGTACAAGCCTGGTGTGACCACCGTGAAGATGCCTGTTGATGAGGATTGAACACATTGTTAAGGCTTAATCATACTCTGTTTTAGGTGATAAGGTGACCACTTAAAGCTACAACATGGCGTTACTGAGCCGCGGTGGTAAGTGACTCACCCCTCAAACACATCTCTCTGTTTTTACTAACCACCGTTTTGGTGGTCACCTTATCACCTAAAACTGCAGTATGAATTTTGACACTTGCTTTGGCAATGTAAACGTATGTTTTCTCATGCCAATAATGCTCCTTTGAATTGAATTGTTAGCAAAGAAAACACATGCCTTTCAAACTACAATCTCACAACGTTTATTACCAGATCTGCTAAATGTTTGGGAATCGCATATCTGTCCCATGTCATGTCACATGGCAGATAGGCCTATATATGTAATGATGTATCTCCATGTATTGACTGGAGATGCCACCAGGGGGCACTGTGTTATTGTCCAGTGTTTCTGTGCAGCTGTTGACCTTAATGGTTGGGGGCGGCCATTTTTTGTTTTGGTCACACTGTTATTGTTTCTCTACAAGGTAGGAGTGAAATCCACCCTTCTGATTAATCCATTTGATATAAGTAATTATATTAGCCATTCATGTTGTTTGACAAATATGATTGTTGGGAACTATATTGTTGTGCTGCTGGGATTATTTGTGAAGAGATTGCCAGACATGTGCTCATGTGCTAACTACATGGTTGAACCTGAATGAATGGTGCAGCGAATATATGTCTGTTTTCTAATGCACTGCCTGGTGTAGTATTATGGTTTGTAACTGTGAGCCTTCTCTTTAAACCACAACTGGCTATGTTTCATCTTATAGTACGTACATTCAGTTCTATGATGTTCTGGCATTCACTATTGTGAATTCTAAAAAAAAAAAAAATACACACTGTTATTGTTCCTCTACAAGGTGACCAGACCTGATATAAAAGACACTACAATGCTCTACCGCACGTCTCCTATGCCTGGTTCTTCATCCTCATCTCCTAACCACCATGAATGATCGCTGGACTGATTTTACGAATACGTCCTGCAGACGTCATCACCAATTGACCAGGGAAACACAAAAGTTTGGGTCACACAATTGGCAGGTGGTGTGATTAATTACCCAGCACCTATCACAAAGCACCTGCCAATTGTGTGACCCAAACTTTTGTGCTTCCCTGGTCAATTGGTGATGACGTCTGCGGTTAACAGGACGTATTTGTAAAACCTGTTCATCAATCAATCCGGCCCCCCCTCGCCCGGAGAGAAAGACGTCCGTGTGCATCTCTTGAAAAAGTGGAGATAATTGACTAAATACACTGGACACCAGAAAGGTGTCCAGTTGCTTTTCCATGTATATCTCTACGCTTGCTCTATCGTTAAATGTGTGTATTCTCTGTGTTCATGTCATGTCAAAATCTGCTCTATCCACATGTTTCAAACAGATTTTTTTTGCTAAATAGTTACTGCATCGATTTTAAATCATTGAATGAATCATCGTATCGTATTGCCAGAATTAACCAATATCGTCCAATCGTATCGTCAACCATGTATCGTATCACTGTTAAAATGTATCTTTACACCCCTAATATATGGGGTCCTCAGTTCAAATATGACTATTTTGGGGGATCATGGCCTGAAAGGTTTGGGAACCCTTGCTGTAAGCACAAGTAATGAATGACTTCATGATGAAACATAGCCTAATTGACAGATTAATTGGCAATTAAATTACCTGTAGTTTTATCGTAGTCTGCGCCGGTTTTGGTGATTTCAGTGTCATACGTGAGCACGATAGCCGTGTCGCTGGTTTCGCAAATCGTAGGGTCGGTTACACTAAATGCAACTGTTGAAAAAGAAAACATTCATGTCAGGTTGCTTTGATTTTCATTTTGAAATAACATCAAACACAATCATTGATAACAGATCCGATTATTGCAATAAGCTTTGGGCTTATCAAGCCTGTTATCGAGCAAATAGAGACATCATGTTTAAACAATCAAGACAAGAGGCGATCAATAAATAAATCTAATCATCCATGCTGGCACAAACATGTCGGTCTAAAAGTGTCTAAAACCAGCGCTGTCCGGGTAAACAAAATTACGCCTTTAAAGTGATGGTACACATATTAACCAGTTGATATAACCAGTAAATATATTTGGTCTGTTACTGTATTTGAAAGCCCTATAGTAAAAGATACTGGTTCTGTTCAGAATGTATTGTCTCCCGCCTTTCCACCAAAATAATATGGGCTCGATAACAACCCGATAAGCCTGATCGGTAAGGTGCTCGTTATCAATACAAATAGCCTATGTCATATGTCCAAAACTGTTACTTTTAAGGATTCAAATAAAGAAGAAATAGCAAAAGTAGCACATCGAAAAGCTCGGAACGCTGTTGCGGATCAGCAAATCTTTATGTTTTTGTGTGAGACCCGTAGTTTGATCAATTAGGCCAGTAGGGCATTAATCATGCACGTAAAAAAATGGGTCAAAGTCTGTCAACGGTGACATAAAACATGTGAAAACAAATGTGAACAGAAAACGTTCAAGGAATTGTAGCCTACATGTTTCTGACTCAAAGTAATAATAAAAAAGTAGGGCATTGATTTATGGGGATATGGAGATGTGAGGTTTCAGCCTGACAGCAACAAAGATCATCTTGTTTTAAACAACACCTCACCTCGCGTCGTCAACTTCTCCACCAGTTTTTCCAGAGCTTGTGTTCTTTCAATCAGTTGGAAAAATGTTTCCAGCAATTCGTCGGTGGACAGCTTCCACCCCGCGTTCCTGTCAAGTATTTGTTGTGGGGTCAACTCTGTTTGGTCTCCATCACTTCCAGATTCGATACAACTAACCAAAGTTAGTCCACAAGACAGCAGCGCAATGAGATAGAATGAAGGATGCATCTTGCAATTTGGATTGCAAGATGATTTGATCAGTTTCTGTGATACACAAGCTCTCTCGCTCTTATATAAAGTGGGCTGACATTTAGGCAGCCCTGCAGATTGTTGTTGACTTTCCCTGAATTTGCCTCCGAGGATCAATACTGGCTTATCTTATCAATGATGTGATGTGTCATTCTGGCACTGATATCAGGACAAACCTTTTATTATTTATTTATTTTAACATAGATTTTCAGAGAAGAGACAAGGAAAATATGGTGTGGAATTGTGGTGGACAAAGGTTTCAAACAGCTTGATTAGAAAAACTTATCCACCATTTCCTGTAACCCATAGTCTTTGAGTTTGTGTGCAGATATTCCTCTTTCTCTTGCTGTGTTGTGGCCATGATTGTCTCCACCAGGCCGAAGGCATGGGGGGAGAGTATGTTTTGCACTCCGTCCGTCCGTCCGTCCGTTATCAGCTAATCTCCGGCACCGTTGGCCCAATCCATGCCAAACTTTGCACACACACTCCCTGAATGCCAACGACGAACCTCTGCCCAAAATATTCCTCAACGGCCTGTTATAGCGCCACCATGAGGCCATTTAGGCAAAACGCATTTCTTTACATTACTCGTACACATTTTATCCATACATCACACAATTCGGTATACACTATCTCCATAGTCATGTGATCAATACGGAGCGGCACCATTTCCCATCTTCCATCCTGATTGGCTAAGATTGCCTTCCAAAGGTCACGATTGGTCTGTTTTGAAAAAATGCCACAAATCACAAACACAGTGTGCAATTTCCGTGAAATTATACACGCACATTTCCATTACGCTGAGGACGACATGCCACAATTCTTTTCCCCAAATCAGCCTCACGGTGGCGCTATAACAGGCCAATGCATCAATTTGTATACAACTTATGTATGCGCACTCCCTAGAGGCCATGGAAAAACATTGTCCCTCCATCCCTCCACATCTGCCAGGTTATAGCGTCACCATGAGGCCGATTTCTGCAAATCGGTCCACATGATCTCTGTAGTCATGTGATCAAGATGAGTCTGTTGGATTTCTCAGATTCTACACTGATTGGCTTACACACTATCTCTATAGTTATGTGTTCAAGACGGATCTGTCCGATATATCATTTTCTATCCTAATTGGCTAATGGCTAACATTGGCTTTCAACGTTTGCAGGATTGGCCCGTTTTGAACAAAAAGCCTCAAATCATCCAATTGCCATCCAAGGCAAGAAGAAATGCACCCTTTTCACATTGGCCTATTATAGCGCCACCAGGAGGCCACAACCTGACCTGCCCTGGTGGAGACCTGTGCCGATGGGCACTTTATCTAGTTCGAAATATTTTGAATATTTTTTTAACAATTTAATTAAAAAGGCACAAAATATTTTCAGATGCTGTCATTGGACAATTAATCTGGGGTTCCTTGGTGTGAAGAAATGTGGGAACCACTGGCTTAAACATTAGGAAGCAAGCCCAAAAAAGAAACTACTCTACACTTTAGAATCAAGCCCAAAACGCATCAACCAGCAACTACCAATAATTTATTTGAAAGTGACTTTACAGAAAAAACAAGTCAAGGGTTGCTTATAATAGGCAGACATGGCAACACTGCCTGAAGGAAGCAAAGCACACACACAAGGAGCCCCAGTACCTTGGTAAAAGGTGGATAGGATTGGAGTCTACGCAATAGTGTAGACCATTGGTTTCCAAAGTGGGGTCCAGGGACCCCTAGGGGTCCTTGAAGGAGTTCCAGGGGGTCCCCAGCTAAATGATAGTTTGGAACCAAATGTACCATTATTGGTCTATAACTCTGACTGAGTGTACAAATGGAACCAAATGGATCCTAACGGGTCCATTTGGAGATAGAAATGCCAGAGATAGAAATGCCAGAGCTGTAAAAATCTTCTCTTATAGGGGTCCCTGGCATATTTTTTCTAATGGGGGTCCGCGGGTTAGTGAGTGTCATTTTGGTGGTCATTGACATGAAAAGGTTTGGGAACCACTGGTGTAGACTCCATCCTATCCTCCTATCCCTCCAGCTCCTGACTGATAGACCTCCATGTCTCAGACCCTCGTGGGTTGGCATTGACCTTGATCACAGCTGACCTTTGTTTGTACTGTATAGTTGCACCATGACCTTTCTTTAACCATAACTTAATTAATATCTAATTTTAATTATTTGACTTTGACATATAGATATATTGCATTTATACACACTATAGTCACCTAAGAGGAAACACACAAAATGAATCAATTAATGCTCAAGTATTTTATTTATTGATTGGGATTTGATTGTTGAATATTATATAGACCACATAATTCAGAAGAACATTTGTATAAATGTTGACAAAACAATGTATCTCATTAATCTTATTAATATATTTGGGGCTCCAGTCCTTGCATCGTTGAAGAATCCCCTCGGTTTCAGTCCGCCACAGTTTACCCTGAAGATCCCGGGGACAAAATAGAATAACAAAGGCAATGGTTAATATTTCCAGTGAGAAAACTATACTTCGAGGGATATTTCACCTTCAAAAAAAGGTTTGGTCATTTTATCGTCTACTCAGGCTTATGTGAACTTCATGTGCTTGATTCAGTATTTAGATAATTGATATTAATTTTAACTGCCCCTTCCTATACTAACCATTTTACAGAGTATACTCTACTCTGTAAAATTTTGAAAGAACAACATGTCACAGAGACGGTGACTAGTATTGTGTATATTCGTACGTCTCTAGTTTTGATGAATTGAAAATGGTGGGCCCTATTGTAAACAAGTGTAATGCTTTATGGTGTCGTCCACTCACAGTTAACAGTTGTTGTATTGAGTTGTACTTGAAATGTACTGTAATTCTGCAAACTGTTAATAAATCAATCAATCAATCAAAGACTGCTTAATTAAGTTAATTTAGGACCTTCTAGCAGTGAATTTCGTTTTATTAATCACATTTCTTCCATGTAGCCCATGTTGTGTAATGGCATCATGCTATTATGCCCGTGGATATACAGAGTGAACTTAACAATGACACATTAATATGATAATACCTTTTAAATAATCACCAACATGAATTATGTTTGTTATTTACAGGTAGAGTAGTGGGGGCGAGATGGAAAAGGGGCGACCTACCTGTTACCTGACTGTCAAAATCAATCACTATTGTATAGTGAACACATTACACCAGCATTTTCAGAGTCATCACAGCTAGCCCCATCTGCGAACGCTGGATATTGGCACTCTGAGAGACGTGATTCACTCCCGTCACATTCGACTCCAGACAACCACTGCTTCATCCCATTTCCCCAGACTCTCAGTGCTTCCTTAGCCTCTCCACAGCTTTGCTGTCTACACACTACGTGGGCATCATCGATCCCCCAGAGATCGTTACAGATCGTCCCCCACATGTTCTCTATTAAGACCTCCACTCTGCCTTGACAGTCGTTTGCGCCGTTCACTATCCTCACTTCAAAATCTGAGAAGAAAAGCATAAACACATTTAAAAGTTTAATTCATAATAATAATAATTATTATTATTATTATAGCTGCAAGCAGCGATAAGACGGGGCCAAGCCCCTTAGATAGAACTTTATGTAGACTTAGATAGCATTTTATACAGACTTATAGCATGCTACATAGACAGCACTAGAACTGCATTTTGTGTAGTCATCACTTCATAGTATAGATGTATATAGTTTGTATATAGTTTAGTATGTATAGTTTATATGTATAGTTTTCATTATATAGATATTCCACTGTTACGTTCTTAGCTTACGCATGTTTCATGATAACGACTTTTTATGTATGTGATGTATTGCCATGCTTTTTTGTTCTTGCTTATTGTAAGTCACTCTGGATTAAGAGCGTCTGCTAAATGCCTAAATTGTAAATTGTAAGAAAAATCACACCCGTGTGAACTGAGCGGTGCAGGCTGCTCAACAACACCGCTGAGCCGGCGTAAGGCCCCGCCTACAGTTTCTTAATTGAAGGACCAGCTATGTAGCGTCACTACGTGTATAGCTAGCTACTGCCCAACACTGAAAATAATGATTAAGAGAAAAACTAGTACTTAAAAGAATATTAAAATCCATGTGGCAATTCTATATATGGATTAGTTTTTACCAGGCTTCGGTGGATCGAAGGAAGGCTGTAGTAAGAAGCCGGTGAAGGTGTTCAGTGAAGGCACGTTCTTCTTAATGTTCATGTCTTCTCTCATGACCACTTTCACCTTGTCACCCTTGGCCAGGTCCAGGATCACCGCGTTGCCGGCGCTGTCGCCGTAGTCGGCCCCAGCGATCTGCTCAATGCTCTTGACCTTCAATGACTTCTGACCGTCGTTGACGTGAAGCTCGAGGCCAGCGGCGGTGCCGAAATCCCTGTTCGTCGTGTGAAAGAAGAACGTGAAGTAGTACAAGCCTGGTGTGACCACCGTGAAGATGCCTGTTGATGAGGATTGAACACATTGTTAAGGCTTAATCATACTCTGTTTTAGGTGATAAGGTGACCACTTAAAGCTACAACATGGCGTTACTGAGCCGCGGTGGTAAGTGACTCACCCCTCAAACACATCTCTCTGTTTTTACTAACCACCGTTTTGGTGGTCACCTTATAACCTAAAACTGCAGTATGAATTTTGACACTTGCTTTGGCAATGTAAACGTATGTTTTCTCATGCCAATAATGCTCCTTTGAATTGAATTGTTAGCAAAGAAAACACATGCCTTTCAAACTACAATCTCACAACGTTTATTACCAGATCTGCTAAATGTTTGGGAATCGCATATCTGTCCCATGTCATGTCACATGGCAGATAGGCATAATATATGTAATGATGTATCTCCATGTATTGACTGGAGATGCCACCAGGGGGCACTGTGTTATTGTCCAGTGTTTCTGTTCTGTGCAGCTGTTGACCTTAATGGTGGGGGGTGGCCATTTTTTGTTTTGCTCACACTGTTATTGTTTCTCTACAAGGTAGGAGTGAAATCCACCCTTCTGATTAATCCATTTGATATAAGTAATTATATTAGCCATTCATGTTGTTTGACAAATATGATTGTTGGGAACTATATTGTTGTGCTGCTGGGGTTATTTGTGAAGAGATTGCCAGACATGTGCTCATGTGCTAACTACATGGTTGAACCTGAATGAATGGTGCAGCGAATATATGTCTGTTTTCTAATGCACTGCCTGGTGTAGTATTATGGTTTGTAACTGTGAGCCTTCTCTTTAAACCACAACTGGCTATGTTTCATCTTATAGTACGTACATTCAGTTCTATGATGTTCTGGCATTCACTATTGTGAATTCTAAAAAATAAATAAATACACACTGTTATTGTTCCTCTACAAGGTGACCAGACCTGATATAAAAGACACTACAATGCTCTACCGCACGTCTCCTATGCCTGGTTCTTCATCCTCATCTCCTAAACACCATGAATGATCGCTGGACTGATTTTACGTCCTGCAGACGTCATCACCAATTGACCAGGGAAACACAAAAGTTTGGGTCACACAATTGGCAGGTGGTGTGATTAATTACCCAGCACCTATCACAAAGCACCTGCCAATTGTGTGACCCAAACTTTTGTGCTTCCCTGGTCAATTGGTGATGACGTCTGCGGTTAACAGGACGTATTTGTAAAACCTGTTCATCAATCAATCCGGCCCCCCCTCGCCCGGAGAGAAAGACGTCCGTGTGCATCTCTTGAAAAAGTGGAGATAATTGACTAAATACACTGGACACCAGAAAGGTGTCCAGTGTGCTTTTCCATGTATATCTCTACGCTTGCTCTATCGTTAAATGTGTGTATTCTCTGTGTTCATGTCATGTCAAAATCTGCTCTATCCACATGTTTCAAACAGATTTTTTTTGCTAAATAGTTACTGCATCGATTTTAAATCATTGAATGAATCATCGTATCGTATTGCCAGAATTAACCAATATCGTCCAATCGTATCGTCAACCATGTATCGTATCACTGTTAAAATGTATCTTTACACCCCTAATATATGGGGTCCTCAGTTCAAATATGACTATTTTGGGGGATCATGGCCTGAAAGGTTTGGGAACCCTTGCTGTAAGCACAAGTAATGAATGACTTCATGATGAAACATAGCCTAATTGACAGATTAATTGGCAATTAAATTACCTGTAGTTTTATCGTAGTCATCGCCGGTTTTGGTGATTTCAGTGTCATACGTGAGCACGATAGCCGTGTCGCTGGTTTCGCAAATCGTAGGGTCGGTTACACTAAATGCAACTGTTGAAAAAGAAAACATTCATGTCAGGTTGCTTTGATTTTCATTTTGAAATAACATCAAACACAATCATTGATAACAGATCCGATAATTATTGCAATAAGCTTTGGGCTTATCAAGCCTGTTATCGAGCAAATAGAGACATCATGTTTAAACAATCAAGACAAGAGGCGATCAATAAATAAATCTAATCATCCATGCTGGCACAAACATGTCGGTCTAAAAGTGTCTAAAACCAGCGCTGTCCGGGTAAACAAAATTACGCCTTTAAAGTGATGGTACACATATTAACCAGTTGATATAACCAGTAAATATATTTGGTCTGTTACTGTATTTGAAAGCCCTATAGTAAAAGATACTGGTTCTGTTCAGAATGTATTGTCTCCCGCCTTTCCACCAAAATAATATGGGCTCGATAACAACCCGATAAGCCTGATCGGTAAGGTGCTCGTTATCAATACAAATAGCCTATGTCATATGTCCAAAACTGTTACTTTTAAGGATTCAAATAAAGAAGAAATAGCAAAAGTAGCACATCGAAAAGCTCGGAACGCTGTTGCGGATCAGCAAATCTTTATGTTTTTGTGTGAGACCCGTAGTTTGATCAATTAGGCCAGTAGGGCATTAATCATGCACGTAAGAAAATGGGTCAAAGTCTGTCAACGGTGACATAAAACATGTGAAAACAAATGTGAACAGAAAACGTTCAAGGAATTGTAGCCTACATGTTTCTGACTCAAAGTAATAATAAAAAAGTAGGGCATTGATTTATGGGGATATGGAGATGTGAGGTTTCAGCCTGACAGCAACAAAGATCATCTTGTTTTAAACAACACCTCACCTCGCGTCGTCAACTTCTCCACCAGTTTTTCCAGAGCTTGTGTTCTTTCAATCAGTTGGAAAAATGTTTCCAGCAATTCGTCGGTGGACAGCTTCCACCCCGCGTTCCTGTCAAGTATTTGTTGTGGGGTCAACTCTGTTTGGTCTCCATCACTTCCAGATTCGATACAACTAACCAAAGTTAGTCCACAAGACAGCAGCGCAATGAGATAGAATGAAGGATGCATCTTGCAATTTGGATTGCAAGATGATTTGATCAGTTTCTGTGATACACAAGCTCTCTCGCTCTTATATCAAGTGGGCTGACATTTAGGCAGCCCTGCAGATTGTTGTTGACTTTCCCTGAATTTGCCTCCGAGGATCAATACTGGCTTATCTTATCAATGATGTGATGTCATTCTGGCACTGATATCAGGACAAACCTTTTATTATTTATTTATTTTAACATAGATTTTCAGAGAAGAGACAAGGAAAATATGGTGTGGAATTGTGGTGGACAAAGGTTTCAAACAGCTTGATTAGAAAAACTTATCCACCATTTCCTGTAACCCATAGTCTTTGAGTTTGTGTGCAGATATTCCTCTTTCTCTTGCTGTATTGTGGCCATGATTGTCTCCACCAGGCCGAAGGCATGGGGGGAGAGTATGTTTTGCACTCCGTCCGTCCGTCCGTCCGTTATCAGCTAATCTCCGGCACCGTTGGCCCAATCCATGCCAAACTTTGCACACACACTCCCTGAATGCCAACGACGAACCTCTGCCCAAAATATTCCTCAACGGCCTGTTATAGCGCCACCATGAGGCCATTTAGGCAAAACGCATTTCTTTACATTACTCGTACACATTTTATCCATACATCACACAATTCGGTATACACTATCTCCATAGTCATGTGATCAATACGGAGCGGCACCATTTCCCATCTTCCATCCTGATTGGCTAAGATTGCCTTCCAAAGGTCACGATTGGTCTGTTTTGAAAAAATGCCACAAATCACAAACACAGTGTGCAATTTCCGTGAAATTATACACGCACATTTCCATTACGCTGAGGACGACATGCCACAATTCTTTTCCCCAAATCAGCCTCACGGTGGCGCTATAACAGGCCAATGCATCAATTTGTATACAACTTATGTATGCGCACTCCCTAGAGGCCATGGAAAAACATTGTCCCTCCATCCCTCCACATCTGCCAGGTTATAGCGTCACCATGAGGCCGATTTCTGCAAATCGGTCCACATGATCTCTGTAGTCATGTGATCAAGATGAGTCTGTTGGATTTCTCAGATTCTACACTGATTGGCTTACACACTATCTCTATAGTTATGTGTTCAAGACGGATCTGTCCGATATATCATTTTCTATCCTAATTGGCTAATGGCTAACATTGGCTTTCAACGTTTGCAGGATTGGCCCGTTTTGAACAAAAAGCCTCAAATCATCCAATTGCCATCCAAGGCAAGAAGAAATGCACCCTTTTCACATTGGCCTATTATAGCGCCACCAGGAGGCCACAACCTGACCTGCCCTGGTGGAGACCTGTGCCGATGGGCACTTTATCTAGTTCGAAATATTTTGAATATTTTTTAAACAATTTAATTAAAAAGGCACAAAATATTTTCAGATGCTGTCATTGGACAATTAATCTGGGGTTCCTTGGTGTGAAGAAATGTGGGAACCACTGGCTTAAACATTAGGAAGCAAGCCCAAAAAAGAAACTACTCTACACTTTAGAATCAAGCCCAAAACGCATCAACCAGCAACTACCAATAATTTATTTGAAAGTGACTTTACAGAAAAAACAAGTCAAGGGTTGCTTATAATAGGCAGACATGGCAACACTGCCTGAAGGAAGCAAAGCACACACACAAGGAGCCCCAGTACCTTGGTAAAAGGTGGATAGGATTGGAGTCTACGCAATAGTGTAGACCATTGGTTTCCAAAGTGGGGTCCAGGGACCCCTAGGGGTCCTTGAAGGAGTTCCAGGGGGTCCCCAGCTAAATGATAGTTTGGAACCAAATGTACCATTATTGGTCTATAACTCTGACTGAGTGTACAAATGGAACCAAATGGATCCTAACGGGTCCATTTGGAGATAGAAATGCCAGAGATAGAAATGCCAGAGCTTATAGGGGTCCCTGGCATATTTTTTCTAATGGGGGTCCGCGGGTTAGTGAGTGTCATTTTGGTGGTCATTGACATGAAAAGGTTTGGGAACCACTGGTGTAGACTCCATCCCATCCTCCTATCCCTCCAGCTCCTGACTGATAGACCTCCATGTCTCAGACCCTCATGGGTTGGCATTGACCTTGATCACAGCTGACCTTTGTTTGTACTGTACCATGCACCATGACCTTTCTTTAACCATAACTTAATATCTAATTTTAATTATTTGAGTTTGACATATAGATATATTGCATTTATACACACTATAGTCACCTAAGAGGAAACACAAAAAATGAATCAATTAATGCTCAAGTATTTTATTTATTGATTGGGATTTGATTGTTGAATATTATATAGACCACATAATTCAGAAGAACATTTGTATAAATGTTGACAAAACAATGTATCTTATTAATCTTATTAATATATTTGGGGCTCCAGTCCTTGCATCGTTGAAGAATCCCCTCGGTTTCAGTCCGCCACAGTTTACCCTGAAGATCCCGGGGACAAAATAGAATAACAAAGGCAATGGTTAATATTTCCAGTGAGAAAACTATACTTCGAGGGATATTTCACCTTCAAAAAAAGGTTTGGTCATTTTATCGTCTACTCAGGCTTATGTGAACTTCATGTGCTTGATTCAGTATTTAGATAATTGATATTAATTTTAGCTGCCCCTTCCTATACTAACCATTTTACAGAGTATACTCTACTCTGTAAAATTTTGAAAGAACAACATGTCACAGAGACGGTGACTAGTATTGTGTATATTCGTACGTCTCTAGTTTTGATGAATTGAAAATGGTGGGCCCTATTGTAAACAAGTGTAATGCTTTATGGTGTCGTCCACTCACAGTTAACAGTTGTTGTATTGAGTTGTACTTGAAATGTACTGTAATTCTGCAAACTGTTAATAAATCAATCAATCAATCAATCAAAGACTGCTTAATTAAGTTAATTTAGGACCTTCTAGCAGTGAATTTCGTTTTATTAATCACATTTCTTCCATGTAGCCCATGTTGTGTAATGGCATCATGCTATTATGCCCGTGGATATACAGAGTGAACTTAACAATGATACATTAATATGATAATACCTTTTAAATAATCACCAACATGAATTATGTTTGTTATTTACAGGTAGAGTAGTGGGGCGAGATGGAAAAGGGGCGACCTACCTGTTACCTGACTGTCAAAATCAATCAACCCAATTGTATAGTGAACACATTACACCAGCATTTTCAGAGGCATCACAGCTAGCCCCATCTGCGAACGCTGGATATTGGCACTCTGAGAGACGTGATTCACTCCCGTCACATTCGACTCCAGACAACCACTGCTTTACCCCCGTTCCCCAACGATCAGGCTGACGTGCTTCCATAGCCACTCCACAGCCTTGCTGTCTACACACTACGTGGGCATCATCGATCCCCCAGAGATCGTTACAGATCGTCCCCCACATGTTCTCTATTAAGACCTCTACTCTGCCTTGACAGTCGTTTGGGCCGCTCACTATCCTCACTTCAAACTCTGAGAAGAAAAGCATAAACACATTTAAAAGTTTAATTCATAATAATAATTATAATTATTATTATTATAGCTGCAAGCAGCGATAAGACGGGGCCAAGCCCCTTAGATAGAACTTTATGTAGACTTAGATAGCATTTTATACAGACTTATAGCATGCTACATAGACAGCACTAGAACTGCATTTTGTGTAGTCATCACTTCATAGTATAGATGTATATAGTTTGTATATAGTTTAGTATGTATAGTTTTCATATAGATATTCCACTGTTACGTTCTTAGCTTACGCATGTTTCATGATAACGACTTTTTATGTATGTGATGTATTGCCATGCTTTTTTGTTCTTGCTTATTGTAAGTCACTCTGGATTAAGAGCGTCTGCTAAATGCCTAAATTGTAAATTGTAAGAAAAATCACACCCGTGTGAACTGAGCGGTGCAGGCTGCTCAACAACACCGCTGAGCCGGCGTAAGGCCCCGCCTACAGTTTCTTAATTGAAGGACCAGCTATGTAGCGTCACTACGTGTATAGCTAGCTACTGCCCAACACTGGAAATAATGATTAAGAGAAAAACTAGTACTTAAAAGAATATTAAAATCCATGTGGCAATTCTATATATGGATTAGTTTTTACCAGGCTTCGGTGGATCGAAGGAAGGCTGTAGTAAGAAGCCGGTGAAGGTGTTCAGTGAAGGCACGTTCTTCTTAATGTTCATGTCTTCTCTCATGACCACTTTCACCTTGTCACCCTTGGCCAGGTCCAGGATCACCGCGTTGCCGGCGCTGTCGCCGTAGTCGGCCCCAGCGATCTGCTCAATGCTCTTGACCTTCAATGACTTCTGACCGTCGTTGACGTGAAGCTCGAGGCCAGCGGCGGTGCCGAAATCCCTGTTCGTCGTGTGAAAGAAGAACGTGAAGTAGTACAAGCCTGGTGTGACCACCGTGAAGATGCCTGTTGATGAGGATGGAACACATTGTTAAGGCTTAATCATACTCTGTTTTAGGTGATAAGGTGACCACTTAAAGCTACAACATGGCGTTACTGAGCCGCGGTGGTAAGTGACTCACCCCTCAAACACATCTCTCTGTTTTTACTAACCACCGTTTTGGTGGTGACCTTATCACCTAAAACTGCAGTATGAATTTTGACACTTGCTTTGGCAATGTAAACGTATGTTTTCTCATGCCAATAATGCTCCTTTGAATTGAATTGTTAGCAAAGAAAACACATGCCTTTCAAACTACAATCTCACAACGTTTATTTCCAGATCTGCTAAATGTTTGGGAATCGCATATCTGTCCCATGTCATGTCACATGGCAGATAGGCCTATATATGTAATGATGTATCTCCATGTATTGACTGGAGATGCCACCAGGGGGCACTGTGTTATTGTCCAGTGTTTCTGTTCTGTGCAGCTGTTGACCTTAATGGTGGGGGGTGGCCATTTTTTGTTTTGCTCACACTGTTATTGTTTCTCTACAAGGTAGGAGTGAAATCCACCCTTCTGATTAATCCATTTGATATAAGTAATTATATTAGCCATTCATGTTGTTTGACAAATATGATTGTTGGGAACTATATTGTTGTGCTGCTGGGGTTATTTGTGAAGAGATTGCCAGACATGTGCTCATGTGCTAACTACATGGTTGAACCTGAATGAATGGTGCAGCGAATATATGTCTGTTTTCTAATGCACTGCCTGGTGTAGTATTATGGTTTGTAACTGTGAGCCTTCTCTTTAAACCACAACTGGCTATGTTTCATCTTATAGTACGTACATTCAGTTCTATGATGTTCTGGCATTCACTATTGTGAATTCTAAAAAATAAATAAATACACACTGTTATTGTTCCTCTACAAGGTGACCAGACCTGATATAAAAGACACTACAATGCTCTACCGCACGTCTCCTATGCCTGGTTCTTCATCCTCATCTCCTAACCACCATGAATGATCGCTGGACTGATTTTACGTCCTGCAGACGTCATCACCAATTGACCAGGGAAACACAAAAGTTTGGGTCACACAATTGGCAGGTGGTGTGATTAATTACCCAGCACCTATCACAAAGCACCTGCCAATTGTGTGACCCAAACTTTTGTGCTTCCCTGGTCAATTGGTGATGACGTCTGCGGTTAACAGGACGTATTTGTAAAACCTGTTCATCAATCAATCCGGCCCCCCCTCGCCCGGAGAGAAAGACGTCCGTGTGCATCTCTTGAAAAAGTGGAGATAATTGACTAAATACACTGGACACCAGAAAGGTGTCCAGTTGCTTTTCCATGTATATCTCTACGCTTGCTCTATCGTTAAATGTGTGTATTCTCTGTGTTCATGTCATGTCAAAATCTGCTCTATCCACATTTTTTTTGCTAAATAGTTACTGCATCGATTTTAAATCATTGAATGAATCATCGTATCGTATTGCCAGAATTAACCAATATCGTCCAATCGTATCGTCAACCATGTATCGTATCACTGTTAAAATGTATCTTTACACCCCTAATATATGGGGTCCTCAGTTCAAATATGACTATTTTGGGGGATCATGGCCTGAAAGGTTTGGGAACCCTTGCTGTAAGCACAAGTAATGAATGACTTCATGATGAAACATAGCCTAATTGACAGATTAATTGGCAATGAAATTACCTGTAGTTTTATCGTAGTCATCGCCGGTTTTGGTGATTTCAGTGTCATACGTGAGCACGATAGCCGTGTCGCTGGTTTCGCAAATCGTAGGGTCGGTTACACTAAATGCAACTGTTGAAAAAGAAAACATTCATGTCAGGTTGCTTTGATTTTCATTTTGAAATAACATCAAACACAATCATTGATAACAGATCCGATAATTATCGCAATAAGCTTTGGGCTTATCAAGCCTGTTATCGAGCAAATAGAGACATCATGTTTAAACAATCAAGACAAGAGGCGATCAATAAATAAATCTAATCATCCATGCTGGCACAAACATGTCGGTCTAAAAAAACAAAATTACGCCTTTAAAGTGATGGTACACATATTAACCAGTTGATATAACCAGTAAATATATTTGGTCTGTTACTGTATTTGAAAGCCCTATAGTAAAAGATACTGGTTCTGTTCAGAATGTATTGTCTCCCGCCTTTCCACAAAATAATATGGGCTCGATAACAACCCGATAAGCCTGATCGGTAAGGTGCTCGTTATCAATACAAATGTCATATGTCCAAAACTGTTACTTTTAAGGATTCAAATAAAGAAGAAATAGCAAAAGTAGCACATCGACAAGCTCGGAACGCTGTTGCGGATCAGCAAGTCTTTATGTTTTTGTGTGAGACCCGTAGTTTGATCAATTAGGCCAGTAGGGCATTAATCATGCACGTAAAAAAATGGGTCAAAGTCTGTCAACGGTGACATAAAACATGTGAAAACAAATGTGAACAGAAAACGTTCAAGGAATTGTAGCCTACATGTTTCTGACTCAAAGTAATAATAAAAAAGTAGGGCATTGATTTATGGGGATATGGAGATGTGAGGTTTCAGCCCGACAACAAAGATCATCTTGTTTTAAACAACACCTCACCTCGCGTCGTCAACTTCTCCACCAGTTTTTCCAGAGCTTGTGTTCTTTCAATCAGTTGGAAAAATGTTTCCAGCAATTCGTCGGTGGACAGCTTCCACCCCGCGTTCCTGTCAAGTATTTGTTGTGGGGTCAACTCTGTTTGGTCTCCATCACTTCCAGATTCGATACAACTAACCAAAGTTAGTCCACAAGACAGCAGCGCAATGAGATAGAATGAAGGATGCATCTTGCAATTTGGATTGCAAGATGATTTGATCAGTTTCTGTGATACACAAGCTCTCTCGCTCTTATATCAAGTGGGTTGACATTTAGGCAGCCCTGCAGATTGTTGTTGACTTTCCCTGAATTTGCCTCCGAGGATCAATACTGGCTTATCTTATCAATGATGTGATGTGTCATTCTGGCACTGATATCAGGACAAACCTTGTAACTGTCCCAGAACGAGAGACAGTGGTTTCAGGTATAAACTTAAATTATGAAATATGGTTTTGGTTATGATCATACTTGGGTAAAAAGGTTGATTTCTTTATGAATAAATATAATTTAAGTATGGCAATAAATATGTTAAAAAGGTTATTCTCAAGGTAAAAATGCACCCTTTGAAAGGGAGTCACGTGATTAGTGTCACGTCACTCACGTGACGTCACCTGTCAGTAGGGTCAGAGGTTGAACGGACTTCCTGGAGAAAAGTTGTATGTTTTGGGAACGTCTGGAGAGAGAGACGATATTATCATTCTGCACATGGTTCAAAGGCGCACACGGTACATATTATCTGTGATTTTATTGTGATGTGTTGTTGTGGATTGTTTAATGTTGTTTAATGTAGAACTGTGGAATTAGTGTGATCTTTTGAATGCACATGTGTGGACTCACTAATACCTATTTCACAATGAGTATGGACTCCTACAACTCAACAAATGTATGTTTGTTCTTATTCTAGTTTTCACGGTGTCTTGGTGACTGGAGGAGTTGAAAGTCGCATGGAAAATAAAATCAATATCAGACATCTGTATGATGCGTGGACATACTTGAACCTGTACAGCTACAAACCTTTTATTATTTATTTATTTTAACATAGATTTTCAGAGAAGAGACAAGGAAAATATGGTGTGGAATTGTGGTGGACAAAGGTTTCAAACAGCTTGATTAGAAAAACGTATCCACCATTTCCTGTAACCCATAGTCTTTGAGTTTGTGTGCAGATATTCCTCTTTCTCTTGCTGTGTTGTGGCCATGATTGTCTCCACCAGGCCGAAGGCATGGGGGGAGAGTATGTTTTGCACTCCGTCCGTCCGTCCGTCCGTTATCAGCTAATCTCCGGCACCGTTGGCCCAATCCATGCCAAACTTTGCACACACACTCCCTGAATGCCAACGACGAACCTCTGCCCCAAATATTCCTCAACGGCCTGTTATAGCGCCACCATGAGGCCATTTAGGCAAAACACATTTCTTTACATTACTCGTACACATTTTATCCATACATCACACAATTCGGTATACACTATCTCCATAGTCATGTGATCAATACGGAGCGGCACCATTTCCCATCTTCCATCCTGATTGGCTAAGATTGCCTTCCAAAGGTCACGATTGGTCTGTTTTGAAAAAATGCCACAAATCACAAACACAGTGTGCAATTTCCGTGAAATTATACACGCACATTTCCATTACGCTGAGGACGACATGCCACAATTCTTTTCCCCAAATCAGCCTCACGGTGGCGCTATAACAGGCCAATGCATCAATTTGTATACAACTTATGTATGCGCACTCCCTAGAGGCCATGGAAAAACATTGTCCCTCCATCCCTCCACATCTGCCAGGTTATAGCGTCACCATGAGGCCGATTTCTGCAAATCGGTCCACATGATCTCTGTAGTCATGTGATCAAGATGAGTCTGTTGGATTTCTCAGATTCTACACTGATTGGCTTACACACTATCTCTATAGTTATGTGTTCAAGACGGATCTGTCCGATATATCATTTTCTATCCTAATTGGCTAATGGCTAACATTGGCTTTCAACGTTTACAGGATTGGCCCGTTTTGAACAAAAAGCCTCAAATCATCCAATTGCCATCCAAGGCAAGAAGAAATGCACCCTTTTCACATTGGCCTATTATAGCGCCACCAGGAGGCCACAACCTGACCTGCCCTGGTGGAGACCTGTGCCGATGGGCACTTTATCTAGTTCGAAATATTTTGAATATTTTTTAAACAATTTAATTAAAAAGGCACAAAATATTTTCAGATGCTGTCATTGGACAATTAATCTGGGGTTCCTTGGTGTGAAGAAATGTGGGAACCACTGGCTTAAACATTAGGAAGCAAGCCCAAAAAAGAAACTACTCTACACTTTAGAATCAAGCCCAAAACGCATCAACCAGCAACTACCAATAATTTATTTGAAAGTGACTTTACAGAAAAAACAAGTCAAGGGTTGCTTATAATAAGCAGACATGGCAACACTGCCTGAAGGAAGCAAAGCACACACACAAGGAGCCCCAGTACCTTGGTAAAAGGTGGATAGGATTGGAGTCTACGCAATAGTGTAGACCATTGGTTTCCAAAGTGGGGTCCAGGGACCCCTAGGGCTCCTTGAAGGAGTTCCAGGGGGTCCCCAGCTAAATGATAGTTTGGAACCAAATTCCATTATTGGTCTATAACTCTGACTGAGAGTGTACAAATGGAACCAAATGGATCCTAACGGGTCCATTTGGAGATAGAAATGCCAGAGATAGAAATGCCAGAGCTTATAGGGGTCCCTGGCATATATTTTCTAATGGGGGTCCGCGGGTTAGTGAGTGTCATTTTGGTGGTCATTGACATGAAAAGGTTTGGGAACCACTGGTGTAGACTCCATCCTATCCTCCTATCCCTCCAGCTCCTGACTGATAGACCTCCATGTCTCAGACCCTCGTGGGTTGGCATTGACCTTGATCACAGCTGACCTTTGTTTGTAGTGTATAGTAGTTGCACCTGACCTTTCTTTAACCATAACTTACTTAATATCTAATTTTAATTATTTGAGTTTGACATATAGATATATTGCATTTATACACACTATAGTCACCTAAGAGGAAACACACAAAATGAATCAATTAATGCTCAAGTATTTTATTTATTGATTGGGATTTGATTGTTGAATATTATATAGACCACATAATTCAGAAGAACATTAATAAATGTTGACAAAACAATGTATCTTATTAATCTTATTAATATATTTGGGGCTCCAGTCCTTGCATCGTTGAAGAATCCCCTCGGTTTCAGTCCGCCACAGTTTACCCTGCAGATCCCGGGGACAAAATAGAATAACAAAGGCAATGGTTAATATTTCCAGTGAGAAAACTATACTTGGAGGGATATTTCACCTTCAAAAAAAGGTTTGGTCATTTTATCGTCTACTCAGGCTTATGTGAACTTCATGTGCTTGATTCAGTATTTAGATAATTGATATTAATTTGAGCTGCCCCTTCCTATACTAACCATTTTACAGAGTATACTCTACTCTGTAAAATTTTGAAAGAACAACATGTCACAGAGACGGTGACTAGTATTGTGTATATTCGTACGTCTCTAGTTTTGATGAATTGAAAATGGTGGGCCCTATTGTAAACAAGTGTAATGCTTTATGGTGTCGTCCACTCACAGTTAACAGTTGTTGTATTGAGTTGTACTTGAAATGTACTGTAATTCTGCAAACTGTTAATAAATCAATCAATCAATCAAAGACTGCTTAATTAAGTTAATTTAGGACCTTCTAGCAGTGAATTTCGTTTTATTAATCACATTTCTTCCATGTAGCCCATGTTGTGTAATGGCATCATGCTATTATGCCCGTGGATATACAGAGTGAACTTAACAATGACACATTAATATGATAATACCTTTTAAATAATCACCAACATGAATTATGTTTGTTATTTACAGGTAGAGTAGTGGGGGCGAGATGGAAAAGGGGCGACCTACCTGTTACCTGACTGTCAAAATCAATCACTATTGTATAGTGAACACATTACACCAGCATTTTCAGAGTCATCACAGCTAGCCCCATCTGCGAACGCTGGATATTGGCACTCTGAGAGACGTGATTCACTCCCGTCACATTCGACTCCAGACAACCACTGCTTTTTCCATGAATTTCCCCAGACTTTCAGTGCTTCCTTAGCCTCTCCACAGCTTTGCTGTCTACACACTACGTGGGCATCATCGATCCCCCAGAGATCGTTACAGATCGTCCCCCACACGTTCTCTATTAAGACCTCCACTCTGCCTTGACAGTCGTTTGCGCCGTTCATTATCCTCACTTCAAAATCTGAGAAGAAAAGCATAAACACATTTAAAAGTTTAATTCATAATAATAATTATAATTATTATTATAGCTGCAAGCAGCGATAAGACGGGGCCAAGCCCCTTAGATAGAACTTTATATAGACTTAGATAGCATTTTATACAGACTTATAGCATGCTACATAGACAGCACTAGAACTGCATTTTGTGTAGTCATCACTTCATAGTATAGATGTATATAGTTTGTATATAGTTTAGTATGTATAGTTTATATGTATAGTTTTCATTATATAGATATTCCACTGTTACGTTCTTAGCTTACGCATGTTTCATGATAACGACTTTTTATGTATGTGATGTATTGCCATGCTTTTTTGTTCTTGCTTATTGTAAGTCACTCTGGATTAAGAGCGTCTGCTAAATGCCTAAATTGTAAATTGTAAGAAAAATCACACCCGTGTGAACTGAGCGGTGCAGGCTGCTCAACAACACCGCTGAGCCGGCGTAAGGCCCCGCCTACAGTTTCTTAATTAAAGGACCAGCTATGTAGCGTCACTACGTGTATAGCTAGCTACTGCCCAACACTGGAAATAATGATTAAGAGAAAAACTAGTACTTAAAAGAATATTAAAATCCATGTGGCAATTCTATATATGGATTAGTTTTTACCAGGCTTCGGTGGATCGAAGGAAGGCTGTAGTAAGAAGCCGGTGAAGGTGTTCAGTGAAGGCACGTTCTTCTTAATGTTCATGTCTTCTCTCATGACCACTTTCACCTTGTCACCCTTGGCCAGGTCCAGGATCACCGCGTTGCCGGCGCTGTCGCCGTAGTCGGCCCCAGCGATCTGCTCAATGCTCTTGACCTTCAATGACTTCTGACCGTCGTTGACGTGAAGCTCGAGGCCAGCGGCGGTGCCGAAATCCCTGTTCGTCGTGTGAAAGAAGAACGTGAAGTAGTACAAGCCTGGTGTGACCACCGTGAAGATGCCTGTTGATGAGGATTGAACACATTGTTAAGGCTTAATCATACTCTGTTTTAGGTGATAAGGTGACCACTTAAAGCTACAACATGGCGTTACTGAGCCGCGGTGGTAAGTGACTCACCCCTCAAACACATCTCTCTGTTTTTACTAACCACCGTTTTGGTGGTCACCTTATCACCTAAAACTGCAGTATGAATTTTGACACTTGCTTTGGCAATGTAAACGTATGTTTTCTCATGCCAATAATGCTCCTTTGAATTGAATTGTTAGCAAAGAAAACACATGCCTTTCAAACTACAATCTCACAACGTTTATTACCAGATCTGCTAAATGTTTGGGAATCGCATATCTGTCCCATGTCATGTCACATGGCAGATAGGCCTATATATGTAATGATGTATCTCCATGTATTGACTGGAGATGCCACCAGGGGGCACTGTGTTATTGTCCAGTGTTTCTGTTCTGTGCAGCTGTTGACCTTAATGGTGGGGGGCGGCCATTTTTTGTTTTGGTCACACTGTTATTGTTTCTCTACAAGGTAGGAGTGAAATCCACCCTTCTGATTAATCCATTTGATATAAGTAATTATATTAGCCATTCATGTTGTTTGACAAATATGATTGTTGGGAACTATATTGTTGTGCTGCTGGGATTATTTGTGAAGAGATTGCCAGACATGTGCTCATGTGCTAACTACATGGTTGAACCTGAATGAATGGTGCAGCGAATATGTCTGTTTTCTAATGCACTGCCTGGTGTAGTATTATGGTTTGTAACTGTGAGCCTTCTCTTTAAACCACAACTGGCTATGTTTCATCTTATAGTAGGCCTACGTACATTCAGTTCTATGATGTTCTGGCATTGACTATTGTGAATTCTAAAAAATAAATAAATACACACTGTTATTGTTCCTCTACAAGGTGACCAGACCTGATATAAAAGACACTACAATGCTCTACCGCACGTCTCCTATGCCTGGTTCTTCATCCTCATCTCCTAACCACCATGAATGATCGCTGGACTGATTTTACGAATACGTCCTGCAGACGTCATCACCAATTGACCAGGGAAACACAAAAGTTTGGGTCACACAATTGGCAGGTGGTGTGATTAATTACCCAGCACCTATCACAAAGCACCTGCCAATTGTGTGACCCAAACTTTTGTGCTTCCCTGGTCAATTGGTGATGACGTCTGCGGTAAACAGGACGTATTTGTAAAACCTGTTCATCAATCAATCCGGCCCCCCCTCGCCCGGAGAGAAAGACGTCCGTGTGCATCTCTTGAAAAAGTGGAGATAATTGACTAAAAAAGCAACTGGACACCAGAAAGGTGTCCAGTTGCTTTTCCATGTATATCTCTACGCTTGCTCTATCGTTAAATGTGTGTATTCTCTGTGTTCATGTCATGTCAAAGTCTGCTCTATCCACATGTTTCAAACAGATTTTATTTGCTAAATAGTTACTGCATCGATTTTAAATCATTGAATGAATCATCGTATCGTATTGCCAGAATTAACCAATATCGTCCAATCGTATCGTCAACCATGTATCGTATCACTGTTAAAATGTATCTTTACACCCCTAATATATGGGGTCCTCAGTTCAAATATGACTATTTTGGGGGATCATGGCCTGAAAGGTTTGGGAACCCTTGCTGTAAGCACAAGTAATGAATGACTTCATGATGAAACATAGCCTAATTGACAGATTAATTGGCAATTAAATTACCTGTAGTTTTATCGTAGTCAGCGCCGGTTTTGGTGATTTCAGTGTCATACGTGAGCACGATAGCCGTGTCGCTGGTTTCGCAAATCGTAGGGTCGGTTACACTAAATGCAACTGTTGAAAAAGAAAACATTCATGTCAGGTTGCTTTGATTTTCATTTTGAAATAACATCAAACACAATCATTGATAACAGATCCGATAATTATCGCAATAAGCTTTGGGCTTATCAAGCCTGTTATCGAGCAAATAGAGACATCATGTTTAAACAATCAAGACAAGAGGCGATCAATAAATAAATCTAATCATCCATGCTGGCACAAACATGTCGGTCTAAAAGTGTCTAAAACCAGCGCTGTCCGGGTAAACAAAATTACGCCTTTAAAGTGATGGTACACATATTAACCAGTTGATATAACCAGTAAATATATTTGGTCTGTTACTGTATTTGAAAGCCCTATAGTAAAAGATACTGGTTCTGTTCAGAATGTATTGTCTCCCGCCTTTCCACAAAATAATATGGGCTCGATAACAACCCGATAAGCCTGATCGGTAAGGTGCTCGTTATCAATACAAATATGTCATATGTCCAAAACTGTTACTTTTAAGGATTCAAATAAAGAAGAAATAGCAAAAGTAGCACATCGACAATCTCGGAACGCTGTTGCGGATCAGCAAATCTTTATGTTTTTGTGTGAGACCCGTAGTTTGATCAATTAGGCCAGTAGGGCATTAATCATGCACGTAAAAAAATGGGTCAAAGTCTGTCAACGGTGACATAAAACATGTGAAAACAAATGTGAACAGAAAACGTTCAAGGAATTGTAGCCTACATGTTTCTGACTCAAAGTAATAATAAAAAAGTAGGGCATTGATTTATGGGGATATGGAGATGTGAGGTTTCAGCCTGACAGCAACAAAGATCATCTTGTTTTAAACAACACCTCACCTCGCGTCGTCAACTTCTCCACCAGTTTTTCCAGAGCTTGTGTTCTTTCAATCAGTTGGAAAAATGTTTCCAGCAATTCGTCGGTGGACAGCTTCCACCCCGCGTTCCTGTCAAGTATTTGTTGTGGGGTCAACTCTGTTTGGTCTCCATCACTTCCAGATTCGATACAACTAACCAAAGTTAGTCCACAAGACAGCAGCGCAATGAGATAGAATGAAGGATGCATCTTGCAATTTGGATTGCAAGATGATTTGATCAGTTTCTGTGATACACAAGCTCTCTCGCTCTTATATCAAGTGGGCTGACATTTAGGCAGCCCTGCAGATTGTTGTTGACTTTCCCTGAATTTGCCTCCGAGGATCAATACTGGCTTATCTTATCAATGATGTGATGTGTCATTCTGGCACTGATATCAGGACAAACCTTTTATTATTTATTTATTTTAACATAGATTTTCAGAGAAGAGACAAGGACAATATGGTGTGGAATTGTGGTGGACAAAGGTTTCAAACAGCTTGATTAGAAAAACTTATCCACCATTTCCTGTAACCCATAGTCTTTGAGTTTGTGTGCAGATATTCCTCTTTCTCTTGCTGTGTTGTGGCCATGATTGTCTCCACCAGGCCGAAGGCATGGGGGGAGAGTATGTTTTGCACTCCGTCCGTCCGTCCGTCCGTTATCAGCTAATCTCCGGCACCGTTGGCCCAATCCATGCCAAACTTTGCACACACACTCCCTGAATGCCAACGACGAACCTCTGCCCAAAATATTCCTCAACGGCCTGTTATAGCGCCACCATGAGGCCATTTAGGCAAAACGCATTTCTTTACATTACTCGTACACATTTTATCCATACATCACACAATTCGGTATACACTATCTCCATAGTCATGTGATCAATACGGAGCGGCACCATTTCCCATCTTCCATCCTGATTGGCTAAGATTGCCTTCCAAAGGTCACGATTGGTCTGTTTTGAAAAAATGCCACAAATCACAAACACAGTGTGCAATTTCCGTGAAATTATACACGCACATTTCCATTACGCTGAGGACGACATGCCACAATTCTTTTCCCCAAATCAGCCTCACGGTGGCGCTATAACAGGCCAATGCATCAATTTGTATACAACTTATGTATGCGCACTCCCTAGAGGCCATGGAAAAACATTGTCCCTCCATCCCTCCACATCTGCCAGGTTATAGCGTCACCATGAGGCCGATTTCTGCAAATCGGTCCACATGATCTCTGTAGTCATGTGATCAAGATGAGTCTGTTGGATTTCTCAGATTCTACACTGATTGGCTTACACACTATCTCTATAGTTATGTGTTCAAGACGGATCTGTCCGATATATCATTTTCTATCCTAATTGGCTAATGGCTAACATTGGCTTTCAACGTTTGCAGGATTGGCCCGTTTTGAACAAAAAGCCTCAAATCATCCAATTGCCATCCAAGGCAAGAAGAAATGCACCCTTTTCACATTGGCCTATTATAGCGCCACCAGGAGGCCACAACCTGACCTGCCCTGGTGGAGACCTGTGACGATGGGCACTTTATCTAGTTCGAAATATTTTGAATATTTTTTAAACAATTTAATTAAAAAGGCACAAAATATTTTCAGATGCTGTCATTGGACAATTAATCTGGGGTTCCTTGGTGTGAAGAAATGTGGGAACCACTGGCTTAAACATTAGGAAGCAAGCCCAAAAAAGAAACTACTCTACACTTTAGAATCAAGCCCAAAACGCATCAACCAGCAACTACCAATAATTTATTTGAAAGTGACTTTACAGAAAAAACAAGTCAAGGGTTGCTTATAATAGGCAGACATGGCAACACTGCCTGAAGGAAGCAAAGCACACACACAAGGAGCCCCAGTACCTTGGTAAAAGGTGGATAGGATTGGAGTCTACGCAATAGTGTAGACCATTGGTTTCCAAAGTGGGGTCCAGGGACCCCTAGGGGTCCTTGAAGGAGTTCCAGGGGGTCCCCAGCTAAATGATAGTTTGGAACCAAATTCCATTATTGGTCTATAACTCTGACTGAGAGTGTACAAATGGAACCAAATGGATCCTAACGGGTCCATTTGGAGATAGAAATGCCAGAGATAGAAATGCCAGAGCTTATAGGGGTCCCTGGCATATATTTTCTAATGGGGGTCCGCGGGTTAGTGAGTGTCATTTTGGTGGTCATTGACATGAAAAGGTTTGGGAACCACTGGTGTAGACTCCATCCTATCCTCCTATCCCTCCAGCTCCTGACTGATAGACCTCCATGTCTCAGACCCTCATGGGTTGGCATTGACCTTGATCACAGCTGACCTTTGTTTGTACTGTATAGTTGCACCTGACCTTTCTTTAACCATAACTTACTTAATATCTAATTTTAATTATTTGAGTTTGACATATAGATATATTGCATTTATACACACTATAGTCACCTAAGAGGAAACACACAAAATGAATCAATTAATGCTCAAGTATTTTATTTATTGATTGGGATTTGATTGTTGAATATTATATAGACCACATAATTCAGAAGAACATTTGTATAAATGTTGACAAAACAATGTATCTTATTAATCTTATTAATATATTTGGGGCTCCAGTCCTTGCATCGTTGAAGAATCCCCTCGGTTTCAGTCCGCCACAGTTTACCCTGAAGATCCCGGGGACAAAATAGAATAACAAAGGCAATGGTTAATATTTCCAGTGAGAAAACTATACTTCGAGGGATATTTCACCTTCAAAAAAAGGTTTGGTCATTTTATCGTCTACTCAGGCTTATGTGAACTTCATGTGCTTGATTCAGTATTTAGATAATTGATATTAATTTGAGCTGCCCCTTCCTATACTAACCATTTTACAGAGTATACTCTACTCTGTAAAATTTTGAAAGAACAACATGTCACAGAGACGGTGACTAGTATTGTGTATATTCGTACGTCTCTAGTTTTGATGAATTGAAAATGGTGGGCCCTATTGTAAACAAGTGTAATGCTTTATGGTGTCGTCCACTCACAGTTAACAGTTGTTGTATTGAGTTGTACTTGAAATGTACTGTAATTCTGCAAACTGTTAATAAATCAATCAATCAATCAAAGACTGCTTAATTAAGTTAATTTAGGACCTTCTAGCAGTGAATTTCGTTTTATTAATCACATTTCTTCCATGTAGCCCATGTTGTGTAATAGCATCATGCTATTATGCCCGTGGATATACAGAGTGAACTTAACAATGATACATTAATATGATAATACCTTTTAAATAATCACCAACATGAATTATGTTTGTTATTTACAGGTAGAGTAGTGGGGCGAGATGGAAAAGGGGCGACCTACCTGTTACCTGAGTGTCAAAATCAATCAACCCAATTGTATAGTGAACACATTACACCAGCATTTTCAGAGGCATCACAGCTAGCCCCATCTGCGAACGCTGGATATTGGCACTCTGAGAGACGTGATTCACTCCCGTCACATTCGACTCCAGACAACCACTGCTTTACCCCCTCTCCCCAACGATCAGGCTGACGTGCTTCCATAGCCACTCCACAGCTTTGCTGTCTACACACTACGTGGGCATCATCGATCCCCCAGAGATCGTTACAGATCGTCCCCCACATGTTCTCTATTAAGACCTCTACTCTGCCGTTACAGTCGTTTGGGCCGCTCACTATCCTCACTTCAAAATCTGAGAAGAAAAGCATAAACACATTTAAAAGTTTAATTCATAATAATAATTATAATTATTATTATTATAGCTGCAAGCAGCGATAAGACGGGGCCAAGCCCCTTAGATAGAACTTTATGTAGACTTAGATAGCATTTTATACAGACTTATAGCATGCTACATAGACAGCACTAGAACTGCATTTTGTGTAGTCATCACTTCATAGTATAGATGTATATAGTTTGTATATAGTTTAGTATGTATAGTTTATATGTATAGTTTTCATTATATAGATATTCCACTGTTACGTTCTTAGCTTACGCATGTTTCATGATAACGACTTTTTATGTATGTGATGTATTGCCATGCTTTTTTGTTCTTGCTTATTGTAAGTCACTCTGGATTAAGGGCGTCTGCTAAATGCCTAAATTGTAAATTGTAAGAAAAATCACACCCGTGTGAACTGAGCGGTGCAGGCTGCTCAACAACACCGCTGAGCCGGCGTAAGGCCCCGCCTACAGTTTCTTAATTGAAGGACCAGCTATGTAGCGTCACTACGTGTATAGCTAGCTACTGCCCAACACTGGAAATAATGATTAAGAGAAAAACTAGTACTTAAAAGAATATTAAAATCCATGTGGCAATTCTATATATGGATTAGTTTTTACCAGGCTTCGGTGGATCGAAGGAAGGCTGTAGTAAGAAGCCGGTGAAGGTGTTCAGTGAAGGCACGTTCTTCTTAATGTTCATGTCTTCTCTCATGACCACTTTCACCTTGTCACCCTTGGCCAGGTCCAGGATCACCGCGTTGCCGGCGCTGTCGCCGTAGTCGGCCCCAGCGATCTGCTCAATGCTCTTGACCTTCAACGACTTCTGACCGTCGTTGACGTGAAGCTCGAGGCCAGCGGCGGTGCCGAAATCCCTGTTCGTCGTGTGAAAGAAGAACGTGAAGTAGTACAAGCCTGGTGTGACCACCGTGAAGATGCCTGTTGATGAGGATTGAACACATTGTTAAGGCTTAATCATACTCTGTTTTAGGTGATAAGGTGACCACTTAAAGCTACAACATGGCGTTACTGAGCCGCGGTGGTAAGTGACTCACCCCTCAAACACATCTCTCTGTTTTTACTAACCACCGTTTTGGTGGTCACCTTATCACCTAAAACTGCAGTATGAATTTTGACACTTGCTTTGGCAATGTAAACGTATGTTTTCTCATGCCAATAATGCTCCTTTGAATTGAATTGTTAGCAAAGAAAACACATGCCTTTCAAACTACAATCTCACAACGTGTATTACCAGATCTGCTAAATGTTTGGGAATCGCATATCTGTCCCATGTCATGTCACATGGCAGATAGGCCTATATATGTAATGATGTATCTCCATGTATTGACTGGAGATGCCACCAGGGGGCACTGTGTTATTGTCCAGTGTTTCTGTTCTGTGCAGCTGTTGACCTTAATGGTGGGGGGCGGCCATTTTTTGTTTTGGTCACACTGTTATTGTTTCTCTACAAGGTAGGAGTGAAATCCACCCTTCTGATTAATCCATTTGATATAAGTAATTATATTAGCCATTCATGTTGTTTGACAAATATGATTGTTGGGAACTATATTGTTGTGCTGCTGGGATTATTTGTGAAGAGATTGCCAGACATGTGCTCATGTGCTAACTACATGGTTGAACCTGAATGAATGGTGCAGCGAATATGTCTGTTTTCTAATGCACTGCCTGGTGTAGTATTATGGTTTGTAACTGTGAGCCTTCTCTTTAAAGGACAACTTTAGTTTTTTTCAACCAAGGTTCATGTTTCAGGTTGTTATTAGAGAAAGTAAAAGATGAGTGTTATTTTTTTTCTATTTGCTGCTTTCTTTCGTTTCAGGGATTTTAGCTGTTTTGTACAGGGGGGCGGGGGCATTCGAGCATGGGGCTAAATATGTATTTTTTTACAAAATATTATGGAGATTTATTTTTTTATTATTTACTATAGCCCTAATAAACCCCAGGAAATTACATCTGGCCACAGAAGATCACAGGATCTACTGAATGTGAAGGTAGCCTACTGGGGGAAGCCACACTGTGTGTCATAGGCTCAATGTCAGTTTGACACATTCAGTAGATCTCGTGATGTTTTGTGGCCAGATGAAATTTCCAGGGGTTTATTAGGACTATAGTAAATAATTAAAAAAGAAATCGCCATAATATTTTGTAAAAAAATACATATTTAGCCCCATGCTCGAATGCCCCCCGCCCTGTCAAAAACAGCTAAAATCCCTAAAACGAAAGAAAGCAGCAAATGAAAAAAAAAGAACACTCTAATAACAACCTAAAACATGAACCTTGGTTGAAAAAAACTAAAGTTGTCCTTTAAACCACAACTGGCTATGTTTCATCTTATAGTACGTACATTCAGTTCTATGATGTTCTGGCATTCACTATTGTGAATTCTAAAAAATAAATAAATACACACTGTTATTGTTCCTCTACCAGGTGACCAGACCTGATATAAAAGACACTACAATGCTCTACCGCACGTCTCCTATGCCTGGTTCTTCATCCTCATCTCCTAACCACCAAACACAAATACACTGGAGACTGGTTCATGATAGACCTAGAATGCCTGTGATCATTTAATTATACTTCGTAAATTTTCATGTATAGATACAGTACGTCTCACTGAAATCCTGTTCGGGCTTAAAAGCGGCGGCCTAAATGTGATAAATGCTCCGTTTGTACTCACCTATTAAATAATTCCAAAGACGTGGAGTGAAATATGGTCCTCTAGTTTTATATCCATGTGAAAGTTCTGGCACAAAACGTGTATTTAGTCAATTATCTCCACTTTTTCACGAGATGCACACAGACGTCTTTCTCTCCGGGCGAGGGGGGGGGGGGGGGGGGCGGAATGATCGCTGGACTGATTTTACGAATACGTCCTGCAGACGTCATCACCAATTGACCAGGGAAACACAAAAGTTTGGGTCACACAATTGGCAGGTGGTGTGATTAATTACCCAGCACCTATCACAAAGCACCTGCCAATTGTGTGACCCAAACTTTTGTGCTTCCCTGGTCAATTGGTGATGACGTCTGCGGTTAACAGGACGTATTTGTAAAACCTGTTCATCAATCAATCCGGCCCCCCCTCGCCCGGAGAGAAAGACGTCCGTGTGCATCTCTTGAAAAAGTGGAGATAATTGACTAAATACACTGGACACCAGAAAGGTGTCCAGTTGCTTTTCCATGTATATCTCTACGCTTGCTCTATCGTTAAATGTGTGTATTCTCTGTGTTCATGTCATGTCAAAATCTGCTCTATCCACATGTTTCAAACAGATTTTTTTGCTAAATAGTTACTGCATCGATTTTAAATCATTGAATGAATCATCGTATCGTATTGCCAGAATTAACCAATATCGTCCAATCGTATCGTCAACCATGTATCGTATCACTGTTAAAATGTATCTTTACACCCCTAATATATGGGGTCCTCAGTTCAAATATGACTATTTTGGGGGATCATGGCCTGAAAGGTTTGGGAACCCTTGCTGTAAGCACAAGTAATGAATGACTTCATGATGAAACATAGCCTAATTGACAGATTAATTGGCAATGAAATTACCTGTAGTTTTATCGTAGTCATCGCCGGTTTTGGTGATTTCAGTGTCATACGTGAGCACGATAGCCGTGTCGCTGGTTTCGCAAATCGTAGGGTCGGTTACACTAAATGCAACTGTTGAAAAAGAAAACATTCATGTCAGGTTGCTTTGATTTTCATTTTGAAATAACATCAAACACAATCATTGATAACAGATCCGATAATTATCGCAATAAGCTTTGGGCTTATCAAGCCTGTTATCGAGCAAATAGAGACATCATGTTTAAACAATCAAGACAAGAGGCGATCAATAAATAAATCTAATCATCCATGCTGGCACAAACATGTCGGTCTAAAAGTGTCTAAAACCAGCGCTGTCCGGGTAAACAAAATGACGCCTTTAAAGTGATGGTACACATATTAACCAGTTGATATAACCAGTAAATATTTGGTCTGTTAGAAAAGTACTGTATTTGAAAGCCCTATAGTAAAAGATACTGGTTCTGTTCAGAATGTATTGTCTCCCGTCTTTTATATATTTTTTATCCCGTCAAAATAATGGGCTCGATAACAACCCGATAAGCCTGATCGGTAAGGTGCTCGTTATCAATACAAATTAACAAGCTCCATCCCTAAACCTCATATGTCCAAAACTATTCAAATAAAGAAAAAATTGCAAAAGTAGCACATCGAGCTCGGAACGCTGTCGCGGATCAGCAAATCTTTATGTTTTTGTGTGAGACCCGTAGTTTGATCAATTAGGCCAGTAGGGCGTTAATCATGCACGTAAAAAATGGGTCAAAGTCTGTCAACGGTGACATAAAACATGTGAAAACAAATGTGAACAGAAAACGTTTTTCTCTACAAGGAATTGTAGCCTAGGCCTACATGTTTTTGACTCAAAGTAATAATACAAAAGTAGGGCATTGATTTATGGGGATATGGAGATGTGAGGTTTCAGCCTGACAGCAACAAAGATCATCTTGTTTTAAACAACACCTCACCTCGCGTCGTCAACTTCTCCACCAGTTTTTCCAGAGCTTGTGTTCTTTCAATCAGTTGGAAAAATGTTTCCAGCAATTCGTCGGTGGACAGCTTCCACCCCGCGTTCCTGTCAAGTATTTGTTGTGGGGTCAACTCTGTTTGGTCTCCATCATCATCATCATCACTTTGACAACTAACCAAAGTTAGTCCACAAGACAGCAGCGCAATGATATAGAATGAAGGATGCATCTTGCAATTTGGATTGCAAGATGATTTGATCAGTTTCTGTGATACACAAGCTCTCTCGCTCTTATATCAAGTGGGTTGACATTTAGGCAGCCCTGCAGATTGTTGTTGACTTTCCCTGAATTTGCCTCCGAGGATCAATACTGGCTTATCTTATCAATGATGTGATGTTTCATTCTGGCACTGATATCAGGACAAACCTTTTATTATTTATTTATTTTATCATAGATTTTCAGAGAAGAGACAAGGAAAATAGCCTATGTTGTGGGATTGTGGTGGACAAAGGTTTCAAACAGCTTGATTAGAAAAACAAAGCAGAAGAAAGAAAAACATTTTTCACATCATGTGGTTTGAACTGACAAAAGCAGCAGTGGTGAAAAGTGCTCAAATAAAATGACGTACTTCTACTTTACTTGAGTTTTTCCATTTTGCTAAACTTTATGGATCTAAATCTGAGGCCTGATGTGGGCACTGTGAAGATTCCCATGTGGACGGATCAACACAAGGTTTTCAGGAATTAAAAATCAGAAGTCAGCCAATCAGCTGAGAGCTTTCTGTCTACAGACTCTACAAGCTCAAAATTGGTCGAAATGCCACGCACTGTGGGCTTGCAGATCTTCTTGTGTGTTTTGTAATAATAATCAAAATCTACAAAGTAGTTAGAATAACTATAGAGAAGAAAGAAAGAGGAACTAACCAGGTGCTCAATGGAGGTAGCAGGATGTGATGATGATAAAAAGGTGCTCACACGGATCAAAAACCGGGATCAAAACATGATAAAAAAGAGAAGTATCCGGGCACACAAGGTTAAAAAATGAGGAATGCCTTTATTAAATTAAAAGGCAACTGCCAACATGTTTCGACCTAACAGGTCTTCATCAGGACAAGAATCTTGCCTTAAGTGTGCCTGGATCCTTCTCTCTTTTTATCATAGTTAGAATAACTAACTAAAATTTGTAGTGGAGTATACAATATTTTCTTCTGAGATATAGTGGGGTAGAAGTAAAAGTATTGAAAATTGTACCTACTCGAGTAATGAATTACTTTCCACCACTGGAAATGTTCCATTATTGTGAAATGTTTTTGTCCCAGTGATAAGTGCATGTGGGTCACAGTGACTCTTACAAGCAAATAGCTCTCACTCCACAGTAAATAAACCAACATACAGTAGCCTGTAAGTGTAGGGTACAGTATCTGCACATTTCCAAAGTGAAAGTTTGAGGACTTATGTTTATGTTAATTTATTTGATAGGCTATTGATTGACATTGCACAGTGTAGTACAATGTGTAGATGCGTTGCTTAGCCTACAGTGCTATATACAGTAGTTTTCACCACCTGTGAAGACTTTTCACCACAGGAGACATTTCTAAAAGTCTTTAGTTTAAAACTTTAGTTTAAAGAAACCCAATTAAGTACACAAAATAAAAAATAATTTATAAAAAAATTAACTTGCAAAACAAAAGTAAACATAATCAATGAGGTAACCTGTCAGAAACTATACATGTGAGCACAGTTGATTTGATTTAAACCATATAGCCTATAGTTTGAGTCCTCTGTAAGACGCGTTACCATCCGTCTCTGGTTTTAGAACAGTAGGCAAGGAGTTCCAAAGGTTTGCTCCCTTTACTGAGAAGGCAGACTGTCCCAATGAGTCGTTACACTTGGGAACAGATCATTTCCCCATTTTTAAGTCCATTTTAATAACACATTGGGCATTGGAATTGTAAAGTATTATGCAAGAGAGAGAGAGAGAGAGTCAAACTAAATGTAATGCCTAATGTTTTATTACATGATTTCATGATGAAACATAATTAACAGATTCATTGTCAATGAAAATAAATGCCTGTGTCTGTATCGTATGTTGCCAATGTTGCTGAAGACCCTTTTATACTCGAGTATGGTGTCAACGTGGAGGGGTTCGAGCCCCACGTTCATAGGTTCGCTCAGACTAAATGCAACTGTTGAGAAGGAAAACATTCACATCACTGAATATGTATATTAAAGGACCACTTCGCCACTTTTAAACCTAACTTCATATAATTGGTCCTCACTAATGATCATGATAAAATACCACAAATCTTTTTCTACCCAGCTGCAGTACCTCATTCATAGCAGGGCTTTGGGGCAGTTCAGAAACCCACATCATTGATGGGGAATCCAAGCTAATAGAAACTTCAGCAGGCTTTCTATTCCTGAAAAGTTGCACTGCGAAAATGGAAACCATCATTCTCACGATAATAAAAACAATATACAGGTTTCTGAACTGCCCACAGTCTATTTTACAAAGCATGAGTTATGCCTGTTCAAAGGTTTCATTTTCAATAAAATTGCATACTGTAAAATGTCATAAGCTCATGATGATGCATGTATGTTTTAGGGGCAGAAGAATAATTTTTGCAAAACAGCAATTTTCATTGGCTCATAAAAACCTTTTTTGTCCGTATAGGTCCAAAGTTCACGTGAAGAAGTTTTCGTGCATTTTGATCAAAGATCCTGGAAGATGTCTTTCATATAATTCAAAATGGCGGGTATTCTAAAGGTCAAAGGTCAAAAGTCAGAGCACAAAATTTGTTTGGCAAGAGGAGACACATATGTGTATCAAAGTGTCAACAGGGCCGGATTAACACCTCTGAGGGCCCCTGGGCACTGACGCTAGAAGGGCCCCCCCTTCACGCGCACGCAACATTTTTGCTGTTTTGTAGCCGTTATATTGGCCTATTTCCGGTCGCCTACCCCCCCCCAGAGTGACAGCCAATCTAGCGCATTGTTGCTGCTTTAGACACAATTGCACTTTTCAGCTGCCCTTCTCACCAACAATAAAACACTAATCTTTTTAGACACCATTTATTTCATTCGGATTAGCAGGGAAATTATCTGTGGAACTAAAATAATTAAAGAAAAAAAAGGGCCCCTGGGCACGTGCCCAAAGTGCCCATATGGTAGATCCGGCCCTGAGTGTCATTGCCAACGGTTCATGATGCACGTTCAACGTTTGCATTTCCAATTGAGTGCTATAGTGCCACCACGGCAGAATGCACTGGAGCCAATGAGAGCTCAGTGACCAGCTCATGAACAAACATTATTTATGAAAGACTGAGACCTTTTGTAAAGTGATCGCTTCTGGAAAATAAAATAATATATATAACACGTTATTTTAGGCTGTCTTATTTTTTGATACGTGCATACTACTTAATGTGATTTATTTTTTCAAAGAGCAGAGAGCAGCCCAGGCAGAAAACTTACTATGTGCTCTTCTATAAATACCTCAATAAAAATAAATAGTTATTAAGTCGAAAAACAACCACTCGGAAAAAACGCGTGATATCACTTATGTCTTCTTTCATATTCCTGAACCAATTATATGACAAAGCTCGCAATCGTTCATGTATAATGTTTGTTATGAGCTGGTCCAGCCGGCTCCATTCACTGCCATGTATTCATTGCACTACCGGTGTGAGTTTGGCTCCCATGAAAGTGTCCATGAAAGTGTCATGGCGCAGCCCAGTCACGTGACCACTTCACTTCCGCTTCCTTGGTGCTTCAAAACGCCACTGAGCAACTTCCACTGACATGAATAGCGGAGGGGGCGGAGCTTCGCGCCAGTTTAGTCTATCCCATAGAGTATATATAATATACTCTAAGCTCTATCCTTTTAATACTCTATGTGCACCACCACTCAGTTCATATGATACGGGTGTGATTTTTAATATGTATGACACCACCACCCCCACTGCACACCACTGGGGGGGGACTGCTGTGCTGAACCACATTTGTGTAGCAATTCGATTCCATTTCGCAATTTAAATGAATTGGGACATGAATGATCATTTTATCAATTAAATCAATACATGTCCCAATTATATGTTCATATACTTTCTTTCTTCTCTCTCGCGTGAGTTGAAGACAGTGCGCGAGCTCTGCGTGCGTGCGCAATGAGACGTGCGTGCAGACTGAGAGACGTACAGTCCGCCATGACCACAGGGCCATGACTAGCACACACACACACACACACACACACACACACACACACACACACACACACACACACACACACACACACACACACACTCACACATACACACTAAACTAAACTAGTGGATATTTTTTTTACTGTCACAAAGTCGCCTGCCTGCGTGCGCGCGTGCGTGAGGAGGAGTGACACCAGAAGAACGGTCCCCCTGTCTGTCTGTCTGTCTGTCTCTTTACCGGGGACAACTTTCATGTTTTAAATAAACAAACGGCCTGCCTGCCTGCCTGGGAGAGACAGAGTGTCGGAGACAACCATGTCCAATCTCAGCAAAGGAGGAACCAAGAAGGACACCAAGATGAGGATCCGGGCCTTCCCTGTGAGTACACGTACCGACCCGCGGCGGGGCGCTCCGTCCGCCCGCCCCGCGTCCACTCGAGCGCCGTGGTCTGACTGACTGACTGACTGACTGACTGGGTGCTAAATGCTAAGCTAACATGCTAACGTGCCTAGTTAGTATAGTATTATAACGTGTGATCTCAATGCTAAGGCTAATATGCTAATGTTCCTAATATTATTATGATCTCGGTCTCAGTGGTTCTCATCAAAAGTGGCGTCCGGTCCGGGGACCCCCCCCCCAGCCCAGCCCAGGCCAGGCCAGGGGTCCTTGACGGAGTTCCAGGGGGTTCACAGCTAAATGATACATAGTTATTAGGAACCAAATGGACCCTTCTATAGGTCTGTAACTCAGAGAGTGTACAGATGGAAGCAAAACATTTGTACACTCTCATATTTACAACATACATTGGGGTCCCAGAGATAGATAATGCATGTCATACTGGGGGTCCTTGAAATTAAAATGCTTAAGAATCACTGCTATAGTCGTGCTATCCGTACAAATCTTATGGAGGCCTTGGAGGGGTCCCTACTCCCTGGCATATCAAATGGGGGTCCGCCGTGGGCTAATGCATATGTTTGAACTGTACCCATTCTACAATTTACAAACTGCGAATACAATTTTTTAATTTTAAAAGTCAATTTGGGGGTCCTTGACATGAAAAAGTTTGAGAACCTGTCACTGTCATAGCTGTGTTTTCTGCTTGGTGCTCAGATCTGGGCCCAGAGCCTACCGGTACCGCATCTGGTGTCTGTGTATCACACAGACACACTACACACACACACATACATACACATACACATACACATACACACACACACACACACACACACACACACACACACTACACAGACACACATACAGACACACAGACAGACAGAAAGACACACTACACAGACACACTACTACACAGACACACTACACAGACACATACACAGACACACAAACAGATAGACACACTACACAGACACAACGACAGACAGACAGACATGCTCCCACTTCAGTCCCAGGCCCGTCTGAGGCCTGTGTCTGATTGTAAACAAACTGTCTGTAGTAGGCATCAGATTCCTCTGGCTTTGCCCCCAGTTGAGCCTTTTGACAGTTTGACACCCAGCCCGGCCCTTAGCCCCTCTCGGAACCCTCCATAAAGCTTTTCTGAAATTTTGATGAGTTTTATGTAGGGTCCCTGTTCATGACTATATTTTCGTATGGGAATTCTGGAACGCGGACATAAACATGCTCTCTAAGATCGTATCTGCGGCGTTTGACGGCCTTTTTTTGCTTGAGTTATTCTGAATTCGGGAACTTTAGGTACCTATACATACCGCTGCGAATATCTCCTGTGGCGCGGAAGCCGTTAAGTATTTTTAATCTTTGTTTGACCGATTTGGTCGCTTTATTTCTTCTTGTTTATTTACCGTTTATTGTACCGCCTCCCGGTGTGCGGTTGGCTTGTGTCGGCTACGTCCCTGCCTCTGATCTGCTCTGTCATAGCTATAGCGCCACTAGCTAGCCAGATAGGCGGTACAATGAGGTGTCAATAAACAAGGAAGGAAGAGAAGAATCAAAGCGACCAAATCGGTCAAACAAAGATTAAAAATACTTAACGGCTTCCGCGCCACAGGAGATATTCGCAGCGGCATGTATAGGTACTTAAACTTCACATATTCAGAGACCCTCACACGAAAAAAAGTCGTCAAAGAGCGCAGACAGGCGTTATCCATGTTGTTTATGTTTTATGTATGTCCGCGTACCAGGTGGCATGGTACTGCTGCAACAGGACCCCATGCTCTGGGTCTAACAAATGTCAGAAACTTCAGTAGCATTGGGTTCTGCTTGGAGGGCTACCCGGCCCTCTGCTTGACTGTTTACTTAGCTGACCAGCCACGTTGTTTACACGGCTTGTTTATAGATCCACCTTTCCATTGTTCTCACTGTTTAATTTGCCTGTACCCATAGCCACCTTAGCATTTTTAGCTACTTGCAGTGCTGGTACTACTAGTAGCCAGTAGCCACAGCATTTACATCTGTCTGTAGCACATTTGCGGGACCTTTTCTGTATTTTGGGTCGTCCCAAATACAGAAAAGGCAACCAAAAGGGGCTACATACACTAGCATGCAGCAGACTAGTACTAGCCACAGCATTTATAGTCTTACCTGTCTGCTGGACGGAGCTAACAGACACTTCTGTGTTATTTAGTTGTCTTGCTTTTAATTACGTTTATTGATTGATCGACCCCCATATTCTTCGTGCAATCAATGGACAGTACACTTCAGTTCAGTTGTCTGGGATCGGTTGTTCATATCGGTGGGCATTATTGTTGTGCTCATGTATAATAAAGTTATGTGCAGTATGTACTGTATGTACACTCACAATGACTGAAAGGATCACCACCACCATTATAAGCTCAGTAATTAGTATTTATAATTGTAAAACATCAAAAAAAATAGACTTGATCTGAACCTGACAGAGAGCACACCGGTTGACAATATGCATGTGTTTGGGCATGTCTGTCTGGGAACATGGTGCACATGTTTTAGCTCTTTCCAACAGTGGGCTTGTGTAAGTTCTTCTGTGCATTAACACGTCTTTGCTCTAGCTAGCATGTGTTCAGTCCACCATCATGCCTAGTAAAAGTAATATGTATTAGATTAGTTCCACTTTACACAGTGCTGGAGTTTTAAAACAGCCACGATTGGTGCTTGTTGTGCCAGCTGAAGGAGACCCAGGCATTGTTATGCCACAATGAATATAGTCCCTAGAAGACAACTGTCTTCACTCAAGATTCAAATTCGCAAACGAAAGTAGCAGATCTACAAGCTCGAAAGGTGGCTACTTTTGATGCTTTCGTCTGACGCGCTAGTGTGATTTTGCCGAGCGTTACTTTACGTAAACACACAGAAGTTAGAATAATTATTATGGGAGATACATATACAGTAGGAGGTTTCTTCTGCGATATGGATTGTTTCAATCAGCCATGTAGTGTTGTTGCAGCAATGATGATGATGTTGTCATGGCAGTAGTGTGTCCTATTTGAATAAGTGGATGTGTGGGGGTGTACTGAGCAACAGGACCAGGTTCGACTCAATGCTCATTTAAACCATTCAGGACGGGAACCCCTTTTGGTGTTTTTCCGATATGGAGTTCTGTCATGTGTCAGGCATAGTGGCATACCCACATATGATGTGTCAGAACAGGCCAGCTCCATGGAGATATAGAGTGATCAGGTTTAGAGCCCGGGCAGAAGCCTTTTGTGGCAGTTCTGGACAACTGTGGGTCCGACCGACTCGACACCGGGCACTGCACTCCCTGTGGGGGTGTGGAACGCATGTGTCAAATCGCCACAAGATGGCCCCTTTCGCTATTGTAATGTCTCGTCAGTCATGTTCGCCTGTCTTGTCCCTCTCTGCCTACCGTAGTGTATACTGTAGCAGCGTAGCCCCCAGGAACAGGCAAACAGCGTTGCTGGTTGCCTGGCGCCTGCTCCGAGTTGAACTTGATCTCAGTGATTATTCTACCCATTACATTAGTATCTTATGATGTGACAGAAACGAGTCATGAACGGCGAACGCATCCATAAACAATGCGCGACGACGCGCTGTAAGCTTGTAGATCGGCTATTTTCTGCACGCGCTCCGCAGTACGGCGACGTATAATTCTAGATTGGAAGTGGAGATGCAGCCGTCTCGCATCAGATTATTTCAGCATGATCAACTAAGTTTAGTTGCTGATAAGAATATTTTTGCAATGCTGAGCTGCAACGAATCTGTTCTGTGACTGTCTGTCCCAGCATAGCTCTGTGTCTGTGCTACAGCAACAAGTGATTTTGTGACTTGACGTAAACCATACAGCGCACGCACGCACACACACATAGTTTATTATTTAGCGCTTGTGTGTCACTTGGCTTCAGCGTTGCCTGTCATGGTGCACGCATGTTAGGGGGAGGCGGGCGGGGGTTGAGCACGGCAAGTCTTGTAACTGGCACAAGAATTTAGTCAGACACAGACGGATGGATCATGCGATGCTGCCATTCTCCACTGCTTCCGTAAACAATAATCACGGCCACCCACCGCTCATGTCAGGTTAAACGGTTTCTCGGTTTTGACGGAAAAAACCTTAATGAAATCATTAAACCGTATTAAACCGCGAAACCGAAATATCGCACAACCTTAATCTGAAGTCAATATTCTGATTTTCTGATCGTGTTTTTGTGGGGCGCTGGTGGCCTAGCCAGGGCTCCAGACTAACTTTTTTCA
>NC_139706.1:6426888-6526888 GCF_964188405.1 Protomyctophum parallelum | reverse complement strand
CACAATTATGACATTTTACTGTACGATTTCTTTGTCGTTCAAATAATTGAGATTAACGATTGTGTAGTGATTTGTGACAGGCCAAGGTAGGCCAATGATTTACTTCCTTGGCCTGCTGACAACATGCACAAGGAATCTTTTTGGCACTGTCCCGATGGACTCGTTTGCACTCTTTATAGGTGGCTCGGGAAATCAAATTTACTTCATTGTGAAGACATGCCATGTCTATGATAGAATATTTCAACACATGTCACATTTTGAATGTCAGCCAACTGGCCTCATGCTTAATTATAGAGTCTTCATCTTAACACTCGGGCCTCCCTGAAATATTAATCCAATCAATGTCATCGTCAATCAAAACCCAGGAGGTTTGTCAGATGGGTGCATTTATTTAATGCAGTTGCATGCTTTATCTTGAACGTTTGCATTTGGTCAGATTTATACTGTCAAATGGAAAGCTCTTTGGAACGATAATATGTTTCCACACGAAATTCATGAGTAATACATTTTCACCTATGTATGATGAAATGCCCAAAATGCATACGCCAGGAGAGTTATTAACTAATTCTATGCCTAGGGCGACATTGGATGACCTTTTATAAAAGTCCTAGATGGTCTGGGACAACATCGAATGACCCTTAGTTTACTTTATAATGCATCCAGCATCGCTAGAATCATTCTAATTTTACATGCTGGAGTGATTGAGTGTGCGTGAGCGAGTGGCCGATATTTTGGGTATTGGAATGTGGCTTTAGTGTCGAAGGGTCCTTGAGCAAGACTCTGAACCCCTAATTCCTCCCGATGTGCTGGTTACAATTTACAATTTAGGCATTTAGCAGACGCTCTTAATCCAGAGCGACTTACATTTAGGCAAGAACAAAAGCATGGGAATACATCACATAAAAGCATTTATCATGAAACATGCGTAAGCTAAGAAGGTAACAGTGGAATATCTATATGATGAAACTATACATACACTATACATAATAAACTATACATATTCACTACTATGCTATACATATGTACTATGGCGTGCTATGACTATATACAATACAATTATAGTGCTGTCTACATAACATGCTATAAGTCTGTGTCAAATGCTATCTAAGCCAACAGAAATGCTATCTAAGGGGTTAGGGTAAGTGCTATGGGCCATGATGGAGTCTGAAAAGGTGGGTTTTCAGGCTACGGCGGAAGATTGGGAGTGATGCTGCAGTTCTGACTGCAATGGGAAGTGCATTCCACAGTTTTGGAGCCAGAAGGGAGAAGAGTTTGGGACGTGTGGAGCGTTGTCCCGGCGTTTTTAGTGAGGGTACTTCCAGTTTCCCTGCGTTGGCTGATCTGAGTGCGCGGGAGGGTTTGTAGGGTTCAATCATACTTGTAAGATATGGGGGAGCCATACCTTTGGTTGCTTTGAATGCCAGCATCAGAGTTTTGTATTCTGTGCGGGCAGCGACCGGGAGCCAGTGGAGGGAGCGGAGCAGGGGGGAGACATGTGAGAATTTTGGCTGGTTGAAGACCAAGCGAGCTGCTGCATTTTGGATCAGCTGGAGAGGCTGGTTGGTGACTTGCTTGGTTTCCTCCGCCATCGGTGTATGAAAGTGTGTGTTAATGTAATCTATGTAAAGTGCTTTGGATAAAAGCGCTATATAAATGCACTAATCAACTTGTGACGAAGCACATTGTAATGTTTTTCTACTTTGGTTTCCTTCTTATGCATGTTATCATTTATGAAAAGAAATATAACGTGTGATGCTGACTGTGTGTGATATAGTATTCTCTCCTATTCACAAGAATGGTAATGTAATCGGACAGTGATGAGTGACAGGTGACAGAGACTGATGTCGCCACCCACACAAGGTTACATAGGGAGGAAGTGACACACGGGGAACAGGGGGAAAACATAGGGAATGAGTGTGTAGGCCTACACGGGGGAAGAGGAGCGCCAGGTAGCAGTCGGATTAACGAACGAAGTTTGATCGCGCTATCTGCAGCCTTTAACAACAGAACTGTCGGGACCGTCGGGGAATTGAGCAACCGCTTAATTGCAGCTGCCGTCGGGTGATCGGCGTTTGGATTGGAATCTGCATGGCCGATGGGTTTCTACCAACGGAGTTAGAACTACCCATACCGGTGAGATCGAACCAAAAGCTTTCTGTTGGAATACCCCATTTGTTTGTTTAGTCAATCAGAACGGAGGAGCTCTTTGTTTTGGCTAAAGAACTGCTAAAGACTATCGCGGGTGCGCCGCGTCCAATTAAGGAAGAGGACACGGACTTTATTATTTATTTAATTCTACAAAGCGCGGTTTTGCACACTTGACTTTGGGTGGTTGATTGTTTTGTTTGTTTGTTGTAAACGTTGTGGCGCAGGACGCAGAGAGCGTCGGGACTTGTTTGGGGAGGGAGGGGTTTTGAATGAGAATTGTTTGTTGATTTCAGTTTGTTTACCTGTTCATTTCTTTATGGTATAGGGAGAGTGACAGGGACAGACGCACTTTGTCAAGTGCATTGATTTAAGTGTACATCGGTTGTTTGACAGTACACACTTGCTGCATCTCTATATGAATAATATAAACCATATTCCTACGATCCTGTTGTTTATTTTTCCTTAGTTAATAATTTGCCTTAAGACACATAGGGCGATTGTTACAAACGTATTCCTTTGCATTGTGTGTGTGTGTGTTTGTTTGTGTGTGTGTTTGTGTGTGGACCACCTCTCGAAGGTACGGGAAGATGTCCTCAACGCCCTCAACAACAACTTCCTGCAGACGCTCAACCAGGCGTGGAACGACCACCAGACGGCCATGGTCATGATCCGAGACATCCTCATGTACATGGTGAGTACATACATGAGTACACATCCTCATGTACATGAGTACACATCCTCATGTACATGAGTACACATCCTCATGTACATGAGTACACATCATCATGTACATGAGAACACATCCTCATGTACATGGTGAGTACACATCCTCATGTACATGGTGAGTACACACAAAGAGTATTTATTTGTAAAGATGGGTGAACTTCATTGGAGCCACTAGAGGCGAAATGGTACACAAAGCCTACAAATGGTCTCCTAAATACAGTAGGCGTTGTTCTGGCAGCTTCTGATATTACTATTAGTAAGTAAACAACATCAGGAAGAAGCAGGACTCAACCATCAGCATTCAAACTCCATTATTTCATTGTATATATGTCATCACACCGGAGAGAGACTGAGCTTCCCTCAGCCCTCCCTACACACATGTCCCACACACATGTTTATACTTTCAGCAGTGTACAGAGTTTCAGGAGTAACAAGAGATGGGCATTCCTTAAATGGACTCTATTCTATAGTTAACTCGCACTGTTTGAAATAGGTTTACATGAGTCGGCAGTCTCTAATGAGTTTGTCAGTGAAGAACAGGTGGTAATTAGAGTGTTCATCTACTAAGTAGGCTACATTAAATTAATCGATACCTTAGTGTTTATATGCTTCTCCCTCGACCTCCCCACCACCCTCCCCCTCCCTACCCTCTCCCAGGCTGAGCATTGAGAGCGATTATATGGCAATTGTCATGATTCCTATTTCCCAAAATCAGCCCCCATCAAGCAAGAGTTTAAGACCGTTATGGGAAATTATATTATTATTAAGAATTGGAACACACATTTTAATATGTCCATTCATTTCACTTTTCATATTCTCATCTTAAATATGGGGGGCCAGAGCCCCCTATGTGTCGTCTGTCAAATTGCAGATGGACAGAGAGAGTCTTCCGGACTCCTCTCAAATCTCGCGAGAGTTTGTTGCTGGGATAAAGAGAGGTCGATAAAGTACAAGTAGATTTTCTCCTGATTTGTCTCGCTAAAAGAAGCCTTATTAGCCTTATATTATTAGTATATTACTATTATTAGTTCAGTGACCATGGAGCTAAGGAATGGTTCATAAGCTGTGTTCACATTGGAAATGAATAGACTCCAACATTCTTCCCGTATCCTAACAATGTGTCCGCCCACCTCTCGGCTCACGCAGATAATAGGGAAGTAAAGCAAAGTTGGACCCTCTTGATATTTTGCTCTTGGGTACAAAATAACCAATTATTGCTTCCGGTTCACCGGATCAGTGTTTTGGGCCCTTCAAAATAAGACATGATTGTGGCTGAAAAGCTTGGTGTCAAATATCTGAACCTTGAACTTAACCTTGGCAGAGGAAGCGTTTTAAAATCGATAGGAGGAGGCTTGACCTGACCATTTTTACTGTGTGTGTGTGTGTGTGTGTGTGTGTCTGTGTGTGTATCTCAGTGTAGGGGTAGTGCGCTGTGTGTGCGTGCAGTTGGAAGGTTGTACAACCCACTTCCTCCTCTCATTGTTTCTGCACAGACTTAAATATGTCCAACCTTTCACTTGGACCGGGCTAGCGGAAGTAGAGACGGGACAATGGCGTAGCGGCTGGAATGAGGTGGCGCCTCGGGGTTTCCACTTGCCCCAGACCACACCGTGCATTCACACCGTACTGCGGAAAGTGGCGCCGATCACGTGATTTTCAAAAGATCTGAAGCGGGGGGGGGGGGGGATTATTATATATTCTTTTAACCTTTTTGTTTTAGCTGCGCGTCCTGTTGTATGGTGGGGGGGAGGGGGGTGCAAGCAGAGACGGACGGGACGGACATTAGGCTGCCGACCCCCATCTGAAAATATGTTGTTCCAGGGACCTCCCAGAAGCAAAGATATGAGTTAAAAAATATATATTCAAGGATTTGCACATGTTTTCACGATTAAAAAATAATAATAGAAAATGCTCGATAGTGGGCTCGATAAGAACCTGGCTCGATAAGTCAATAACAATCCTGGTCTTTAAACTACCCCTGGCCAGCCAACTACGAGAATTCTCGCCGTTTTAGCTGACAATCAACTTTGCGTGCGTCCCATAGTGTCCCATTAAAAGTAGGATCTTCTTGAGCTGTCAGCGCTGACGACGATCCATCCGAGGTTGGATCTCATTTGTGATTTTTGAGTGGTGCAACCACTCCAAGGAACAGCAATGTTCACCTATGTGTTGGTTCACCTATGTGACTACCTATGTGACGTTAATGAGCACCCGTATGACTATGAGTACCAGTAGGGGCGCTGTTGTGCCAGAAACAGAGAGAGAGAGAGAGAGACAGTGTTGCCTGCTAATGAGAGAGAGAGAGGAGGAGGGGGGGGGGGGGGGGGGGGGGGAGAGAGGGGAGTTGCACCACTCAGTTCACACGGGTGTGATTTTTACTATCGCACCCGACATTTTCTGGCGAAAGTTAAATATGGTGAGCTATTGCCAACATTACCTTACAAGGCGGTCTCCGGTGTCTCCACACGCCGGGGAAACCCAGAATGAAAGTAAGACGGGAGAATTAACATGTTTGTGTCATGCTGTGACCCCCCCCCCCCCCCCCTTCCCAGGACCGCGTGTACGTGCAGCAGAACAACGTGGAGAACGTGTACAACCTGGGCCTGATCATCTACCGGGACCAGGTGGTCCGCTACGGCTGCATCAGGGACCACCTGCGCACCACGCTGCTGGACATGATCTCCCGCGAGAGGAAGGGCGAGGTGGTGGACAGGTAGGCTGGCCCGCGGCCCTGTTTTAAAGACAGAGGAAGGGCGAGGTGGTGGACAGGTAGGCTGGCCCGCGGCCCTGTTGTAAAGAGGAAGGGCGAGGTGGTGGACAGGTAGGCTGGCCCGCGGCCCTGTTGTAAAGAGGAAGGGCGAGGTGGTGGACAGGTAGGCTGGCCCGCGGCCCTGTTGTAAAGAGGAAGGGCGAGGTGGTGGACTGGTAGGCTGGCCCGCGGCCCTGTTTTAACCCATTCTGACCTGAGATCAGATTCATACGAGTTTTCCACTGGACACACACTGGTCTGATTAACCCATTCTTACCTGAGATCAGATTCTAAAAATGTCAGTCGTTCTTCGATTAAAAAAAAATTAGCAGACCTACAAGCTTGTATCGCGCCACTCGGTGGCGCGATATGAGCTTGTAGATCTGCTATTTTTCAATAGCTAAAGCATAACATGATGCCAACACCAAAATGGGTGCCCGGTCAGAATGGGTTAAAGACAGAGGAAGGGCGAGGTGGTGGACAGGTAGGCTGGCCCATGGCCCTGTTTTAACCATAGACCTTTAAAAAATATGGACAAAGCGTTCTCCGGGTCTTATATGGACGTAAAATGAAGCCTGTCAGTCCTTGAACTGTATGTCGCCATGTTTGTAGATCCGTTTGGGCCCAGCTCGCCATTGGATGGCCCAGACAACGAGGAGGGACTTCCCCCCCCTTCTTCTTAGTTGGTTTTTATTTTGACTCGAACGGGGGGTGGCTCCCGATCATAGACTGTAACGGTAGCCACGCCCCTCAGAACATACGCTACTTTATGGTCATTTTTTAAATAAATGGGACCATAGTTTTCCAAAAAGAATATTATGACATGAGAAATGAGACTTTAAACTAGTGACTGGAAGCATAAAGTATTCATGACCATGTTTATTTAAGGTAATACAGTCTAGGTGAAGTTGGGCCCAAATACATGGTACTCTATGGAGCTATGGGGTTTTTTGGGCCCAATGACAGCACCACAACAGGCCATTATATGAACTTTCAGGATGTCCCGATTTCCTTAGTGGCTTCACAAAATATCTGTCTGACTTTTAACCCATTTTGACCTGAGATCAGATTCTAAAAATGTCTTCTAAATCATGACAGTTTTCGATGTCAGTCGTTCTCAAAGTGAACTTTGAGGTTGGTTGAAGTAGACATTACTACATGGTCATTTTAATTGAGAGAGTAGGAAGGCTGAGAGGGAAGAGGAGGAAGATATCATTTTATACATTAAGTCAGTGAAGGCAAGTGTTTTAACGAGACACGGTACCTTTCTGTTTCAAATTAAACACAATAATATTCCATAGACAAAACAACAGGGGTATCCTCTCTCACTTTGTATTTTATGAAATGTTATTTTGTGAGGGTATAGCCTTACAAAAAACATACAGTAATCCATCCTGGTCTATATTGGCACAATATGTCCATATATTTAAAATAAAACCATAGCACCATCATTACCCTTTTCATGTCACGCACCCCCTAGAAACTACTCGTGCACCACAGGAGGTGCACACACCACAGTTTGGGAAACAGTCACATGACTGTATTGTATTGTTTAATCCTAAAATAACTTCCGGACCGCAGCTTTATCGTCGCCATTATCGCTTTTGTCATTGTTGTATTCCTGCTAATTGGTGCAGTTTGTCTTTGTGTCCACCAGGGGCGCCATCAGGAATGCCTGCCAGATGTTGATGATCCTCGGCCTGGAAGGGAGGTCGGTTTATGAAGAGGACTTTGAGGCTCCGTTCCTGGAGATGTCGGCCGAGTTCTTCCAGGTCTGTTGGCTGAACCTCCTGCTTCTGAACCCGAGAGCTCTGAGAAACGCTGGCTTTTACCCATTCAGACCTGAGGCCCATTCTAAAAAGAAAAAAAAAGGCTTCTAAATGTTTTTTCTATGCCAGTGGTTCTCAAACTATTTCATGTCAAGGATAAATATATATGTAATTGGCCGCGGACCCCTCCTTCGGCTCTGGGGCGTGTGAATCACGAGAAAAGGCAAGCTTTCCCGAGATTCCTTGCGAAGCTTAATAGAGTGTATGCGCATGCTTAAAGTGAATGGCAAATCGAATGACAAATCGAGTGGCAAAGCAACATGCAAAGTGAGTTTAACATTGTTTAACGTTGTTTAATGCGATCAGAAAGGACTTTTCTGTTTGCATGTATGGGCTGTCGAGGCCAGAAAGTAGATGTTTTGCCACTCAGTAGGCGTGATGCCACGCACATACCCTCTATTGCCAAGCTTCTGCGTGCGTCACAGAAGGGGACATTCGGTATAGGCCAATCAGAGGCTATGTAAACGTTTGTTTTCGCATGACAATAAAGATCCCTTGGATTGAATTTATAAGTCCCGGAAAAGACGCGCTGTGATTGGCCAATAGTCACTTGAGCAGCATGCTTTCTGCACTTCCGCTTGACTCCCGCTTTCGCTGGAGACGCGTCCGCTCCAATGAACTGCAGCAGGCTTTTTTTAAAATATCTACAGTATGCTTAATTATGTAAATGTACTTGGTTACTTTCCACCACTGTCTCTCTCTGGCAGATGGAGAGCCAGAAGTTCCTGGGCGAGAACAGCGCCAGCGTGTACATCAAGAAGGTGGAGGCTCGCATCAAGGAGGAGATGGAGAGGGTGGTGCACTGCCTGGACCTGACCACGGAGGAGCCCATCGTGAAGGTGGTGGAGCGCCAGCTCATCTCCAAGCACATGAAGACCATCGTGGACATGGAGAACTCTGGCCTGGTGCACATGCTCAAGAACGGCAAGACGGAAGGTCGGTGCCGCCGCCCGCTTCAATTTAACCCATTCTGGGGTCACGGTGGCACAGTCGGTAGTGCTGTCGCCTCACAGCTAGAAGGTCCTGGGTTCGATTCCCGCTCGGGACGCTGTGCGTGCTGGCGGCGTGTTTCCTCCTCCGCGTCATCAGTGCCCATACCCGAAGGCGGGGTTGGCGAAAGGGCCTTTCTGTGTGGAGTTTGCATGTTCTCCCCGTGTCCCTTAGGGTAGTTACCCTCACAAAAAACATGCAGTAATCCTGGTCACTAAACTGCCTCCCCCTGGCCAGCCGGGGCGCCTGATGGAGGGGAAAGGAACTGGTTGGAATAACGTGTTCCTTCCACGCACTACGTCCAACCAGGGAAACTCCCCCCTGTCAGGTGTAAAGGAGCAACTTGGACACTCAGGCATGAAGGAAGCATGAGTTCAAGTCTGTTGCTCTCCCCTTGTCCCCCATATATGGGGACTAGGTTGGTGGAGGGTGTGTAGAGCCCAGGATCACATTAGATGATTGACACAGGGGTGAAAAATGGGTTACAAAATCGTGGGATAAAAATATATATTAGACAATTTAAAATGTTGATTGAATGAAATGTTATCTAAGTTACCAAAGTTGAGCCTTTGCATGTGCCTGTAAGGTCGTTGTGGCTAGGGCAAGTGCTACGGGCTAAGATAGAGTCTGAAGAGGTTTCAGACTACGGCGGAAGATTGGGAGTGAGTCTGCAGCTCTGATTGAGTCCTACTTCAACGACGTTAGAGTACAGTACTGAGTACAGTATTGCATCCCAAGACCCCCGGAGGGTGACCATGATTGCGTCCTTTCTCATTGTAGTGAGTCTATGGATGTAGGCTATATGCTCATTGTAGTGAGTCTATGGATGTAGGCTATATGCATCACTGACTCCCTGTAGTGAGTCTATGGATGTAGGCTATATGCATCACTGACTCCCTGTAGTGAGTCTATGGATGTAGGCTATATGCATCACTGACTCCCTGTAGTGAGTCTATGGATGTAGGCTATATGCATCACTGACTCCCTGTAGTGAGTCTATGGATGTAGGCTATATGCATCACTGACTCCCTGTAGTGAGTCTATGGATGTAGGCTATATGCATCACTGACTGCCTACCGCCAGTCCACGTGTGGAAATTTGTCTTCTGTCTCAACAGTAAAAAAACAAACAGTTACAACAACAGCAACAACACTTACACAATTATTTTCTCATGGCAAAAAAAGTGCAGGACAACAGTGGCAAATACATTGAAAAAACAACACATCTAGCGAGACATGGTATCATTTAGTGCTTTAATGGCATTTGGTATGAAGGAATTAAATAAAAATGTTACGGTTAGCTTTACGTCTACCAGAGGGAAGTAGTTCGAACTCCCTTATTATGATTACTTGCGTGACCGGTTAACTGAGGTTAGGTTAATTATAGGGTTAGTAGTCGGACAACGTGCCTCTGTTGTCAAAACTTACGGGGGAAATAAACTTAAATCATGAGTGTGATTTGCTTTTATATATTCCACGTAACGCAACTCACCCACCATGATGGACAACTGCTCAATGGTAGTCATGAGTTTCTAACGTATGTGTGTTTGTGTCCGCGTGCGTGCGTGCGTACTTGCGTGTGTGTCTGTGCTCTCTCTCTTCCTCAGACCTGGCGTGCATGTACAAGCTGTTCAGCAGAGTGCCCAACGGCCTGAAGACCATGTGTGAGTGTATGAGTTCCTACCTGAGGGAACAGGGCAAGGCTCTGGTGTCAGAGGAGGGAGAGGGCAAGAACCCTGTTGACTACATCCAGGTTATTATTATTATTATTATTGTTATTATGAGCTCCTACCTGAGGGAGTGCTCTTAGGGCCGATTCATACTCCTATTTTAGAGACGAATAAAAGTCGGTTCGGCTCTGTAGTGCCTAAAATGTGACGTCATTTGAGGTTTCGGGGGGGCGGGTACCGTCCTAAAGTCGTCTCTTCGGTTCTACTGAAAAGGTCTGACGAGCCGAAATAATTTCGGCACTACAGCGCCGAAACAGTGGTAAAATAGGAGTATGAATCGGCCCTTATCTGCTGTCAATGTATGCATGGCGTCTACTCTTCAACTGCCACTAGACAGACAGCTTCGTCAACACTCTGTCCGCTGGTTGTCTTCCTCCCGTCCTCCACAAACAGGGCCTCCTGGACCTGAAGATTCGCTTCGACCGCTTCCTCCTGGAATCCTTCGGCAACGACCGCCTCTTCAAGCAGACCATCGCCGGCGACTTCGAGTACTTCCTGAACCTCAACTCGCGCTCGCCCGAGTACCTCTCCCTGTTCATCGACGACAAGCTGAAGAAGGGAGTCAAAGGGGTGAGTAGTACCTCTCCCTGTTCATATAGACGACAAGCTGAAGAAGGGAGTCAAAGGGGTGAGTAGTACCTCGCCCTGTTCACATATAGACGACAAGCTAGTCTCGCGTTACCAGACTGTTGCCTCCAAATGCTTCCATCATACAGTCTGGAGCAACGGAAGTTCTATCATGAGTCAAATATAAAGCGGAAGTGGAGCCTCCACTCCAAAAAGACGTCAGGTCTAAATGGGTTAACGTTGTGGTGTTTGATGTGTTTGATCAGCTGACAGAGCAGGAGGTGGAGTCCATCCTGGACAAGGCCATGGTTCTGTTCCGTTTCATGCAGGAGAAGGACGTGTTTGAGCGGTACTACAAGCAGCACCTGGCCCGCAGGCTGCTCACCAACAAGAGCGTCTCGGACGACTCGGAGAAAAACATGATCTCCAAGCTCAAGGTGAACGGGAACCCATTCTGAACGGGAACCCATCTTTTGGCGTTTTAAGAATTATGTTATACTTTAGCTATTGATAAATAGCAGATCTACAAGCTCATAGCGAGAAAATGTGGTGCAAATCTTTGAATATATATATATTCTTTCAGAGCGAACGTTTTTAACTCGAATCTTTGCTTCTAGTGAGGTCCCTGGAACAACATATTTTCAGATGGGGATCGGCGGCCAATTACATATAATTTTGGGCGTCCTTGAGATGAAAATGTTTGAGAAACGAAACATGGGATTTTCAGAAAATTGTCATGATTTAGAAGGCATCTGTAGAATTGTCCTCCGGTCTAAATGTGCTAGCCGAGTGGGAGTGGTACCGTTTTTCCGGTTTCTAATCTGGCCGGCAGCGGAAAGAATTTACACTTCTTCACAAAAAATCTACACAATTAGAGAATAAGTAGAATAATTTATATTTTGATCGTTTGCCTGGTATCTCTCCTAATGCTACCAACATCAATACAGCATGGAATTATGGACAGAATGTTATTCAACGACAACAGCATATACTAAGTCTTGCGTCTGAGAGACTAAGTGACATCAAACTGTGTTTTCAACAACATATTCTAAGTATTGAGTCTGAGAGGCTATGTGCCGTCAAACTGTGTTTTCCGTGGCTCAAATGGAGAATGAATAATGGACCTTGTTAGGACTAGCGTTGAAAACCACTGTCTTAATATGTAATCCTGCTGTTCTCTCCCAATGCTCAGACGGAGTGCGGCTGTCAGTTCACCTCCAAACTGGAAGGAATGTTCCGCGACATGAGCATCTCCAACACCACCATGGACGAGTTCAGGAATCATCTGCAGACCACCGGGGTGAGTCCCTATATGCAAACGGCTGAACTTATTATACTATTATGAGTAGACACTAAGACATGGCCATCTGGAGTGAGTGGAAATATAGTGGCCCTCTCCATCGTCAAAGTTGCCTTCCCCTGCTATATAGTGAATACAGTTTCCTTGTACAGATATTCTACTGTTAAGACGGATGTTAGGTTCTTAGCTTCCTTGTCTTACTTATGATCCTTGATGACTATATTTCTATGTATTTGATGTATTACCATGTGTTGTTCTTGCTTACTGTAAATCACTCTGGATTAAGAGCGTCTGCTTACAATGCCTAAATTGTAAATTGTCATTTGTCAGTCACTGGCACGCCCCTTCCGTCTCACCTGCAATGAACCAACAAGATTTGTGTCGTCCAATTCCCAGCTGTCGTTGATTTGTGTCGTCCCAATTCCCAGCTGTCGTTGATTTGTGTCGTCCCAATTCCCAGCTGTCGTTGATTTGTGTTGTCCAATCCCCAGCTGTCGTTGAACGGCGTTGACCTGATCGTGCGCGTGCTCACGACGGGGTACTGGCCCACGCAGTCTGCCACGCCCAAGTGCAGCATCCCCCCCTCGCCACGCCACGCCTTTGAGGTGTTCCGACGGTCAGTCTCTCATCATACCACTTTTTTATGTTTTTTTTTTGTGGCTTTTGCGTTTATTTTATATATGTTTTAACCCATTCTGACCTGAGATCAGATTCATACGAGGTTTCCGCCGGACACACACTGGTCTGATGAACCCATTCTGACCTGAGATCAGATTCTAAAAAATGTCAGTCGTTCTTCGATTTTTCAAAAAAATAGCAGACCTACAAGCTCGTATCGCGCCACTCGGTGGCGCGATATGAGCTTGTAGATCTGCTATTTTTCCATAGATAAAGCATAACATGATGCTAACACCAAAATCGGTGCCCGGTCAGAATGGGTTAAGGAGGGATAGACAGTAGGCTGACATGAAATGGGGAGAGAGATGGGGGGGGGGGGTGACATGCAGTAAAGGCCGTCGGGATCGGGAGTCGAACCCGCGGCACACTGCCAGACTGGATTAGGTGCCTGGACCACTGAAGCCACGGCCCAGGCCCAGGCGCTCGTAGTGCGCCAATTATCCTCTTTCAATCTGTAAAGTGTTTGTTTCATAAAAATCCACCGTAGACATTTTTATGAGCTACTAAAATAATCATCTGCAAGGAATTTCTTGACGGGAAGTAGCTCATAAAATGTCTATGTGGATTTTTATTAAACAAAAACAGATTGAAAGAGGATCATTCAAGCTTTCCCTACAGCTGCAATGTTGGTGATTTTGACCTTGTGTAATGTAATTAGAGAGGACTTTTCTGTTTGGATGAATGGGTTCTCTATGGGAAGTGTCACCTCTGTATCACCTTGCTGATGGCAGCCGTGTGAATATCATCAGTTACATACAATTTTGGGGGGTCCTTGACATGAAAAATGTTTAAGAATGACTGATATAGAAACATGGGATTTTTCTGAAAGCTGTCAGGATTTATAAGACATTTGTAGAATCGTTCCCAGGTCTAAATGGACGGGTGTTCTAAGCATTATTTTATACTATACTATATACTTGTCCTCCCGTTGCGTTTGTAGGTTCTACCTGGCCAAGCACAGCGGCAGACAGCTCACGCTGCAGCATCACATGGGTTCTGCAGACCTCAACGCAACCTTCCACGGTCCAATCAAAAAGGTACGTGGTGCTTTTTAACCCATTCTGACCTGAGATCAGATTCATAACGAGGTTTCCACTGGACACACACTGGTCTGATGAACCCATTCTGACCTGAGATCAGATTCTAAAAATGTGGGACACACACTGGTCTGATGAACCCATTCTGACCTGAGATCAGATTCTAAAAATGTCAGTCGTTCTTCGATTTTTCAAAAAATAGCAGACCTACAAGCTCGTATCGCGCCACTCGGTGGCGCGATATGAGCTTGTAGATCTGCTATTTTTCAATAGCTAAAGCATAACATGATGCCGACACCAAAATGGGTGCCCGGTCAGAATGGGTTAAAGGGCTATGGAGCTGAATCGCAAACACGTTGCGCCTTATTTTTCACATGTACGGTATACATTGCTAGTTTCAGACCAACACGTTTTCATAAAATGAGGTGTGGCCAAACTCTTCTCCCTCCTGGCTCCAAAAGTTGTCTGAAAGCCCACCTCTTCAGACTCCATCTTAGCCCATAGCACTTGCACTAGCCTCGGCGACCTTACAGGCCTATGGAAAGGCTCAACTTATGCATTTTATGTAAACGTACCACGATATAGTTTATACGCATAGTTTCGTTATATAGGTATTCCACTGACGGATTTGAGGTTCTTATCTTATGCATGATTCTTGATGACTACTGTGTATTTGAAGTATTACCATGTGTTGTTGTTCTAGTTTACGGTAAATCACTCTGGATTAAAAGTGTCTGATAAATGCCTACATTGTAAATTTCCATTAAGATGTGTGGATGGGTCTCGGCATGCGAAATGCAGCCTTCAGTAGCATTAAGATGTATGGATAGGTCTCGGCAGGTGAAATGCAGCCTTCAGTAGCATTAAGATGTATGGATAGGTCTCGGCATGCGAAATGCAGCCTTCAGTAGCATTAAGATGTGTGGATAGGTCTCAACAGGTGAAATGCAGCCTTCAGTAGCATTAAGATGTATGGATAGGTCTCAACAGGTGAAATGCAGCCTTCAGTAGCATTAAGATGTGTGGATAGGTCTCAACAGGTGAAATGCAGCCTTCAGTAGCATTCTGTGTGTTTGATAACATTGTGACTAGTGTGCTGTTGTTACATGATATGTCCAGTAGATGGCTCCATGTTACAGGACAACTCACTGCTGTGAAGTGAACCCAACAAGAATGAGCTGTTTTCAATAGAGATGAGGTGTCATGTTGTTTTTTTTAATATTAATTTTATTTGTTCCTATCAGTTTCTAAGATCTCATGTTGTTTTTTTTAAATATTAATTTTATTTGTTCCTATCAGTTTCTAAGATCTGTTTCTTTTTGTGTGTTTCCATTAAAAAACAATGAAGGAAGTAGGTAGGATCCTGTGTTGATGATAGAAATATATCATTCCATGTAAACTTCAATAAGTTGATATACCATGTGTGTGTGTGTGTGTGTGTGTGTGTGTGTGTGTGTGTGTGTGTGTGTGTGTGTGTGTGTGCGCGCGCGCATTCCCATGGTCCAGGACGATGGGTCAGAGGCCGTGGGGGTGGGCGGGGCCCAGGTGACGGGCTCCAACACCAGGAAGCACATCCTCCAGGTGTCCACCTTCCAGATGACCATCCTCATGCTGTTCAACAACAGAGACAAGTCCACCTTCGAGGTACAATACTGTCTCCACATAAACTAACACACTTTGAGGTACAACACTGTCTCCACATAAACTAACACACTTTGAGGTACAACACTGTCTCCACATAAACTAACACACTTTGAGGTACAACACTGTCTCCACATAAACTAACACACTTTGAGGTACAACACTGTCTCCACATAAACTAACACACTTTGAGGTACAACACTGTCTCCACATAAACTAACACACTTTGAGGTACAACACTTTCTCCACATAAACTAACACACTTTGAGGTACAACACTGTATCCACATAAACTAACACACTTTGAGGTACAACACTGTATCCACATAAACTAACACACTTTGAGGTACAACACTGTATCCACATAAACTAACACACTTTGAGGTACAACACTGTATCCACATAAACTAACACACTTTGAGGTACAATACTGTCTCCACATAAACTAACACACTTTGAGGTACACCACTGTCTGTCTCCACATAAACTAACACACTTTGAGGTACAACACTGTATCCACATAAACTAACACACTTTGAGGTACAACACTGTCTCCACATAAACTAACACACTTTGAGGTACAACACTGTCTGTCTCCACATAAACTAACACACTTTGAGGTACAACACTGTATCCACATAAACTAACACACTTTGAGGTACAACACTGTATCCACATAAACTAACACACTTTGAGGTACAATACTGTCTCCACATAAACTAACACACTTTGAGGTACACCACTGTCTGTCTCCACATAAACTAACACACTTTGAGGTACAACACTGTATCCACATAAACTAACACACTTTGAGGTACAACACTGTCTCCACATAAACTAACACACTTTGAGGTACAACACTGTCTGTCTCCACATAAACTAACACACTTTGAGGTACAACACTGTCTCCTCATAAACTAACACACTTTGAGGTACAACACTGTCTCCTCATAAACTAACACACTTTGAGGTACAACACTGTCTCCTCATAAACTAACACACTTTGAGGTACAACACTGTCTCCTCATAAACTAACACACTTTGAGGTACAACACTGTCTCCACATAAACTAACACACTTTGAGGTACAACACTGTCTGTCTCCACATAAACTAACACACTTTGAGGTACAACACTGTCTGTCTCCACATAAACTAACACACTTTGAGGTACAACACTGTCTCCACATAAACTAACACACTTTGAGGTACAACACTGTCTCCTCATAAACTAACACACTTTGAGGTACAACACTGTCTCCACATAAACTAACACACTTTGAGGTACAACACTGTCTCCACATAAACTAACACACTTTGAGGTACAACACTGTCTCCACATAAACTAACACACTTTGAGGTACAACACTGTCTCCACATAAACTAACACACTTTGAGGTACAACACTGTCTCCACATAAACTAACACACTTTGAGGTACAACACTGTCTCCACATAAACTAACACACTTTGAGGTACAACACTGTCTCCACATAAACTAACACACTTTGAGGTACACCACTGTCTGCATCCAGCTCAGTGGCCTTGTGGTTAGAGTGTCCGCCCTGAAACTGGGAGGTCGGGGTTCCATCCCCGGCCGGGTCATACCAAAGACTGTAAAAATGGGACCCAGTGCCTCCCTGCTTGACACTCGGCATCAAGGGTTGGATTGGGGGTATAAGTCCCTGCGACATATCAGCGTCATGTCCAGGGGGTGTACTTGTACATCAAGCTGCCTCACGCTACAGAAACAGCAGATAGGCTCCTGCCCAAGGCTACTTACTGTCTGCACTAACACACTTTGAGGTACAACACTGTCTGCGTCCACATAAACTAACACACTTTGAGGTACAACACTGTCTCCACATAAACTAACACACTTTGAGGTACAACACTGTCTCCACATAAACTAACACACTTTGAGGTACAACACTGTCTCCACATAAACTAACACACTTTGAGGTACAACACTGTCTCCACATAAACTAACACACTTTGAGGTACAACACTGTCTCCACATGAACTAACACACTTTGAGGTACAACACTGTCTCCACATAAACTAACACACTTTGAGGTACAACACTGTCTCCACATAAACTAACACACTTTGAGGTACAACACTGTCTCCACATAAACTAACACACTTTGAGGTACAACACTGTCTCCACATAAACTAACACACTTTGAGGTACAACACTGTATCCACATAAACTAACACACTTTGAGGTACAACACTGTCTCCACATAAACTAACACACTTTGAGGTACAACACTGTCTCCACATAAACTAACACACTTTGAGGTACAACACTGTATCCACATAAACTAACACACTTTGAGGTACAACACTGTCTCCACATAAACTAACACACTTTGAGGTACACCACTGTCTCCACATAAACTAACACACTTTGAGGTACAACACTGTATCCACATAAACTAACACACTTTGAGGTACACCACTGTCTCCACATAAACTAACACACTTTGAGGTACACCACTGTCTCCACAAACTAACACACTTTGAGGTACAACACTGTCTCCACATAAACTAACACACTTTGAGGTACAACACTGTCTCCACATAAACTAACACACTTTGAGGTACAACACTGTCTCCACATAAACTAACACACTTTGAGGTACAACACTGTCTCCACATAAACTAACACACTTTGAGGTACAACACTGTATCCACATAAACTAACACACTTTGAGGTACAACACTGTCTCCACATAAACTAACACACTTTGAGGTACAACACTGTATCCACATAAACTAACACACTTTGAGGTACACCACTGTATCCACATAAACTAACACACTTTGAGGTACAACACTGTCTCCACATAAACTAACACACTTTGAGGTACAATACTGTCTCCACATAAACTAACACACTTTGAGGTACAACACTGTCTCCACATAAACTAACACACTTTGAGGTACAACACTGTCTCCACATAAACTAACACACTTTGAGGTACAACACTGTCTGCATCCACATAAACTAACACACTTTGAGGTACAACACTGTCTCCACATAAACTAACACACTTTGAGGTACAACACTGTCTGCATCCACATAAACTAACACACTTTGAGGTACACCACTGTCTGCATCCACATAAACTAACACACTTTGAGGTACAACACTGTCTCCACATAAACTAACACACTTTGAGGTACAACACTGTCTGTCTCCACATAAACTAACACACTTTGAGGTACAACACTGTCTCCACATAAACTAACACACTTTGAGGTACAACACTGTCTGCATCCACATAAACTAACTTTTTTGTTGTGTTCCAGGAGATCCAGCAGGAGACGGACATCCCAGAGAGGGAGCTGGTCCGGGCGCTGCAGTCTCTGGCGTGCGGGAAACCCACGCAGAGAGTTCTCACCAAGGAGCCAAAGTCCAAGGAGATCGAGAGTGGTCACGTGTTTACAGTCAACGACCAGTTTACCTCCAAGCTGCACCGTGTCAAGATCCAGACGGGTAGGTTTACCTTATTTCTATTGTAAATCAGATAAGAGGGACCGTGTGTGTGTGTGTGTGTGTGTGTGTGTGTGTGTGTGTGTGTGTGTGTGTGTGTGTGTGTGTGTGTGTGTGTGTGTGTGTGTGTGTGTGTGTGTGTGTGTGTGTGTGTGTGTGTGTGTGTGTGTGTGTGCATGTGTGTGAAATTATATTTGAACTGGGGACCACTCACCCTGAAACTATGTTGTAGGTTTTATTTTAAATACTATTTTCTAATTTACTGGATTTATTTATTTTGGCTCCTATAAGCCCCTTGGGCTTCTTGCCATCATCATAGCACTTTCCCTTTTCTATATTTTTGTAAGTTTATTGTATTGTTTTTATGCTGTGCCAAATTAAAATAAAATAAATGCACTCGGTTGTAATTGTAGCAGTTGAGGCATTACATTGAGGTAGTTGTTTAGCCTGGCCCAGCCTGTGTGCTTTCTGGTCTAGAACAGAACAGGCCAGACCGCTCGAAAACAGGCAGTGGATCCTATTGGTTAACCCATCTGTACGTACCCCCCCATCCTCCCCTCCCCTGGTAGAAAACAGCGGAGAACACTGGCATCACCACATTTGGAGCGTCGTGCCTCTGCACTGTTATTGGTTAGCGAAATACAAGGAAGTGGGTTTCCTGTGGCAGATTTTCCAATGGGAAAGACAAACCATGGGAAAGGCTTTTCTTTTTGAGTCAATTGCGAACGGAGAAAAAAAAAGCCTGGGTACCGAAGCTGCATTTAGATTGACTCGGTTCCACAGGTAACGAAAATAAATAACCTCACCTCTGATTTCTTTATTGAACGTTATTGAAAAGGTCTTAAAAAGTCCTTAAGTTGTCAATTTTTTAAATGTGCAGAAATGTGCCCCGTATACACGTATCCTGTATTGTTGGTTTGTTTACTGTCGAGTGAGAAAACGGTGTTTGCACATTAAACTAATAATTAGGGGTTCGGTTCTACACTGTGCATCACCTCTCGGCGTGTGTAACGAGCGGTGCGTGTCCGTTGTTGTCGCCGTGCGTCTCTCTCTCAGTGGCCGCCAAGCAGGGCGAGTCTGACCCGGTTCTCTCAGCGTGTGTAACGGGCGCTGCGTGTCCTTTGTTGTCGTCGTGTGTCTCTCTCTCTCTCTGTCTGTCTCTCTCTCTCTCTCAGTGGCCGCCAAGCAGGGAGAGTCTGACCCGGAGAGGAAGGAGACGCGGCAGAAAGTGGACGACGACCGCAAGCACGAGATCGAAGCGGCCATTGTTCGCATCATGAAGTCCAGGAAGAAGATGCAGCACAACATATTGGTAGCAGAGGTCAGTCAAGGTTCAAGGTTTCTTTATTTTGTCTCCCAAGGGAGAAATTTGTCATGGACCCCAAGGACCCGCCCTGCAGCATACAGATACAATACAATACAATACACAATACAAGACAACAAAGGCACACAGTGACCCGTACAACATTAAAAAACACACACACACCAACATACCTAGTGCAAAAGAGGCAGAACATAACCTTCGACCCCTACCCTGTCTGCCCTCTGCCGACGGCCATACAGGGTATAATAGGGGTGGAATAGTCTCTCGAGACAGACTGTTGACTCCCATCAAAAAGAGGCCGCTGTTTTTCCCTTTCATTTTGACGGGTTGTCTTTTCTTTTATGGGTTCTCAGATTGGGGTTGTAACGATACATTTGGACACTTCTGGTGCCCCCGGGGAATCTTTCAAAATAAAGGCTCTAGAGTGCAAAGTAGATGAGGGAGATTTTATGTTCAATCTTAATTACTACGTCGTCATACGTCTTATTTGATAAGAAGTGTTAATAGCGAGACGATACGTACAGTAACTGATGGATAATAAAAAATAGGATCCATCTTTAATAGTGATAGCTTTGAAAGGACTGTATAATTTGTAAAGACATACTGTACATTCTATAACTTCAAATAACCCAGCAGGGAGCAATTAAATACCGTGCTGTATTTACCTTGAAAATGAGTGAATAGCCCTTTAAATGACCATCACTGTAGCAAAAATTAGAAACATACCTTAAAAAATGATTTGGAGGCAGGATGAAATGAAGTTCAGAAAGAGCTTAAGGTTTAACAATTATTTTAGTCGGTATAAAGTCAATTTCATAGAGAATGTGCTACAGGTTCAGAATAATAGTATTTACAATCATAATTTAGAATAATCAATTGTTGATTCCAAATGAATCACCGAAGCTGAACTCCGGAAGTGAACTGAACTGAACTTCACAGTATTGTTCCAGGCTAAATACTGCAGATCACGTCAGATTTGTTGATATCAAGTTCATTGGCTGGAGATGTTTCATGTCCGCAATGTCAGATGACAAAACCAGTGTTGGCAATCTCTCATTAGTCCAACGCCTAGATGATGATGGCGCTCATGTCCTCTGTCCCGCACAGGGATGCCCATTGAAGCCTGGAGAGCGGCAGCGCCTAGGCAAGCGTTGCGAGGCAACCTGTAGATAACTTCTTTCCCTGCACCAAGTTACTAGGCCAACGTCAAACTAGACTGATAACACAGCAGCTGCATATCAAATTAAAAACAGCGCCTACAGTATTGAAAGTTTGTGGCTGAAGGCAGACCCCATGGAGACTGAATAAGGAGTCAACACGATCTTAAATGGGACAGATGAAAACGTATTTTGACCATAAACATATGAATGACATGACATTATAGATGATAAGGAGAACAACAGGCAGTAGGTTAAGAGTAAAATGATGATCTGGAGCATAAGGTGACAATTATGAATCCGGCCTGGGTCAAAGTTCAGGAGAATATGAGACCTTGACCACTGGACATTAGTTTGTAAACAGACAAGACCCTTTTTATCTATCAACTCCGCCCTTTTACAAACAATGTCAAGTTGTCAACAAAATAAACCTAATTAAAATGGGAAATGGTGAATTTAGGATGTCCAAAATGTGAAAATAAAACAATTAAAACCTTTTTTTTTTATATGAAAAATAATAAAAAATGCAGCATAAGCTAAGCAACTAGCAACACAAATAATTATATAAATGTACCTAATTAATTGAACAAGGTGTTGTAATGTAGAAAACCTCAAATGACTTTCCCTATACCACAACAATAGAACTGATTATTGATTGAATGGTGGATCTGAAAAATGAGAATGATTAAGAAAACAGGAAAGAGGGGGAGAAAGAGATGTATGAGATCACAGCTAAACATGGGATATGGTGTTTGAACAGATGGCAAAATATCTAAATATCATTCTACATTGAGGTAAGGGCATTGAAGTTTAAGGTAAACAGAGAATACCATGTCATATGTTCCACCCAAAAATGGGTCTTTATAAAATTAATGACCAAAACACCCTAAAATTTGGAGCCAAGGGTCAAATGGACCACAGGACCAACTTTGGGCTTTGTCAGCCAGGTGCACCAATCACATTCCTTCAGAACACTCAGTGAGTCACATTTCAAATAGCAAACAACAGTAAACTCCCAATGTATGAATGAATGAACCATTGTAAGCGCTTTGAGTAGGCACGTAGTGCATAGAAAAGCGCCATAAAAATGCAATTCATTATTATTAAACTTAAGAGAGGCTATCCGTATGACAGGAGAAGTTAGTGAGAAGTCAAGATTTTTTATTCTGGGTCCTGTGGAAACGTTACTAATATTATCACCCACAAAGTTGGGTTCTCATCCATCCGGCCTGGATACAAGTCCATAGGAATCTATGTACCTGTATCCTGCAAACTAATTTAGACAAAACTCACATGAGATGGTATTCCTCATTCCCTCAATTCAATACTTCCTTAGGCCTCGTCGGTCCTAATGGGAAGGCATACACCAGTTCCTGGAGAATGGATGAACAGAGAATGAAAGGGAAAGAATTAAAACATGTTTTGGAGATATGAACTGGGATATATGTGGAATAATTATTGAATTCAGAATGGTAACTTAACTATGGGATAATGGCAATGGAATGCCTGCAGCAGATGTGGGGTTCTGACTTCTTTGACTACTGACCTGTGATATGAATATCAGAGAGAAATAGAAAGGAGAAAGAAATACTTTGGCCAAGACCCAATGTTAATATCAAATCAATAACAGTAATAACAAATTACTTTAACAGTGGAGGAGACAGTAGACAGGAGACAAGGTAACAAATGGAAAAACACCCTAAAACTGAGAGTGTCAAAAATGGTATAAACTTAACCTTGAGTGTCCTGAATGGACTAACTTTAACCTTGAATTTGGGCAGGCTGCGTTCCCGAATGGAATGCGCCCAAAGCTGGGAGAGATAGTGATAAGATAGCTGTTTATATAACAAAGAAGCAAGTGTTCTCAAAACATCAAAACAAATAAAAGAAAATCTGAAAATGAAAAGACAATGGGTGAGGGGACACAAAAACAACTGAACGAGTATGTGTGGTTGATGCCAAAAAAATTAATCGGGGTAATTCAATAAAAATAAAAATAACCCTAAAGGTTTCCAGTACTCACTATCACTGGGAACTAGTTAACACTAGGAAGTCTGAAAAAATTTCACTACTACTCAGTCTGACTATTCCGGCTTAATCGACCGCTCTCCCCCTTTCTCCCCCGCACCACTCGTTCACACCTCTTCAGCTGGAGACGTCATTGTTGCCTACACGCACGCACTTTTCTTTTTTTTCTTCCCTCTCTTATAAATATTATTATACACCCAATGAAAATGTACACTTCACGGATTATATTGGCATATATTGCAACATAGCCATGGAAGAGTGTCGCGTTGCTGCCTTTTGTTGTTCTTTTTTTCCTTCCAAAAGAGCCAAGATCACGTCTTTTCTTGTGTGTTAGCTTACATTTGCTAATATTATAAGCTAACAACATTAAAAGCCAATGTATTGTAAATGCGGCATGTCCGCGGTAAATTACTTATACAAGTGAGTCGCGTTATATTTACCTAAATTACCAGCCAAAGTACATTCCAAATAAACAATTATTAGCCACGTTATGTTGTTTAATTAATAAAAAACATCGCATTTCTTTGTCCCAACTTGCAAGTACATGAACCACGTGACCGGGCTGTTTTCTGCCGCCTCAATGTCGCAACCCAAATATTTTATAAGATGGCTCTCCGCATCATAAGTGCATAATACTTGTTTATTTGGAGTGAACATGACAATGACGAGTAAATAAATATTAACACGACTCCCGTCGATAAGTTATTTAGCCTGGACATTTCCGCATTTAGCTGAAAACGGGCTTAGTAGCCTACTATTATATTTGATTGATTGTGCCAAAGAATTGCGTCGGGTCAAACCGGCCATGCAAACGAAAAAGTTATATAAATATATATAAAGTTGTCATTTTTATATAGAGGGGGAAACATTATAGGCTACGCGTGTTATCGATGTAATTAATTTATATTTGATTGATTGTGCCAAATAATCGCCTAGTTAGCTGTGTTGTGTGTAGTTGTGTGTTCTTCTTTTTCCCTCCACCCCTCTTTTCTTTAAATCATAACTCGCTCATTTTTTGCTCATTTAAAAAAACTCAAAATACCATGTAAAATGACATTTGGGCTTTCATTTGGTATATAGATCGGTTGTGTAGGCACTATCTACGAAACGGTATCAAGTGAAAAGGAAATGTCGGGAAATCGGTTTATTGTGTAAAAGATTGGAACGTCTTTTCAAATACGGCCGTTAGTACTGTTAATTCAACATCCGGTGAGGGGAGGATACGGATCGTGTATGTATTGTGTATGGAAATCGGCGCATACAGTGGGTGGGCTTTAGACCGGATGTAAGCCTTGCACACTAGCAACAGCAGCAGCATTTGAGAGAGGGAGGAGGAGGGGGAAAAAAATTGCCTTGCGTGCAGGCAGACTTGCAGATCAGTTCCACGTCGCTTGCAGAAAGAACTGTTCTTTTGACTGAAAACATTTAGAGGTTCGGGAGGTCTTTCTGGTTGGAATTATTTCAAACACTTTTTATTTTGTATCGCGCATCGGCAAGCATTCTCGCTTCATGGAAAGTAAATGTCGGTCGAGTCTAACCGAGCATTCAATAATAATAATAATAATAACAATGATAATAATCATTGTATTCATATTCCTATTACCTTATCAAAATAATAAACAAATTCCAAGTTAATTAACCAGCCAAACGTATATGATTTAATTCGTTGGACATGGAATGCAGGCTTGAACAATGCCGTCTCCAGCTGTCGGAGGTGACAGACGAGTGGGGGAGAAAGGGGGACGGCGGTCGATTGTGCCGATTATAGCCAGACTGAGTAAGAGATATATGCCTAAAATCATATTTACAAAACGTTTCAAATGGGAAAAAAACAGATGATTTCAATCGAATATTTAGACAAAGTCATGCAAGGGGAACTTTCTCTGGACTCCATGGGCTAAGAAAATAAACGTTGAAATCTCAAATTCGGTCAGAACGGCTGCTCAGACTTCCTAGTGTTAAGGCCGAGGCTCAGAGAGAACAAAGCAGAGCGATTTATGACCAGCATATCACTCACCTCGATCCTCTGAAACCTCCGCCCTTTCCGTCCACACCAGTGATAGTGGTCAATCCTGTAACCATAACGAAAACAAATATCAGAATAATACAGGGAAAAATATCCGAAAATAATGTAACTGGGTGTATAAAAATGAAAATACAATACTTGAGGGTTTACTGTGTAGCTCGGCACGCAGAATTCCATATAGGAACACTGTAACACATTGGTGAGACAAGTTAAATAGGGGCAAAAAAATGACTACTAAATGATAAATTTAAACTAATATTTGCACCGGTTATAATTTGACATTCACAAAAGTCATAAAAAGGTATTCCTCACAGAGGAAATCAGACAACCCTCAAAAAACTTCTCGATAAACTTGCCCATAGCACTTTATGGCTCAAAATAGATGGTTTCTAGCAGGGAACATAGCACTTTATGGCTCATTGCACTGAAATGGCACACCTGCGTGGCAAAAGTTCACGAATCCGCGTGACAGGTTAGGCCTCTCTGTAAACTATATAGATAGACCGATTCCGTAGCGGGTCTCATGGTCGCAGCCTACGTATTTCCTGTAGGCGGACTCGACGTAGCTGCGGGGGTAAAACCCTCAACAGGCGCACCTCTTCCACTACAGTGAACGGCAGAGTGACTGATATTAGTTTGCCTCAAACTTTACTCCTTTACCTGCTTTTTTACTAACACTAACATTACAAAGATGCCCAGAACATCGAGATGAACCTGTGTAGTTTATGGCTGCTCCAACAGTAGTGGCAACATAAAAAAAAAAAAAAAAAAACTGAATGTCTAATATCCACCGCGGTGGTGGACACCAGAGCCATTGAGTAATGGTTGAGACAAAGCAGTGAAAGATACATAACGCAAGTGTTACCCAATACCAAATATTTCTGTTTTATTAACACAAGGCTGCTGTACTTTATACCTCATACTTTAAATGCTTAGTATGAGGTATAAAATACAGCAGCCTTGTGTTCATAAAACAGAAAGATTGGGTATTGGGTAAGACTGAAATTATGTATCTTTCAGGACCCTTCACTGCTTTGTCTCAACCATTACTCAATGGCTCTGGTCTCAGCCACCACGGTGGATATTTTGACATTCCGTTTTTTTTATTTTTTATGTTGCCACTACTGTTGGAGCAGCCATAAACTACACAGGTTCATCGCGATGTTCTGGGCATCTTTGTAATGTTAGTGTTAGTAAAAAAGCAGGTAAAGTAGTAAAGTTTGAGGCAAACTAACATCAGTCACTCTGCCGTTCACTGTAGTGGAAGAGGTGCGCCTGGTGAGGGTTTTACTCCCGCAGCTATGTCGAGTCCGCCTACAGGAAATGCGTAGGCTGCGACCATGAGACCCGCTACGGAATCGGTCTATATAGACAGGAGATATTCAACCAATCCATTACCACAGTGAACAGCCCGACACTTAGTACAAAAACACTCACGTGTAGTTTGTAATCTGTTCCGCCCTGTAAACACTGGACTTTAAGAAGGCTATTTCACACAAGTCTCTATAGTTCACAAATCAGCAAGGCATACGGGAGTGAAGAGATGGCGAGCCTCAAAACTCAATCCCCCAGCGCGACTGGTATGTCAAAGACATCGTATCCTTAAATGGCTCTTATAGGCATTAGTTGCCTATAGCCGGAAAGTCAGGAAAAAAGAAATAGAAACATCCTAAAAGATGAATAAATGCCGGTATGAAAATGTTAAAATAAAAAATGAAAGTGGGCTCTATAATAAATCTCCCTCCTATAGTTAAAAGAGAGGAGAATGTATTAAAACAATAATAATGATAAACCATTCTCACAAACATCTCAGACGGCGCATGTCATATTCAAGATAGAGGGAGGGCCGTCAAAGAGAGAGATAGAGAGAGAGATATCAAAGAACAGTATGACCTGTTCACTTTGGAAAATGGTGAAATGATCCTTTAAGGGGTAAACATTCTAAAGGGAGAATAACTTAAGAGTTTACTCTGTTGAATAATGAATGGTCATGGTCATGATAAAGTAAGTATCCTGTTAATCCTCTACTGTTCCGGAGAGCAGAAAATATAATGGACAGAATAAGAGGTGGCCCAAGCAGTGTACCCCAGCAGCTAACTGAAGCACAAAGCTCTGCCACTCATAGTATGAAGTTAGGAGAGAGGTATAGCAAAACTAGGTATAGGACATGGTACCTGTCCTGAAAACGTAAGTATGATATAGGATATAGAATAGTGACCATTCGTTAGCACAACATAAAAGTATTAATAATGTTGAATGTTAAAACAACAAACAATTTGGTTTGACAATACTAGGTACTCAACAATTTAAACCCACACATCACCTCAGATACAGCAGGGCATACACACACACACACGTGCACTAAGACTGGGAGGGAGAAACATGCACGCACACACACACGCACGCACACTAAGACTGCATCTGAAATACATTACAAAGTTAGCACGCACGCACGCACGCACACGTACACATACATTCCAAAGGAAGCAGGCACGCACACACACTAACACTACCGGGAGTGAAATGGGAGACAAAAACAACTGGAGATAAGAAAAGCGTAAATCAAAACAGTAGGACAGAGAAAAAATCACCTCAGCTAAGGAGGGGAACGAGAGAAATGAAAATAAATCTTAATAATCAACTAATAATCAACCTCTAGTAAAGAACAGATGTTGCGCTAGAGTAAATAAAAAAATAAATAAAATAAAAATGAAGCCACCTAGCAGCTAAAAGGGGAGAGGGGACAGACGTCATATCTGACGTGGCCATGATAGCCCCGTCACATATGATTCTGCTTTTATTTACTAAAGACGTAAATAATTTCCATGATGTAAAATACTATGCAGCACATTTTCTCTGTAAATCGATTCCTACCTTGTATCGTTGTTCTCGTCGAGGGAGTCTGGAAAGCAGTCACGGCTAAAAATAAATAAAACTGTCGACCGAGGCAACAAAAAATGTCTAATTAAAATCTGGCAGGTTCTTTGATTCTGTCGCCCTGACAGTGATAACACTTAAATGCAGGGTTTAGAATCCGGCCTCGAATACGACCAAATGATGGATAATAAAAAATAGGATCCATCTTTAATAATGATAGCTTTGAAAGGACTGTATAATTTGTAAAGACATACTGTAAATTCTATAACTTCAAATAACCCAGCAGGGAGCAATTAAATACTGTGCTGTATTTACCTTGAAAATGAGTGAATAGCCCTTTAAATGACCTTCACTGTACCAAAAATTAGAAACATACCTTAAAAAAAAATTGGAGGCAGGATGAAATAAAGTTCGGAAAGAGCTTAAGGTTTAACAATTATTTTAGTCGGTATAAAGTCAATTTACATAGAGAATGTGCTACAGGTTCAGAATAATAGTATTTACAATCATAATTTAGAATAATCAATTGTTGATTCCAAATGAATCACCGAAGCTGAACTCCGGAACTGAACTGAACTGAACTTCACAGTATTGTTCCAGGCTAAATACTGCAGATCACGTCAGATTTGTTGATATCAAGTTCATTGGCTGGAGATGTTTCATGTCCGCAATGTCAGATGACAAAACCAGTGTTGGCAATCTCTCATTAGTCCAACGCCTAGATGATGATGGCGCTCATGTCCTCTGTCCCGCACAGAGATGCCCATTGAAGCCTGGAGAGCGCCTAGGCAAGCGTTGCGAGGCAACCTGTAGATAACTTCTTTCCCTGCACCAAGTTACTAGGCCAACGTCAAACTAGACTGATAACACAGCAGCTGCATATCAAATTAAAAACAGCGCCTACAGTATTGAACGTTTGTGGCTGAAGGCAGACCCCATGGAGACTGAATAAGGAGTCAACACGATCTTAAATGGGACAGATGAAAACGTATTTTGACCATAAACATATGAATGACATGACATTATAGATGATAAGGAGAACAACAGGCAGTAGGTTAAGAGTAAAATGATGATCTGGAGCATAAGGTGACAATTATGAATCCGGCCTGGGTCAAAGTTCAGGAGAATATGAGACCTTGACCACTGGACATTAGTTTGTAAACAGACGAGACCCTTTTTATCCATCAGTAACTATTTAGCAAAAATAAATACATAACAATCTGTGTGAAACATGTGGTTAGTTCAGGTTTTTTAAGGGATATAAAAAAGTAAACAGTGATTCTCTGGCAAATACATAGACATTATATTTGACCTGTGCTGACCTGAGACGTTGCAAGGATTTAAAGTTTAAAAACGTCTCATCTGGTTACTTCTGTCCTGTCCTGTCGGTGTTGGGCAGAAACCTTTGAAAGCATCGAAAGTAGCATATCGAGTTTGCAGATCTGCTACTTTTGCAATAAAAAAAAAAAGTGTAGACTGAAAAGTAACAGTTTCGACAGACAGACAGACGATGTAATACAAATGCTGAAAAGAGTGACTATAAAGGTTCTGATGGCCGTTTGCTGTTCCTCTCCAGGTCACCCAGCAGCTGAAATCACGATTCCTCCCCAGTCCCGTAGTCATCAAGAAACGCATCGAAGGACTCATTGAGAGGGAATATCTGGCGCGGACGGCGGAGGACCGCAAAATATACACTTACGTAGCATAAAGAAAAACGACGAGTTGAATTCCATTGATTACCAAGTCCAGAGAAAAACCTCGAGAGCCTTTTCTTGGACTGCAATGCGTTTTGAAAGAACTTTTGATGGTCATGTGATTCCGGGAATACACTGGGAAGCTTTTTCTTCCATAAACGTGTAAGAGAGAGAGAGAGAGAGAGAGAGAGAGAAAAGAGAGTTGCGTTCAAAAGGCGGGGAAGGATTCTAGCGACGTTAGATTTCTTCCGCCCGCGTTGAGCTGGAACGGACGGGGATCTAGCTTTGTTACAGATTCATGTTTCTAACGTTGCCTTCGGAGTGTGTGTCGAGTGCGTTACAGCTCATTTGGCGTTCCATCCTAGGAGGTGAACGAAGAGAGAGCAAAAACCAGACAAAAAAATGTTACTATAAGACCGAGAGCACCTTCGAGGAGACCGAGATAATATTTGAAATTGATCCCCGGTTTTAAGTGTTGATGTAAATGTGTTCCGTTTGTTGTTTTGTGGCACCATGATGGCTGTATACAGGTTGTCATACACAGTTGGCCTTTTTGTCTCCCTGGGGTTTTTTAAGAAGAATAAGGTATGGGGTCTCCTATATTAGGCAGTTTTAACCACTAAAAGCCCTATATAATTTGTCCTACGACAAATTGCGGAGAAATGGCACATCTATAAGCATACCACGCGATGCGGTGTAAACTTGTAGAGTGACTATTTTTGAGAATTATTAGATTTTTTCTTTTTTGCCTATTTATGACATGCCCAAAATAGGGCTCAAGTGGTTTTATTGTAAGTTCTTGGGAACAGGAGGTGTGGGGTGTGTAAGGTTTTAGGGCTCTTGTTTTCGTCCATGCTAAAGCCCTTATCCCTAAACTACTTTGCTGGTTTTCCTCTCTTCTATTTTTTTTTACTATTTTGAAAAACATTTTTGAATAGTTAAAATAGCCAATTTACATCGACACCTTGTGAGCCTGTAGATTGGCTTTTTTAACTGTTCAAAAATGTTTTACAAAATAGTGAATAGTAAACCCCTCATCCCTAAACTACTTTGCCTTTTTTTACTATTTAGATTTTTTTTAATAGTTAAAATGGCCAATCTTACAAGCTCACAACGTGTCAATGTAGATTGAACTATTCAAAAATGTTTTTCAAAATAGTAAAAAAAAAAAAAAGGCAAGGAAGTTTAGGGATAAGACGTTTAGCATGGAGGAAATTAGAGCCCTTAGTATCTGGCAAGACAAACCACGTGCATCTCATGCAGGCTATGATGTGATGCCACATCCAGAGGTCCGGATGGCCCAGGTCCATGATGATGATGATGATGGTAGGTAGGGTTTGTTGACGGCATGCTTTCCTGTTGTGGATGGGTTTGGGCTGACATAATGCTCTGTAAAATGGTGTTTTTGGTCTATCACAGTGGTTTTCAACCAGTGGTCCGTCCCGGGGACCACCAGTGGTCCTTGAGGGGGTTCCGGGTGGTCCCCACTCCCCATGCAGCTAAATGTTGGGAGAGTTGGTAACCAAATGGACCCTTATCAGCGCTTGAGAGTATCGCATGAAACTAAATGAACCCGTACAGGTCCATTTGGTTTTATTTTATACTACCAAGAGTTAAATTATTCTTATACATCTGCATTACTTAATTTACAAGAAGCCCACACAATTAGAGAATGTAGAATAATTGTTATGTTGATCAATGTTTGCCTGTCATCTCTCCTAATGGTACCAACATCAATACAGCATGGAATAGAGTACCGGAGTACCGGAGTCCGGACGTCACTCGCTCATCCCCATGGGAGTTTTTCTCTATGGAGAATAACATGGGGTCATCTTAAAATCCTCATGTAAGAATGTTGGTCCAAAAATAAACAAACCGCGATATTGTCGTGGAGGTGCCTCTGTATTGTTAATGGCAGTCAGTCCATCATAGTCTGTTTCTAGCGAAAATGTAACTAATTCAGCAGCAGTAACATTAGCGTTTTCTCAGTCAGTTGATTCTTCATATCCATATGAGTGAAACGGCTGGGTTGATTTGCTTATTTTTCAATCACAGTTCTTATATGAGGCGATCTGAAATCCCCCCCTATGGGGATTACAATGCAAATAAAAAGTACATGAACCCGTGGACTTAGCGCCCTCTACCCATATTGACGTCAGACTTCGGTGCTCTATTGTAGACAAAATAATATACAAACGACAACATATTATTTCGTTTTGGGTCTGCAAGGTTAAATGTCATCCAGTGGTGGTCCACGGCTCAAACGCTGGATAAATAATGGGCTTTGATATGAAAAAGGTTGAAAACCACTGTTGTATCATGTTTTTTTTTCTGTTCTGGCATAAAGCAGTGTTGGATCAACGACCCAGACCATGTCTCCTCTACTTGAGCGAAAGGGTTCGTCCCAGTGCATGTTTTTGTCCCTTTTTTTATTTTATTTTTTCATTCTCCAGCTACATTCGGAATGGATTGAACCGATCAAAGCTCCATGTTCTAATGTGTACAAATTGTAAAATAATTGTTATCGTACTCACTGCTACGGTGGATTGTACAGGGCCTTGTTTTCATCATATTAAATGTAGAATAAATGAAAAGCGTGCATTCCTTTTTCTTTTCTTTTCTTTCTTTTTTTTAACTTAAGACCACAGGAAGAGATCGGCAAATCTCTGTGTAATACTTACCTCTGACATAATTCAATCCTAAGGCGACATCCTCCACGCTGCCTCCCCTGTAACTTACTGTAAGTAACGAGAAATGGTGCAACACCAGCTTGTGAAACCAATGTCGCAACCCAATCATCAAATCCTAAATTATGCAAATGATATGGGATCTGTGCTTCTGATATGCAGACCTCTGGGTCCAATTTGGAGGTTTCATTATGAATTTGTTTTGCTGAATCTGATTCACTTTGTGGTATATAAATATAAATGGTGCATTCCATTCACACACATTAATTTGATGGCGGCGGAAACCATGCAAGGCACCAACCTGCACATCGGGACCAATTGGGGGTTCAAACTTCAGTCTTGCTCAAGGACACTTCGACACTAACTCTGGAGTTGCCCGGGATCGAACCGTGAACCTCAGTCGCTCTGTTGAGAGTAAGGCCCCTTCCACACAGATTACATTTCATTCGCACTTCACAGTTAAAACGAACAGACACTTCTCTGTGACCGCTGTACACCTACTCTGTTCATCCCTGCCACTCGCGTCTGGCAAGTAGTTTTTTTTTGAAGGGCGCTAGCCCCTCCTATATTCAGGTATAGTTTAGATTCTTGTCCTAACGCAAACATTAAATGCCATTGACAATAAATGTACGATGATAAGAGAGCCCCTCACTTCACATGGGTGTGATTATTTTCTTTTGAGGGGTGCAACATCCGGCTTTCAGAAATGACATGTGGCAGGCTGGCAGCCAAGTCTATGCCCTTTTGGACAGCTTTGTGCATGTGTTTGTGTGTACCCCCATAGCGATGATTTGATTGGCTGAGCACGGAATGTGAGGATACACTCAGCCTGGGCACACTTGAACTTCCATGAGCGGACAGAAGAAGCTGTGTTTTGCGTCATTTCCGTTTTTTTTAGACCGCTGGTGGATGGAAAAGAAGCTCCACCCACGCGGCAGAATGCTGCTGGGGCAAGCTTTTCCGGGAATCTGGCCGACGCGGCAATCTGCTGCGTGGGTGGAGCTTCATTTCCATCCACCAGCTGTCTAACTCTAAAATGCCGGAAGAGACCCCGGATGTGCCCATACCCAAAAGTGAGGGCGACAATTGTGATTGGCCAGAGTGTGATGATGTATATGATGATGAGAGCGGCCCTCACTTCACACGAGTGATCTTTTCATATCCGTTAAAACTGGTTTGGCTTTTCACAATCAGAATGATCAGAATCAAATATTTAAAAAAAGAAATAAGTGTGAACCCATAGCTATGTAGGTATTTGACAAGAAAGTCAAATACGTCAGGTCGTCTCGTTGAGTTCATTTAAAAGGTTTTATTTTGCTTGCAGGATGGATAAAGTAAGACATAAAAGCCGGGTACTTAAACTGTAACTTAAACAATAAACTGTTGCTACAAATTAAATCATAACTGAAAAACTAACAAAACACGCACGGTTGAAAAACTGTGTGGCTTCCCTGTGACGTTTCCCAAATTCCCTGCTGCCGTGCACCTGTGACACATACAAGTACAAGTAGGCTGTGCCTGTGATTGACTGAACCCGCCTATGCCCAGGTTGTCATAGCAACTTCACAACAAATTAACCACAGAATAAAATGATCAAATTGGCTACAACACTCCGGCCCCTAATTGTTACTGTATGAAAACATAACAATTCAACAAATACAAAACATTGTAGCCAAATAAATAGTCCACGTCAGTGTTCAATGTTCGTGTAGTTCATAATGTTCGTGTATGTATGTGTGTATCCAATAGGGTTGGTAACCCCAGTAGCAGAGAATGGGTTTCAGTCTTTAGTCTTCATGTGATCGGTCACTCCAGGATGTTGTACTTGGTCCAGACTTTCACCGAGCGCACAAGTCCATGTCTGTCAGGAAAGGTCTGCAGGACCTTGCCCAACAGCCAGGATCCACGAGGCACATTTGAGTCAGCTACCATGACGACGTCTCCTGCGACAAAGTTCCCTTGTTTCAGCACTGGATCAAGTTGGTGAGTGTGACTGCTTTTCCTCGCTCCAGATGTTCCTCTTTTTAAAGCAGTGATTTCATCACAAACCTTGTCCATTAGGCAGTACTGAATGATGGCACTTTCAGCTGTGTCAATATCTTCAGGACATAAGGTGTGACCACCCATTGTGGCCCTGAACCTCTTCATGTCCTCTTCTGCTTTGTTCTTATGTTGAGTTGTCTCAAATCCGGTGCTGGAAAGAGAAGCTTGCATTTCTTTTCGTTTTTGACTCAACAGCTGCAATGCCTTCCTCAGCTGGAGAAAACACACGACTGAGGACTTAAGCCTTTTCCACAAAGAGAATATAGAATATAGAAAATATAGAAATATAGAAAATAGACCATTCCTCTTCACTTTTGGAAAGAAACTCCGGGCCATGGATCAATCTACTGCAAGTGAGATGGTGTTCAAATTTCACCCCATGAGAGGCCTCGTCAGCTGGATTCCCTTTTGTGTCAACGTACCTCCCTTGTGAGATGTCTCTAGCTTCTCCTATAGCAAGGACCCTTTGCTCAGCGGGGTGGTGGTAGTTGGGCATGACAACATTGTCCTCTAAAAGGCAACTTCAAGCAGGAATGTTCGTTCTTGAGTGTCAGCAATGTGCATGGGCTTGCAATATTGTGTGGGCATTGGTTGCTTGTCCTCTGTCGATTTCTCACTGAAGTCATGATTGTCTTGCTTCATCTGCAATTCCTCTATCCGAGCCATGGATATGTTGTTGGCTGTGATTCCGGCCAATCAGCATTTGCGTCCTCACCTTTGTCTTGCAATGTTTGTTTAAGTTACATGAACACTCAAAATTGTCCATTCATTGTCAATTGGATTTACTGTTTTTGTAGGACAAAGTTTGTGTTGGCACATACACCAAAAGCTGGACATATCTCCCTCAAAAATCACACCTGTGTGAAGTGAGGGGTGCTCTTATCTTCATACATGATCACATTCCGGCCAATGACAATTGTCATCCTCACTTTTCTGTTCTCAATTTTTAATCTCAAATCCAATCCGGCTACTCCCTGTGGCACAATCGTTATGCAATGCTCAACCAATGGCACATCTCCCACCCAATCACGCCGGCCAATCACAATTAGCGCCTCACTTTTCCGTCTACACTTTTCAAAGTTTGTCTTCAATGATTGTCATTTTTGAGGAGCACCCCTCAAAATGATGTAAATCATGCCTTTTCGGCGACATACTCTGCAATTTTTTTTTAAATCATGCCTTTGTGGTTTTCGGCAATATTGTTTTTTAAATCATGCCTTTGTGGTTTTCGGCAATTAAAATATAATGAAAATAATGTATTTTCGACGACATAATATACATACACATGGCGTAGTGTCATCAACACGTCAATAGCTGGGGGGTGGAGTCATGTGGGGGAAAGCGCAAGAGTTCTCCCAACCAGGATAAACAGTGGGGTGTTGGGTTTTGAAACCCAGATGCTTTAAAAGAATACTAATTTAAAAGTAGGCGTCATGGTTTGCCACAGGCACAGACCGTTGTTGCCGCTCGACAACTTAAGGAACGGTAAGACCATGTATTTACTACATGGCTCTTCTTTATTATTCTGTAGCAAAGGCAAAGCCTTTGATATTGCATCATATAGGCCAATATCGTAACTGTCCGAGAGATGATTTATTTTTATTTTTAAAGCTGCGTCACCATTTCCTGCTGTATCAATTATGGTACGATACGATTATCGGCAAGGAATAGGTTACAATTATTGCAATATCAATTAATTGAACCCACCCCTAATTATAAACCACTTGAACCCCAGATTCTATATTCTGGGTGGACAAAAATCTACAAGTCCACAATGCGTCGCAACACTCATTGGTGGCCCTGAACTGTACGCACTCTCCATTTCCCCACGATCGGATTAAAGGTATATTCAGTGATTTCACTTAATTCAAATATCACTTATTTTTTTGTTTTGTTGTGATAATCCTCTCTACTATAGAGTGTGCTGACCATATAAGGAGTTTCTCCCTGTCCCCAGTTAACCCCTGGGGGTCAAAAAACCTTAGGTTTCGTTTTTGGCTCTCTATCCTGATTGGATGAAAGGCTTAGGTCCCAGCCAAAAACGAAACCTAAGGTTTTTTGAGTGAAATCACTGAATATACCTTTAGAATTATAAAAATGTCAGGCATCTGCTAAGGATGCCTCTCGAGCGTCTCCCTAGGGAGGTCCTCGAGCACATCCCACTTAGTGAAAGGAGACCCCCGGGCAGACCAAGGATCAGATGGAGGGATCATACAGTATCTCCAAAATGGTCCGGGAATGCCTCGGCATCCCCCAGAATGAAGTTACTAATGTTGCTCCGGAGAGGGCAGTCTGGAGCTCTCTGGTGGAGCTGTTGCCCCCGCGACCCGACTAGGGATAAGCGGTTGAAGATGGATGGATGGATTAAAATGCTTTTTATTTAACAATACGGAAGAGATGGGTGCTAATATAGCCTCAGCCGGGAGGCGAACCCGGGTTCCCCATTCCACAGGCACAGTACGTTACCAGTCGACTAAAGAGCCATGGCCTGATAGGCAAGTAGTAACGCAGCCACCTATAGGCTACTAATACCCACCGAGCAGATTTGTAACATCCGTGGCCCTGGGGTGAGCTTTATATTTGAAATCTAAACATTTATGTAGATGTTAATGTTGTAAATGGAAAAGGGGCGTAAAACAGGTTGAAGTTCCGCCATGACAGACGAGCGCCATATCGTGAACCATGACTAAATTGTCTAGTATATTTTAATACGTCAACTTTCCGGGGACGAGTGAACCATTGCATTCCAGATATGTCCTTCTGATGGATTTGTCTTGGCTGTCAATATTTCTACCTATCACGTGAAAGTGATTCAAATCAAGAAGACCATTCTGTTTCTCCAAAGCTAAAACCGGATGTGACGTTTATGGGCGTTCCTGTATATCCGTGTGTATGTATGCTCCTCCATAGACATAATAAAGGTAATGACTCACTCGCACTGCTGGCCAATGGAGAGCAACGTCGCCACATGGCGGCCATATTGCTACAGTCAGCTCAGAGCTCACTCACTTGAATAACATTGTGTTGGTGCATGTATTAAATAACCATAACTTGCTCAATTGTCAACCGATTTTAAAACGGGTTGGTATTATAAATGTCAGATTATACTGCACATACTTTTAATGGACTTTCTGCTTAATGTTATACAAAATAACATTAAGCATACTGAATCATAGCCACGTTGATAACATTTGTAACCAAGTTTGTAAATCCGTCCAGATTCCAGCGAGTTAAGAGTATTTTTGTTACAGCTATCAGAGCCATATAATAGAAGAGTTGCGTGAAGTGAAGTGAAGGGAGTTTGCATAACTCTGTCTTACCCGATGGCTCTGACAGCTACCATAGAACATACCAGAAGAGTTGACTGTAGCAAGATGGCCGCCGGCGAGCGACGCCGGAGACCCCGCCTCGTGCCATCCACTCGTACGCGCAATATCTATGCGCCCCCCATGCTATGATGCTGCTAGCGCGCTGAATTGTGGGGCACTTTTAAGCTAGCGTGCCCCCGCTGGTCCTCCCAACTTCACATCATCCTCCTCCTCCTCCCTCGTCCTCCTCTCTCTCACTGGGAGGAAAATGGCTGCTCCGGCGGCGGCGGCGGCAGCGGCTCAGAGCCGGGCAGAGGGAGCCGGACCCGGGCAGCAGCAGCAGCAGCAGCTGTGCCCGAGCTTCGCGGTGGTGTGCTCCTTCATGGAGCGCTACGGGGCGGCGCTGGACCTGCCCGACATGACGTTCCCGCAGATGGAGAGGTATCTGCGGGACACCAATACAGGTGAGGACTGGAGGCGGAGGCCAGGCAGGAGGGCTCTCTCTCTCTCTCTCTCTCTCTCTCTCTGTGTGCGTGTGTGTGTGTGTGTGTGTGTGTGTGTGTGTGTGTGTGTGTGTGTGTGTGTGTGTGTGTGTGTGTGTGTGTGTGTGTGTGTGAGTGACGGTGTGTGTGTGTGAGAGATGGTGAGGGAACTATCAGGGAAGGAAAGAAAGATCAGGGCCGCCTGGAGCCCAGTGAGAGAGAGAGAGAGAGAGAGAGAGGGAGATAGAGACTGAGTCAGAGAGAGAGGAGAGAGAGAGCTGCGACACTTGAAACCTAAGCATAGGGATATCTAGGCAGGAGGCTGTACTGTTATACTGTCTAGCATCACCACCACCACCATCATCATGTGTGTTCTCTTCTGTACACCACACACACACACACACACACACACACACACACACACACACACACACACACACACAGTATCATCAGTGTGCTGTTGTTTCATCGTTTGGGCTTGTATTGTTGTTGACAGTATTGTTGTTGTAGTACTCTCGCGAGGTTTATTATTGTTATTATTATCATTTATTATTTATTTATTATTATTATTATTATAAAAACAGTGGCAGGTCGGCGCATGCGCGGGCTTACAGTCAGTGTAAAAGTTAGCTTGTTGGCTAACTGACGTTAGCCTCGCGTTGTGTTATTACAGAGGAATAAGCATAGCACGCAGTGTGGGCCCCTCCCTCCTCCCCCCCGGCCATGATGCGCTGATAAAGAGTCATGTTTTTAAATAAAGACTAGTTTTTAGGTGTCGTTTTGTTGTTACTTTAGCCTCGTTGTCATTTACAAGCTCTTTAGCTAGCAGACTTGCATTATAGCTTACAGTCGGTAATATCGCGAGAGGTGCTCTTACAGAAAACTATTAAATGCAAATATAATTAACTATATACCATTGGTTCTCAAAGTGGGCGTCCGGGGACCGCCAGGGGTTCCCGAGAGAGTTCCAGGGGGTCCCAGAACCAAATGGACCCTTTTATGGGTCTGCAACTCACATTGATTTTACAGTACACATTGGGGTCCCAGAGATAGAAATGCCATTAAATGGGGGTCCCGTAGCCTATAATGCATGACCGGGGGTCTTTTAAATTTAAATGGTTGAGAATCACTGCTGAGCCATAAAAATCTTCTCTTACGGGGTGGACGGGTGGTACCTGGAATATACTCAAATGTGGGTCCGTGACCGTGGGGCTAATACATTTTAATTTGGGGGTCAGTTTGAGAACCACTGATCTATACAAGCTCGCAACGCATCCCAATGTGAGCTTAGTAGCTCTGTTCTTTTGGGCAAGCTATACCGACTTGTGAATTTCAATTAATCAGACAACATAATGACGTTATCAATCAGTCAAGTTGTAAATGCTACTATACTAACTCTGTTACAGTGTTACTATACCAGTGCTTTCCAAAGTGGGGTCTGGGGAGTTCCAGGGGGTCCCCAGCTACATTATAGTTAGGAACCAAATGGACCCTTATGGGTCTGTAATCAACATTGATTGGCATATCTCTTCAAATGGGGTCCGCGGGCTAATTTTGGGGTCCTTGACATCTGTGCTTACATGAATGTTCCTTAGAGTTCCATTTGATTTTCAAGCATTTTTTGTTCCATGGACCCCTCAGTTTAGTATGCATTAATCCAAGGACCCCTCAGTTTAGTATGCATTAATAGGCCACAGACCAATTAAGATCCCCATAACTCTGTGAGAGTGTACAAACGGAAACCAAATGGGCACGTAAGGGACGGGTGCATTTGGTTCCATTTGCACACTCAGATTTACCAATCATTTAGCTAGCTGGGGACCCCCTGGATCCTCTTCAGGTACCCCTGTGGGGGGCCCCTGGACCATAATTTGAGAACAACCGATTTAGTTAATTTTGTTAAGTTTCAAAAAGTCTGACCTTCACAGACTCTCCACACTGATGAAGGCTGGATAGCCGTTTCAGCTGTCTTTCTGTCTTTTTTTTCTCCTTTATTTTATCACAATCACATTGCTCATTGCACAATTGTACAATTAGTCGATGCTTACAGTGTGTTAGCACAAGTGCTAATTTTCACCACCTGTCCACAGGAGACTTTTCTAAAAATACAGTAGTAGTAGTAAAAAAATAAACAATCAAGTACAAGGAAGGAATATATAATACTTGTATTATTCCTTTCTTGTACTAACAGTAGGCAAGGAGTTCCGGTGTTAAACGGTGTTAAACTGAGCGTTACCGGTAATTTAAAATGTAACTATTTCAAGTAGAACATGACCTGCACTTGTCTGTGCCTCTGAGACATTAGCGTCAAGTTGTCAAGCCCAGTAATGAGTATTCCCAAATGTATGAAATGAAAGCAAACAAATTAAAGGCTAACTCATATTGTTGTCTCCTCTGTCTGCAGTTCCAAAGCCTCTGGTGGAGCTTCACGTGAAGCTGCTTAGAAAGCTGGGGAAGTCCGTCACTCCTGACCGCTGGGAGAAGTACCTGGCCAAGGTGAGTTTGAGTACCAGCTCAGTGGCCTTGTGGCTAGAGTGTCTGCCCCGAGACTGGGAGGTCGGGGTTCGATCGCCGGCCGAGTCATACCGACGACCGACGGTATGTTTTAATGGCGGGAGAACAACGGCGATTCTGGGCGATATAAAGCTCCTAGTGGGCATTCCTGCTGTCATTGCCTATGTCCTCGTGTAGGTGGTATGGAGGGTAAACAAAGCAACACATGAATTTGAATGGCTATCGCCGGACGATGTCCAAAGATAAAATATTGTCATGTTTTCTAGCGATGTTCCTCCGCCCACTTTTTGACTATCGCCTCTTTGCCTGCTATCGCCAGTAGTTGCCGGTTACCATAGACAAATAACACACTAACGCACTGCACTGTCAGTGCAACCCAGTGTCTCCCTGCTTAACACTCAGCATCGAGGGGCTAAGCCAGGGGGAGTTGGGAGCGGGTCGAGTCCGAGGCGAGACCGAGACCATTCCTATAGATAGCTCTATGTGTGTCCCTAGGTCCCTGGCTGTGTCCCTGGCTGGCTGCCTGGGTCTGTCCGTCCGTCCGAGCCAGAAAATAGCGTTTTCAGGCTCGTGTGTATATGTTTTCAATGTAATGAGTCCCGGGATGCAAGGATGGTCTTTTAGATGAGTCCCAGGGACATTTTATGAGTCCCACTTCAACGACGTTAGGAGTCATATTTTGCAATCTTTTACAAATTGCAGCATTTAACCCCCATTTCATTTTATATGGTTATAATGTGGTTATATTCATGTAAAAAACAAAAGAAGAAATAATTATTATAGCTAAAACTAGCAAAAGAAACTAGAATAAAGAAACAGTACAGTAGTACAGTAGTGCATCCCGTGGATGCAAAGGTCGTTGTTTTATTGCGTCCATTAGCTATAAACTGCATTTAGGGATACAAAATGCACCCTATTTTAACCTCTGCACGCGCACGTGCGCGCACACACACACACACAAACTGTATATATGATGATTTCGGGTGTGACAGTACAGTGACAGTACAGTAGAGGGTTTCTCAACCTTTTCGGACGCGGGGCAGCTCGCTGGAACCGGTCCGAGTCAAATTAACCCATTCTGGGGGGGACCCCTTTAGGTGTTTTAAACATTATGTTATACTTTAGCTATTGCAAATAGCAGATCTACAAGCTCATATATCTGTAGATCTGCTATTTTTGAAAAATCGTGAACATGTGGCGCAAATCTTTGAATGTATATTCTTTCAGAGTGCATGTTTTTAACTCAAATCTTTGCTTCTGGGGGGGGGGTTCCTGGAACTACATATTTTCAGATGGGGGTCGGTGGCCAATTACAGTCATCATAATTTTTGGTGTCCTTCAATTGACATGAAATATTGAGCACCACTGATATAGAAACATAGTGTAGGTATTCCAGAAAACTGTCAGACATTTTTGAGTGGTGCAACCACTCCAAGGAACAGCAATGTCCGTGTTCACCTATGTGTCCGTGTGACGTTAATGAGCACGAGTATGACTAGTACCAGTAGGGGCGCTGTTGTGCCAGAAACAGAGAGAGAGAGAGTGCTGCACTGTTGCCTGCTAATGAGAGAGAGAGGGGGGGGGGGGGGGGGGAGTTGAACCACTCAGTTCACACAGGTGTGATTTTTTAAATTTCGACTGGGTTATAAGGGGCGCTACCGAGGCGATACCGCGTCAATGGGAATGTGAACTCGAGACCGGACTACAGTACTACAACACTAGTATGTGTTACAGTAGTTGTGTGACTTACAATTATATAATATTTAAATTATTCATAAAACACATCCCCACAATTATTCATAAAACACTGCTGCAGTATCACATGCTCGTTCAGTTTTTTTTCAAAGCGACCGCCTGCAGTTCTCTGAAAATGGCTTCGTTCTGTCCAACATGGGCTGGTTTCTACACCGCACTGCGCTGTGGATTCTGACAAGCACATTTAGATTGTAGTTTTAGTCACAGGCTCTTCATTCTTTTCATTTAGATTCAGTCACATTTAAGTCACCTGGAATGTCTTTAGTGTTAGTCGAGTTTTAGTCGAGTAAATATCATAAGATTTTAGTCGACTAAATCTACAGTTGATTTAGCCGACTTGATGCGGTCGTAATGACTGATTTTACACACTTGCTGAAAATAGCTGATCTACAAGCTCACAAGCTCAAGTTGTAGATCTGCTATTTTCAGCATGTAACAAAGTGTGAAATGACTTATACTGGATCTCTTGTCTGCTAGTCACTTCCTAACATTTTACTCTAGTTACTTGCGCAAGCAGAGCGCGCAAGTAATGTTTTCGCCCGTTCACCTTCGTTGTGACAGCTGTTCCGCCATTCGACGTTTATGCAGAAAAACAACAAATCTGTGCCTGTGTTGCTGGACCAAATGACCACAAATGACCATATCTCTTACGTCATCATTTAGAGCTAGTCATACATATACTATATACATAATCAGTAAAAATAAAATGGCAAATTGTGCCTGATCTGCTGGGACCAGAGTATGTGGTGTTTATGTGTATGACTAGCTCTTAATGATGACGTAAGAAATATGGTCATTTGTGGTCATTTGCCCCAGCAAACCAGGCACAGATTTGCTGTTTTCTTGCATAAACATCAAATGGCGGAACAGCTGTCACGGTTTTTGGCGCAAAGTAACCACAGTATACCGCTAATCAATTTACAACTACACACTTTATACAGTATAGAGTATAGAGTATATATGTATACTAGGGATGCACCGAAAATTCGGCCACCGAAAATATTCGGCCGAAAAAGGCAAAAGATTTATTTTCGGCCTATTCGGTTTCGGCTCAAATAAGCCGAAAAATATCACCGAATAGTAGTAGTGGTCCTAAAGTTGTGAATCGAACTAAACTGCGGGAAAAACAAAGATGTACAAGCCCAACGCGCTGTGCATTGCGACGGGTAGATAGCTTGTAGATCTGCTACTTTCAGCGCAGGAAGGGCGCATGCTTATGACGCTCATTAACTATGCATCAGCTCAGCAGGCAGCAGCCAGCAGTCACAACACAACACACGAGCAGCAGTCACGGAATGCTTCAATGCACAGGCAGATCCGACACAACTTTATTGCATACATATGTGCTTTCATCCACGCTTCCATAGCCTTTTAAATCTTATTTCCCATCCACGGGCACAAGCAACGTGATATCAGCAGCTCTTCCACCCGATCTGTGGACGGGTGGTGTTCTGTTGACGAGGAAAGCTATAGCTAGCATGGGAGCTAACGTTAGTTTTAACACTATGTACTTTCCATCCGTTCCCCAACACCTCACACTTGCTGCTGCGTTTACACGGGCAGACACAAAGACGAATGGGAATATCATTTGGAGCTTTAACAATGAATGATACTGTATCGTTGCGTCTGCCCATGTTTAATGGTCAGGGTTTCACTGTCCACAACTATAATGCACTTCCCAAAACTCAGAGACATGCCACCACCTATAAATTCAAACCCACCTCTGGAATATTGCTATCTCATTCCACTTTAATTTATTTTATTCCATAGTCTTAGTTTTTCTCTAATAAAGTTGTTTTTATTTGTTTTCTCATGTTCTCCTTGAAAAGTGTCTAAGTACTCAGAGAAGCTTTATATAAATAATATTATCACTATTATTATTACTACTTGTTTTATTGCCTATGCAGAAAAAAAGCTCACTGCTCAGGTCAAATAAGCCTATTGATATGCGATTAAAATGTGATTAATTGAGATTAATTAATCACAAAGCCTCCAATTAATTAGATGTTTTTTTTAATGGACCCATAAGTGTTTATTATTTAAGTTAGGTTTTGCCATAATCATGTCTTTTGCCATAATCAGGTAGCTTTACAACAAATATGTATTCGGCTATTCGGTATTCGGTTTTCGGCCAACTGTTTCCTATATTCGGTATTCGGTTTCGGCCAAGAATTTCCCTTTCGGTGCATCCCTAATGTATACGTATATAGTATATGCCTATATACTATATATATACTATATATATTACTTACGGCATCATTTAGAGCTAGTCATACATATACACACCACGTACTCTGGTCCCAGCAGATCAGGCACAATTTGCTATTTTATTTTTTACTGATTATGTATATAGTATACGTATGACGAAAGAAGTATGGTTTATGCAGAAAAACAACAAATCTGTGCCTGTGTTGCTGGACCAAATGACCACAAATGACCATATCTCTTACGTCATCATTTAGAGCTAGTCATACGTATACTATATACATAATCAGTAAAAATAAAATAGCAAATTGTGCCTGATCTGCTGGGACCAGAGTACGTGGTGTGTATGTGTATGACTAGCTCTTAATGATGACGTAAGAAATATGGTCATTTGTGGTCATTTGCCCCAGCAAACCAGGCACAGATTTGCTGTTTTCTTGCATAAACATCAAATGGCGGAACAGCTGTCACGGTTTTTGGCGCAAAGTAACCACAGTATACCGCTAATCAACTTACAACTACACACTTTATACAGTATAGAGTATATATGTATACGTATATAGTATATGCCTATATACTATATATATTTCTTACGTCATCATTTAGAGCTAGTCATACATATACTATATACATAATCAGTAAAAATAAAATGGCAAATTGTGCCTGATCTGCTGGGACCAGATTACGTGGTGTGTATGTGTATGACTAGCTCTTAATGATGACATAAGAAATATGGTAATTTGTGGTAATTTGGTCCCAGCAAACCAGGCACAGATTTGCTGTTTTCTTGCATAAACATCAAATATATCTACAACGATAAAACAGTATTTCTTATATAGATAGAAACTTGAATCATACTTAATAATACTAGATGTTTATATGTATAAAGTAGGTAGCAAATAGTTACATCTAAACATTAATCATTTAAAACGTTCCTTAGCAGAGATACTGAGATTTGACAGTTTACAGCGGTCGAAAGAACTTGCGCGCTCTGCTTGCGCACTAGTTGGCCATTTATGGCCTACTAGTGTGCAACAAGCAAGTATGCACTCGACAGAGTGCAGTTCTAGTTTTTATTTGTTGACGAAATTGTCAATATATTTAGTCTCAGTTTTAGTTTTAGTCATCATTTAGTTTCCATTTTGTTTCCGTCAGTGAAAAAAGGTAGTCGACGGACATAGTCATAGTATTAGTCGATACACTACACTGTGGTATCTCCTCTGTCTCTTGAGCCAGAAGGCATAACTTAATCCTCTTGGATGTGTTCAACGTATGTACACCACAGTATAAGAAAGAAAATCTGGTTGGTCGGCATATCGTATTATCAAAACAGGTGTCACATTAAGTGAGAAAAAAAGGCTTATGTTTCACTTTTTTTTTATGGGCTCACCTTCCTTTTAAATTAAACAAAAGGCTTTTCTCTGAAAGCGTACTTATAGTAGGATAAGGAGACCACTGACTAGGAAACCACAAGGCATTGGAAAACATTTCCAGAAGGACAGATGATAGTTTAATCGTATTTGGATGCTTTTGGTCTTGTACAGTATGCTCAGTCCCTAATGAGAAGCTTGGCTCCGTTCACTCGCTTTCATATACCGAAGTCAGACACGCTACGTACTGTATTTGATACAGTTGTTGTGTCCAATAAGGCTCGTGATGTGCACTGCAATGTTGATTTGTTTAAATATGACATGTTGCATTTCTCCAACTGTACACTCACTTAAAAAAACATTCAGATGGCAAACCTCAGAAACCACTAACTAGAAATACATCCTATCTCCTGTACACTCTCATCTCCCTCACAGCTTGGCTAGCGTTTCAGTGAAATACAAATGTAACTGGTGAGGTCGCACTCCTGTGTACGGTCTGTAACTTACTACATACATGGGCAACTGGCGGCCTGGGGGCCACATTAACTTAATGTGGCCCTCAGGTTAATATCAGAATACTGATATATATTATTGATTCCAAACATGCAAACATGACCCACTTTAATTACTTCAGTCTATATGATGTAGCTTAATGACTAGTATCAAAATGTTGTTGTATTTTGTTGTCCAATGTAATTATATTTAACTATAACTAAATTCATTTGAATTAAAAAAAAAAAAAGTTACTTTTCAGGATTCCAAATATAGCAAAAACGTATTCAGGATTTGAATTCAAATATCATTTAGGATGTGAAATAAGTGAAGAGAAATGGTCAAATATCATTTCCAAAGTTGGGGATATTAAAAGCAAATTTACACATTACAAAATTATACATAGATTCTACTATACCCCTGTGAAACTGTTTAGGATGGGCTTGGTGGAAGACAAACGGTGTTGGAAATGTAAAGGGGAAGATGGTACATTTTTACATGCATTTTGGGAATGTCCTGTGGTTGTGCCTTTCTGGAAAGAGGTACTGGGGAAACTTGGAGACTGGATGGGGCTAATACTACCAGAATGCCCAAGGTTATGTCTCTTGGGAGATCGCACGGTGCTGCCAAAGGGGGTCACCAAGGCACAACATGCATTGGTGACTGCAGGCCTTATTACTGCAGCTAGGTTGATACTGAGAAACTGGAAGAGCTCTGCTACGCCAGAGATCACAGACTGGACCCAAATTATGACTGAAGCGGCATCCTTTGAATACTCAATTGCCAGGAGGAATAACGTCAAAGGGAAGTTCCATGAGATATGGGACTATTTTTATTTGTACATCAAAGGATTGTTGTAACATTTTGTATTTGTACATTACATATGATATAATCACGAGTGTCAACAACAGAGTGTGGAGGGGTGTTGTCCAGGGGTTTTCTTTTTTTTGACTGCTAGGTGTGTTTTGTTCGTTTGTTTTTTCTTGTCTTTTTCTTTTGTGTAAGTCATGTGGATTTTGTATGCTTTATTTAAAATCATTAAAAAACTTTGATGACAATTTTTTTTTTAATTCAAATATAGCAAAAATAGCTGATCTACAAGCTGTGACGCGTTTTGAGCTTGTAGATCAGCTATTTTTGCTACGACAGAAATATGCAATGTGGCCCTCTGGAGTAGCCTCGGAAACCCAGACGTTTTTATTTCCAGGGAGGAAAAAAAAAGTCTGGGTCCGAGTCCACTTCAATTCGGCATAGAGTAGCGCAAACGTTGATCACTCTCTGCTGATTTCTGATCGCCTGCACCTTTGTTAAATTGACACACACACGCACACATGTACACACACACAGACTCCTCTCTCTCTCTGTCGCTCTAATTAATCAGTTTCATGTCGCGCAGCTGTGTCTAGATTCTCCCGGCGGATCCTGCCGGGAGCTGCCTATGCCATAGAAAGCATAGGTGGACCCCAGGCTACTCTGGAGTGAGTGTGGGAATGTAGACTATAGTGGCCCTCTGGAGTGAGTGTGGAAATATAGTGGCCATCTGGAGTGAGTGTGGGAATATAGACTATAGTGGCCCTCTGGAGTGAGTGCGGGAATATAGTGGCCCTCTGGAGTGAGTGTGGAAATATAGTGGCCCTCTCCATCGTCAAAGTTGCCCACCCCTGCATAGTTGATGGTCATTTATTTAACTTGAATTCATGTCTGTGACTTACTATAAGCATCTTGTCCTCTAGGTATGCCAGGATCTCAACAGCACCTGGGCGTGGGAACTGGAACAAAAAGGCTACCAGGAAATGACCATGGAGTGCAAGTCCACTATCCTCAAGGTACGTCTAGCACAAAACGACACGATATTCCTCTCATTGAAATGGTTAGACAAACTCATTTTAACACATCTCCCTGCGTTGAATTGAAATCGTCAAATCACCATCACTGCAGAGATTTTCACTAACCTTTGGAGACTCGTCCCGTCGCGCATGCACGTCCGTTTCATCAAAATCCACCTTAAAGTGGTGTGATCGTTTGGGGGTGCATCGTTTGTCGTCTTCTTGAAAAATAATCCAAACTGCCGATCAACCACACAGAAGGAAAGAGGAACGCCTGCATTGCCCGCCGACCATAGCCATTAGAATGCATTGGACCTCAGTTTCCCAGAAGCCCTAGCGGGCCAGTGTGCCAACATTTTTCCGGTTACGTCATTGGAACGCGTCACCTATTCCACTGTGTCGGATGGAAACCCCGGCCGAAAATGGATCTATCGGGAATGTCGTGATCCCCAGGGAAGCTGTTCTTTATCAATTAGGTCGGGAATGTCGTGATTAGCAGTCAAACCAACCTACTTTTGGGCCCTGAATAGGCCTGTCACAGTTATTACATAATCGTCTAATCGCAATTATTTCATTGCGATTACTAATCGCCGATTTAGCAATCGTTTCAATGTTGAAAAATGTATTTATATATTAGACTTTATTTATTTTATTTTATTCAAAAATAGCAGAAATGGCAGATCTACAAGCTTACAACACAGCTTGTAGGTCAACTATTTATTTAGTAATTCATGAAAATAACAGATCTACAAGCTCACAACGCGTCTTTTTAGTTTTAGTTTTGTGAGTTTGTAGATCTGCTATTTTCAGCATGCAACCAAGTATAAAAAGACTTGTCTCTTCCTTATACTGGATCTCTTGTCGACTAGTCTCTTCCTAACATTTAGTCTCTAGTTTGTATTTGTTGATGAAATTGCCAATATATTTAGTCTCAGTTTTAGTCATATCACAGCTTAGTTTTCGTCAGTGAAAAAGGGTAGTCGTCGACGGAAAATGTTTTGCTGTACGTTTGGTCGACACGATCAACACTAATGCTATCTCTACTGCTCTCTCTCTCTCTCTCTCTCTCTCTCTCTCTCTCTCTCTCTCTCTCTCTCTCTATCCCGGCTTTCTCCTCCTCTCCTCCCTGTGACATGACGTGTGACGCAGTGTTGATTTCGTCGACTAAAACTAAGACGAAAAATGTTCGTCGACTACCTTTTTCCACTGACGAAAACACAATGTAAAGTAACTAAATGTAAACTAAGCTATGATGACTAAAACTAAGACTAGACTATAATGTTAGGAAGGGACTAGTGGACAAGAGATCAGTATAAGTAATTTTACACTTGGTTGCATGCTGAAAATAGCCGATCTACAAGCTCACAACGCGTCGCAGCGCGAAGCATTGTGAGCTTGTATATCAGCTATTGTCAGCAAGTGTGAAAATGACGTCATTACGATGGCATCAAGGCCCGCCAAAATACATTTTAGTCGACTAAAATCTTATGATATTTAGTCGACTAACACTAAAACTTTCCAGGTGACTAAAATTAAATGAAAACTATTCAAGAGACTATGACTAAAACTAAAATGACTGACATCCAGAGATGCAGTCAAGACAACCATCCCGATCCCGAACACACGGACAGCTGCCCATGCACTCAGAAAAGGCGACTAGAATTACGAAGTCCATCAGCACTTTTATTGCAAAGGATTTACGTTCACATTCGGTCGTGGGGAGCGACGGATGTCCCATTCTGTCATCTTTCTTCTCTTATCCTCCGCGTTGGTAATGGTAACTCGTTCTGTTTTGGTTGTTGAAAGCTAAAGCGTGTGCGAGTGCTGTGTGCGTCACTCTAAACGGTCCGGTACGACGACGCAGCGCAGTCGCAGATTAGTTCCGCCCTTTTGCTCCGGTTAAAAAAAACACATTATATAATCAATGTTTGACATTTGTGCATCGATGAATTATCGCCCATGATGGCATCGCGATTAATTGACTAATCGATTTTTTTCGACTAACACTAAAACTTTCCAGGTGACTAAAATGAAATGAAAACTATTCAAGAGACTATGACTAAAACTAAAATCAAAATGTGCTGCCAAAAACAACACTGAGTGTGACGTCTCTCTCTCTCTCTCTCTCTCTCTCTCTCTCTCTCCACTAGTACCTCTGCGAGTGTCAGTTCGACGACAACCTGAAGTTCAAGACGGCCATCAACGAGGAGGACCCGGAGAAGATGCGTCTGCAGCCCATCGGCCGGGACCAGCAGGGCCTGATGTACTGGCTGCAGCTGGACCCCGAGCAGAACATCAGGCTGTACACCGAGGAGCAGGACGACCTGGACGGCTCCACCTGGAGGTGCATCGTCAGGTAGGAGGAGCTCCATTCAGGGCGCGGGAACCCTGTTTGGTGTTTTAACCCATTCTGACCTGAGATCAGATTCATACGAGGTTTCCGCCGGACACACACTGGGTCTGATTAACCCATTCTGACCTGAGATCAGATTCTAAAAATGTCAGTCGCTCTTCGATTTTTCAAAAATAGCAGACCTACAAGCTCGTATCGCGCCACTCGGTGGCGCGATATGAGCTTGTAGATCTGCTATTTTTCAATAGCTAAAGCATGACATGATGCTGACACCAAAATGGGTGCCCGGTCAGAATGGGTTAAGTATTATGTTATACTGTAGCTATTGAAAAATAGAAGATCTACAAGCTCGTAGTGCCACACTACGAGCTTGTAGATCTGCTACTTTTGAAAAATCAAGAAAACTCAAATCTTTGCTTCTGGGAGGTTTCTGGAACATATTTTCAAATGGGGGTTTGGCGGCAAATTACATAATTTGTGGGGTCCTTGAAATGAAATCTTGAGCACCACTGATATAGAAACTAAGGATTTAGAAGACTTTTTTTTTTTTTATTTCGACGTCAGGCCTAAATGGGTTAAGCCAAATTAGCCTCAGCCCCAGACGTTTTTATTTCCAGGGAGAAAACAAAAAATGATGGGGCCGACCGAGTCCACTTCAATTCAGCATTACAGTAGCGCAAACGTGTGTTTTGTACTCGCGTCTGCACCATTGTTGGCACACACGTACACTACACACATACACACACGCACACACACACACTGCTCTCTCTCTCAGCATGGGCACACTTGCCCCAGCGGCAGATTTCTGCTGGTGCAAGCTTTTCCGGGAATCTGGCCGACCCGGCAACCTGCCGCGTGGGTGGAGCTTCTTTTCCATCCACCAGCTGTCTAAAAACCCGGAAAAGACGTCGGGAGTCAACTTCCTTTGGCCGCGCCTGCTGGCTCAAGTGTGCCCATGCTGTCTCTGTCGCTCTAATTAATTAGTCTCATGTCATGCAGCTGCGCTGTTGCCTGAGTCCAATGCATTTCTGCCTACTTCCGGTCCAGGACCTGGCCCAGTTGGCTGTCCCCACGCTCAATAGAAGTCTATGTAGGAGAGCCGCCATTGGACTGAAGCCCCATGAAGTGATCAATAGAAGTCTATGTAGGAGAGCCACCACTGGACCGAAGCCCCATGAAGTGAACGCAGTTTGCGTAACTCTGTCTATATCTAAGGCTCTGGTTCCAGTCTTAAGCCAAATTGAATGGGACTGAATAGTGGCAGTAGCTTAACCTTTGCTGCCACCTACTGGTGGGGGATGAGCTAACAGGCTGTATCACAGTGTGGTACAGAAACAGCATGGATTGCAATAGGCTGCAGAGGGCCATTAAAACAGCAGCTAAAATCATCATCGGCGGCACAGCATTGCCTAGTCTCCACAACATCTACACCAGGGGTTCTCACAGATTCCTTAATGATTATATCTGGTTTCAGTATTTATTTATGATGTATTATCTCTATTATTAAGGTCATTGTAGCGGTCAAATTGTATTGGGGGTGGGGAGGGAGGCAGGGGCGGGGGTCGCGAGACACGGCCAAAGCATTTTCGGGGGTCCCCTCCCCCAGCCAAAAAACATTGAGAACCCCTGATCTACACCACCCACTGTAAGACATCAAGGCCCACATCATCATCAAAGTATTTCAGTAGTGAATCCAGGCCGCTGACCCAGACAACGTCTCCTCCCCAGGACCCGCAATGACCTGGCCGAGGCTCTGGAGCTGCTCAAGTCCCAGGTGACCCCCAGCCCGGACCAGGGTGAGTCCACCGGCGCCAGCCCCTCAGAGAGAGAGGCACGGACAGATAAAGATACAGGTAGGACGCCCGCCGCTAAATGGTAAATGATGCATTTTATCCAAGGCGCTTTACATAGATTGTGCATTACATTCACACACGCACGGCACATTCATACACCGATGGCGGAAACCATGCAAGGCACCAACCTGCACATCAGGAGCAATTAGGGGTTCATAGTCTTGCTCAAGGACACTTTGACCCTAACTCTGGGAGAGCCCGGGTTCGAACTGGCAACCTTGCGGTTACCATCCAGCCACTCTACCCCTGAGCCCCCAGGAGATTGGTGCGTGGTAGTGCTGGATGATTCTTGCTCAAAATGTGAATCTCGATTTTCCTCCACAAGAATTGAGATCCCGATTCTCACACAATTCTATTAATTATTTTCCATGAAAATATTTATAAAATATTCATAAACTAAAACATAAGAGTAACTAAAATGAATTGGACAGCCAACTAGTGCTGCACGATTCTTCACGATTCTTCACAAAATGAGATTGCATACTGTAGGTGCCTGAATCTCGATCTTTTTCCAATTAATTGCGCAGCACTAATGCGTGGTCGCTTGTTCATAATATCCAGCATACTTTCAGATTTTGGTGAATGCGCTCTGCACACACTAAATCCAAGAGTTTACGTTCTAAAAAATGATTTGTAACTGATTTGTAAATGACTTTTTCGTTCTGACCCATTTTAAAACGCGCTCAACTCAAAGTCCACCCGCTCCACTCCTCACGCCGCTCACATGCTCTGCTGGACACTGCATTTGCTCCCTGAAGTAATTGACTGCTCACCTTTTAATGCAAACCGTTGTTTCTTCTAGAGGAAACAGGAGCTCTAAAGAAGCCTGATGCGGATGGCCAGAGCTCGAAGAGCGAGGCCGGCGGTGGAGACCAGCCGTCTTCCAGGACCACAGAGGAACCCACAGACTGCAAGATGGCCGTCAACGTAAAGAAAGAGGAACCCATGGAACCTCTGAATAGAGGTAATACAATGTTAACGGCCACTACTACGCTCTGTACGTTACAATGGGTCATGTTCTCTGCGTTCACTTGTGTGTATGGATGTCTGTTGACCCACCCGTGACCACATGTGGCATTCAAGTGAATGGCAAAATGAAAGGGTAATGTGTGTGTGTGTGTGTGTGTGTGTGTGTGTGTGTGTGTGTGTGTGTGTGTGTGTGTGTGTGTGTTTGTGTAGTGATTAAACAGGAAGAGGTGGATCCTGTCGAAAAAGAAAACATTTTAGCCGAGGTGAAAGAGGAGCCGAGCGAGAGCCAGACGGACGTTAGACTCCGCCAGGTGCCGGCGGTCATCGACAACCGCGTGAGCACCATCACCGCCATCGTCAAATCGGAGAGCAGGCCGGACACTGCCGCGGACGCCCCTAGCAACGCCGTGTCGGTCGTCAAGGCGCCGTGTTCGGTGACGTCGGCGAAACAACGGAGCGCGAACCGGGAAGAGGAGGTCGACCACGCCGTCGTCAGGAGCAACCAACAGGTATAATAGGGTCACTGTTGGATGTTTAAGTTGACGAGTAACACTCCTTTAGGATTACACCCGTAGGAGGCCCAGGGGCGTGTGGATACATCTTTAGGTCCTTTTTAATGGTATTAAACGCGCGTTGGTAAATGAGGAATAGTTGCAACGTATACTTACCTTTTACGGATCGGAAATGGGTGGTACAGAAATTACTTTTGGAAATAATATCACATTTTGGTATCTCAACCTTGTTCCACCCATTATCTTTTCTGGATGCTATATTTTACAAAAGAAATACCACAGATGAAATGGAACATTTATTTTTAATTCAATATTTCAATAAAGAAGTGCAAAAGCCGTTGTAGGCTACATAATATGTAGTTATGCCACAGGCATTTCTAATGAGCATTACTTAACTACACAGAACACAATGAACAGTAGCATGGCTTATACACTCTGCTCGGCTGCAACTGGAATAACAAAAAAAAGAAGAAAAACCGACCGACCAGATCTGTACACAAGATGTCTTCGCCAGAAATGTCAGATGTACAAGCTCACAGCAAGACACATTGCAATGTGCTGTGAGCTTTAAGATCTGTCATGATCTGCCATTACTGGCAAATGCCTGCCCCAGAATATAGGTGTTCAAGTTAATAATACCCAGAATTTTAGAGGGACTTTTAATGTCCATACATCACAGCAATGTCATGGATTGGTGTAATCCAGGATTGATAAACTGTGTACAAAAAAAACTGAAATGTGTCCAAAAGATAATATGTTTATTTTATATGGTGAGATATTAATTATATTTAGAGAATATAGCTAAAATAAGCTGTCAGGATACAAAGGGTTAAATATCTATGATTAATCTAAACTAAAGAAAATGTCAACTACGGTAAGTAAAGTCCTTATTTCAGAGATTTTATTTTGAATGTGACACTTCCTGTTTGAGCTACTGAGTGACGCCACAAGCCAGTATTCTGAACAAAAGTTACAAAAAGTTGATAAAACTCATAGTTAGGGAAAAAGCTTAAGTTGTGTCAAATATGGAGAAAAAAATGCTTACCACTAGCTTTCTTCACAGATGTGTTCATAAAGGTGTCTACTATCACAGAACAAATTGTTCCAAGCCAACTCCCTTTGTTAAACCTTGTGGGAGCCAATCAAAGTTGGGGTACACGGAGGACCTAGGATAAATGCAGGACATTATGACCTGAGGTGTGTGAATAGGTTTCTTTTGGGGGTGCTGAATCTGTTCCAGCCATTACCTTTCAGTCAAAATGACTTCCTGGCCATAACATTGGCTGCTTTTGTATGTCCCAAACATGCGTAATAATGAATATGCCACCTTTTTCACCAAGCTTCAATCCATTCTCCAGTATGTACTGGAGTATGAATGGAAGCTGCCAATCTCTGGTCTGCATACGTAAGCTCGGAGAGAGTGTCGTGCTGTGTCGTGCCTCCTGTTGTTGGGGGAAGTTTTTCAGTTTTGATACTCCCAGTAGCTGAAGATGTCAAATCTCCAGTCCACAAAACTTGTGTGCGATTTCCCATGGAACATGAACTTGAATAGTTCACAGCTGGCTGTGATGATGTCCTCCTTGTTGGCGTGGATGTCCAAAACCTCCATAGCCCTCTCCACTTCAGTCTTGCAGAACTACTACCAGATTTTCCATAACTTAAGCTAATCTTCCCTTTATTATCAAGTTAAAACAGTCCAGCAACTGTATTATGCAGAAGCAGCTAGGTGCAGCCAGAGAGAACATACAGAATAACAGTTTATGAATGATTTATGAAGTAGTTATAACGGTAAATGTGACTCTCCTACCGACAGGCCAAGATACCGCTGAAGAAGAGAGACCTGAAGCTGGATGAAGGTTTCCAGGGGAGCCGCCAGCAGCAGCAGCACCATGGGAGCAACCATCTCACCAACAACAACACCAACAACAACAGCAGCAGCAGCAGTATCATCGTGTGTAACCCCCTGGTGATGCAGCAGGGGCCAAACTCCCTGGCGCCCGCGCCTCTCGGCCAGGGGCCAAACTCCCTGGCGCCCGCGCCTCTCGGCCAGGGGCCAAACTCCCTGACGCCCGCGCCTCTCGGCCAGGGGCCAAACTCCCTGACGCCCGCGCCTCTCGGCCAGGGGCCAAACTCCCTGACGCCCGCGCCTCTCGGCCAGGGGCCAAACTCCCTGACGCCCGCGCCTCTCGGCCAGGGGCCAAACTCCCTGACGCATCAACAACCGGCGGAAACAACGTCGTCCACTCAGGTAGGTGACATGGAAGCATGAGGTCATGCCGTTGCTTTCCCCGGGTTGGCCTGCTGGGGAGGGACTGTAAATGCCCTGGATTACATTAGATAATACTGTAAATGCCCAGGATTACATTAGATAATACTGTAAATGCCCAGGATTACATTAGATAATGCTGTAAATGCCCAGGATTACATTAGATAATGCTGTAAATGCCCAGGATTACATTAGATAATGCTGTAAATGCCCAGGATTGCATTAGATAATGCTGTAAATGCCCAGGATTACATTAGACAATTGACACTGGGTGAAAAATGGGTTACAAAAAATCGTGGGATAAAGAATTAGAAAAACTAAAAGTGATGTTAGGCGATAAATGTCGTATCGTGATACGATATTGAGATATCGTATAGACTTTTATACAGTGAATGCACATTCTATGATTTGCAGTTCTATACCTTAGTTTATACTTTTGTATGACGTTTCGTTAGCCAAACTTAATACATCATTTAATAAATATTCCGTTACTCCTTTTTCTTTTAGTTTCTGTTACAATGTAGGTAGTTGTAACTTGAACAATAGCCCTAAAAAAACGCATGAAAAATATTGTGATAATATTATACTGCTTGGAAAAATATTGTGATATTAATATTTTCCCATGTCGCCCACCCCCCCCCCCCTACGCTCAGGATTCGCTGACCAACGGCAAAGCTTCGTCTCTCCTCCCTCCGTCTCACAAGGAAGGACAGAACGGCGGCGTGACCGCGGGGGGCCAGGTCGGGGTCATATTAGGTCACGTGGGGGTCATCCGAAGTCCGCCCCCACTGCTGGAGCGACAACAGCGCCCCCCACCGCCCGCCTCGGAACCGCAGGAGAGAAACGGTCCGAGCGCGGAGCGCGAAAAACAACTCCCACTCGAAGAGGAGGAGGAGGAGGAAGAGCGAAAGCGGGAGGGAGGAGGAGAGAAGGCGCCGGAAAGGGAGGAGGCGTGCCGGCGGTCGGTGCTGGTGAGGAAGGGCCCCCCCCCCGTCGTCGGAGGGGGGGACGCGGGGCCCCCTAGTGTGCTGGTGGGGAACCACCGGACCGCCAGGCCCTCCTCGGACTCGGGCGCCGTGACTCAGGCGGCGGAACGGTTGGAGAAGCAGCAGCCGGCGTCGTCGAGTCGCGTTTCGCCTGCCTCGCGGTGCTCCCCCGCGGAGGTGAAGGAGGAGGAGGAGGGCGTTGAAAGCACCGGCACGGAGGCCCGCTTGGGAGAGCCCCCCCAGTCCATAGGCCACAGCGAGGACCACCAAGAGCAGGAAGAGAAGAGAAGAGAGGGCTCGGAGGCAGAGGGAGAGAGGAAAGAAGAGAGAAAGGCGGAGGGCGCTTCAGAGACTGCCCTCGAAGCTCCCAAAGCACGCCAGCAGGAAACGCAGCAGTGCCAGGCCGAGGGGGGCGACGATGGCGCCCAGGTCAAGGTGAAGGGCGCTGGGGGTCAGGGTGCGGAGAAGGGCGTTGGGCAGGGCGTCGCGGGGCAGGGCTCGGAGGACAGGCAGGGTCCGCCGCGGGAAAAGGCCTCTTCGGAGGTCCAGAAGGAAGGGATCCGACTGAAGATCAAGATCCCGCACCACAGGAGGAGGAGCAAGCACAGGGGGCGAGAGGAGAGAGACGAAGAGAAGGAGGAGGAGAAGGAGGAGGAGGAGAAGGAGGAGAAAGAGGAGGAGAAAGAGGAGGAGGAGACCCAGGAGGAGGGCAGGTCCCTGAGGAGATCTACGCGGATCAGCAGGTACGGGAGAGAGACTCTGTTGATTTTGTGTGGGAGCATAATGCCTATAATGCATACGTTCTCATATTTCATGTGCTGTTTACATGAGTCATTGTTATTGTGTGACGTCAAAGTACAAATGGAGCCCCTAACCATGGCAGCGTTCTAAAACAAAACGCTCGACTTCACCGAGCTACACATAAAAGATACCTGTTCATGTTTCACATTAGATTTTTGAATAGCCTAGCACCATTTGTGCCTGTACCGTTGGTTTGTCAACAGAGTGCCCAGCAAATGAGGCACTGAAAAGCCTTCCATTTCCCCCAAAACAGGGAGACATGATATTCCATTATTACGTTGCGCTCACATCTAAACTCTTCTCTAGAAGAGTTTATATTTCAAACCAGATGCAAGGTTAAAGGTATATTCAGTGATTTCACTTAATTCAAATATCACTTATTTTTTTGTTTTGTTGTGATAATCCTCCCTACTATAGAGTGTGCTGGCCATATAAGGAGTTCCTCCCTGTCCCCAGTTAACCCCTGGGGGTCAAAAAAACGTTTTTGACTCTCTATCCTGATTGGACGAAAGGCTGGGTCCCACAGTCAAAAACGAAACCTAAGGTTTTTTGAGTGAAATCACTGAATATACCTTTAAGTCAGAAATGAAGACATTGAACATTGCCGTTTTGATCAAAACCACGGAGTGCGCCGTAGTTTGAGTTGTGAGCCACACAACGGTCACACACCGTCCTACTAAGAAGTCTAGCACTCTTTCGGTCACAGAAGTGTAGCACTCTGTCGGCCCACCCCCTCTCCCCCCCACAGACACACACACACACACACAGCGGAGTAACCTCGAATCAACAGGCTTCTAAGCACGCGTCTTTTTAAGTTTGTTCAGATCTGCTTCTGCATCTGCACTCGCTGTTTGAGTGCTAAAAAGGGAGAGAGAGCAAAAATAACTCGTTGTTGTTTTTTCGTAGCAGGAGAAGAATATTGTCTGAAAAGTCCCAACAAAATACGTCAAATATGTCCAATCCATGACTGTAGATAGAAACCCTTCTTCTAATAATATAAGCATAATATCGCATGCAGAGATCTTTATTGTAAACTTTTGTAAATGTTTCTGTGTGACACGGCACTCTGCTATGAATTCCTCCCCTCTCTCCCCCCACTCTCCTCTCCTCCCTGCATGTGCTGCGAGTCTGCACCACGTGTGAGCGCGTAGGTGCATTATTTTTCCCTTGAACATAATAATGATGAGGCACATTAAAATAGCAATATAAGGTTTTTTTCCCCCCATTAAAATAATGAAAAGGCAGAAATGCAAATGCCTAATAAAATAATATATGCTAAAAAAAGAATAAAAGAAAATGCTATAAATAAACTTTTTTGGTGCAAGCCAGTCCCTTACGGACTTATGTGTGTGGGTATGAGCATGAAAGCAGCATGGTTGTTTTTCACCACCTGTGCGCAACCTAACACACACACAAACACGCACATATTAACTGTATATATGATGATTTCGTGTGTGCCAGTAGGCTACAGTACAGTACAGTAGAGGGTACAGTAGAGGGACCGGCACACAGTAACTCTGTCATTTCTCGGACACGGGGCGGCAGTTCGGAACCGGCCCGGCACCCTGGGCGCGTTCCTTAAATCTACGTCCATGGTTTTGATCAGAACGCCGATGTTCTGTCCTAATTTCGGACTTAACCAAGCATCTCGTTTAGAGGTAGTAATGGAACATTCAACATTGTACCTCCCATTCTGAAAAACTCTGTTTACCAGAGGGGGGGGGGGGGGGGGGGGGGGGGGTGTGTGTGTGTATGTCATTCACTCTTCCATTCACTAATGGCTTCCATTTCATTCCCATCCGGTCTCTCTCTTGAAGATCTTCTGCTTTGCCGATCTGCAGGCCCAGCTCCAAGGTGGCCGACAGCCAGAGCAGGAAGGAGGACAGGAAGATCACGTCGCCTCCCGGGACCAAGGGAGAGGAAGGGGAGGAGGAGGAAGAGGAGGAGGAAGAGGAGAGGCGAAAGGTGGCGGGGAAGAAAGACTGCCCCGACGGTCCCACCAGGAGACCCAAGGTACTGTGTGTGTGTGTGTGTGTGTGTGTGTGTGTGTGTGTGTGTGTGTGTGTGTGTGTGTGTGTGTGTGTGTGACACGTTGGTTAGACATACTAACAGTCTGACAGGCATTAGTCCGACAACACCGTCACTTTCGACATGCGTGGCCGGTTACAACTAACCCTGTGGCCGGGTTAATTCAAACCTTTGGCAGGTTAAAACTAACATATGGCAGGTTAACACATTATACACGTTATATTGTAATTGACAAGATACCGTGACTGCCGGCCAGTGCCGGGATTGTTTAATTACCTATGGAGCTTAACGCCGAAGTATTTGCGCCTTTTTGATCCATGAAAATCCGCTTGAAAATATTCCCATTCCGCATTAGGTTAATTGTGACACAAATAGTTGTGATTAAGGATTTACCTGTATTTGTTTTTTGCATTGAACATTGGAGTGTTAACAACTTGTGTTTCTGTTTGCCTTTTTGGCTTCGTAATCACAAATTGCACAGGGGCAGATATATGACAAGTAACTTGAATATGCTATACAAACAACTCACTGACACGTTTAATCATGTTTACTTTCTAAAAAAAAATATATATATATATATATAGTGAAAATAGTTGATCTAAGCTTGTAGTTCTATAGTTCTACTATTTCTGCTATTATCTCAAATAATTAAGATTAAGATTAGGCGATTATTATGTAATAATAAGCGTGATCAAATGTTATTTTACATATTTCTGCGTGCTCAGGGTAAACGGAGGCACCGGCGCCCCCGGTGGTCGAACGTCCGCGCCAAGAGACGCAAGCCCAACGAAGCAGGAGGAGGGGCGATCGAGGAGGACGGCGCCAAGGAGGGGAGGAGGGAGCGCAGCGGAGGAGGGAGTGGCTCCGAGTCCAGCCAATCGGAGGAGGAGGAGGGGATCCCCAACGAGGACGCATGCTCCCATTGTGGCCTCCCCAACCACCCTGAACTGGTGAGGTTCTTAATGTGTTCCCATTGTGGCCTCCCCAACCACCCTGAACTGGTGAGGTTCTTAATGTGTTCCCATTGTGGCCTCTCCAACCACCCTGAACTGGTGAGGTTCTTAATGTGTTCCCATTGTGGCCTCCCCAACCACCCTGAACTGGTGAGGTTCTTAATGTGTTCCCATTGTGGCCTCCCCAACCACCCTGAACTGGTGAGGTTCTTAATGTGTTCCCATTGTGGCCTCCCCAACCACCCTGAATTGGTGAGGTTCTTAAGACTTTCAGCACTCCCTGGTGTTCATTTGAAGTTACTGCAGGCAGCCAGGGCATAATGTGTATATGAACCTTTACTGAGAAAAGGATATCCCCTTGAGATGTATCCTCTCGTTTTCGAGGGGGTCCAGCAATATACAGCAAATACAGAACAATACAACAAGTACATTCATACATAATCGAGGAATGTGTGTGTGTGTGTGTGTGTGTGTGTGTGTGTGTGTGTGTGTGTGTGTGTGTGTGCGCGCCCACAGATCCTGTTGTGTGATTCCTGTGACAGTGGGTACCACACCGCCTGCCTCCGGCCTCCTCTCATGATCATTCCAGACGGGCAGTGGTTCTGCCCGCCCTGTCAACATGTAAGAGAGAGAGAGAGATGTTTGTTTGAGCTTTATTTAGAATTCTATGTGGCGCGCTACGAGCCTGTAGGTCTGCTATTTTTGAAAAATCGAAGAACGACTGACATTTTTAGAATCTGATCTCAGGTCAGAATGGGTTAATCAGACCAGTGTGTGTCCAGTGGAAACCTCGTATGAATCTGATCTCAGGTCAGAATGGGTTAACTTTATTGTTGGACACAGACAGTAATAGTAGCTGTTGCTTTTCTGTGTTCTTCTGTAGAAATTGTTGTGTGAGAAGCTGGAGGAGCAGCTGCTGAATCTGGACAGCGCTCTGAAGAAGAGAGATAGAGCTGAGAGGAGGTAAACACATGCACGCACACAGTCACACACGCGCACGGACACACACACACACGTGCACGGACACACACACATACACACACACGCACGGACACACACACACACACACACACACACACACACACACACACACACACACACAAACACACGTTAATACACATACAACCGTAAGACAATACATTGATAGTTTTCTCCCCGTCTCTTCAGGAGGGAGCGTCTGGTGTACGTTGGAATCAGCGTAGAGAACATCATCCCTGTGAGTACCGTATATCTGTTAACGCATAACGAGTGCCACCTGGTGGACGGAAGTGGTGCTGCTTGAGTGCCACGTGATGAGAATCAATTCCACTGTCTATGGAAGCATATACGCATCCGCTTTTGGGTTCCATGCTAGCGAGCTAAATTGAGGCCATCCTTGCTCTTGGAAACGAAAGAAATCAGCAAATAATAAAAATCACACCTGTGTGAACCGAGTGGTGCAACTCCCCTCTCTCCCCCCCTCCTCTCTCTCTCTCTCTCTCTCTCTCTCTCTCTCTCTCTCTCTCTGCTCCGTCAGATTAGCTTTATTATGGATATCAATCCGCGTCGCTGAGAACTATTTTTTCATTATTATTTTGGCTCTGCCTTTCCTTCTTTAGCGAACCTAGACCGGGTTGCACAACAGCGGTCCCGTCCACCTCCCATTATACAGGCAAACTAAAAGCTGAATAACTCCTAATCTACGGAGCTCTCCGTGGTTTGGTCAATTAGCGCGATGTTCGGAGGTCTTCGCTGATTATCCGGTGGTCTAGATGGAAACATTGGTGCTTTCTAGAGCAAAGATGGCTATATTTTAGCTCGCTAGCATTATTTAGCACAAGATGGCCGCCCACAACATCTGTTTCTGTGCTGCGTGCGCAGCCTCACAGACCGTGGCAGTCAGAAGTTGGATTTGCGTCCAGCAGGTGGCAGCCATGTCACATACTTCTCTCGTTCCAATTTCACGCATGCGCACACCACTCGTGCTCACACATACATACAGGTATACATACAAACAGGTACACAGACATTGCTGGATGTAGGAGTGGTTGCACCACTCAAAAATAAAATGAACACCCATCTTTTACTTTCTCTAATAACTAAATAATCTAAAACATGAACCTTGGTTGAAACGAATAACAAAGTTGGTCCTTTAAGGCTATATGACAAATAAATATCACAATTAATTATATAGTTTATAGTTTATTTTAGAGCCCCATTAGTCACTGCCTCAGCAGAGACTATTCGTCATGGGGTCAAAGTACAATTAAAAACGTATATACTTATACCGCCATTGCCGAAGCCCTTCGGCAATTGAAGCCTAATTTTGATACTGACGCTTAAACGCCATTCCCGAAGCCCTTCGGCAATTGCGCTTTTATAGTGCATTCGATCGAGCGACCCATAATGCTACTCACGTTAGCCGGTTAAATAGCTGTGTTGTTAGCACAACACTGGATCGTCCATCTTAGATCGACGTCGCCATAATAATCCATTCCTTTCAATTCCATTTCTTTCAATCGCCTGTATCTCCTATTCCTTGTCCCAGGTGGCATTTTTGGTCAAAACAACGTTTCTTTGACGGCACAGAGCCGACGATGTGGAGCTCCCCAGAGCTCTGGTCTGGATTCATATTGTCAATAAGGCCTGCCCAGCTCCGTGTAGATTTCCAGTTTAGGTATACTGCTAGCTGACCGGAAATGGCGGCTTTTCAAAATAAGAGCTCAAATTTAAAAAAATGCTGGCGTGAATTAGATCCTAATTTTTCAATAAATGCTAGCGGGCAATGGGTTAAAAACTTTTACAATGCATTACAATAAATACAAAATCTAAAACACATTTTTATAGCAAATAATAAGAATTGTCTTCTTCAGGAGGGAGACGAGGAAGAGGAGAAATCGGCGGCGATGACGACGACGACGAAGAAGAAAGACCCCAAGAAGAGTAAAAACCTGGGCCGGAGATCCACCCGAAACAGGAAGTGCATCAGCTACAGGTAGGACTTGGGGGAACTGTCTGGAACTCTCTGAAACAGGAAGTGCATCAGCTACATGTAGGACTTGGGGGAACTGTCTGGAACTCTCTGAAACAGATAGGACCTTTCTCTTTGGATAGGACTTTGATGGGGTGTGTGTGTGTGTGTGTGTGTGTGTGTGTGTGTGTGTGTGTGTGTGTGTGTGTGTGTGTCACAGGTTCGATGACTTTGACGACGCCATCGACGAGGCGATAGAGGAGGATGTCTCCGATGGTTACGGCGCCGGTGAGTAGTGTAGGCAGTCATGGTGGCAATACTAACTGTTCAGGAGAGGAGAAAAACTGGTTATTTTTAAAGCTAGCTTAAACAAAAAAATCTCATTTCAAACATTGATCAAAATAACAATTCTACATTCTCTAATGTGTAGACTTCTTGTAATGCAGATGTTTAACAATAGTGAGAGCGTAAAATGAAACCAAATGGACCCATACGGGTCCATTTGGTTTCATTTTAAGCTCTCAGAAGGGTCTATTTGACTACAAACTCCATCATTTAGCTGGGGACCACCTGGACCGCTGGTTGAAAACCCACAGCAATAGAACATTGACGTCCGTCATCAAATGTTGCTCATTTGTAGGAACGGGGCGGGGCAAAGACTTGGCCAACGTCCAATCAGAGGACGGCAGGGAGCGGCCGCGAGCCAGGACCACCCAGCTCCGTCGGCCCGTGAACAGGAAGAGGCGGAGACTCAACGACCTGGAGAGTGACAGCTCGGTCGCCGAGAGTGAGGACGAGTTCATGCTCAGCAACAGGTAACGTAATGACTCAGGAGAGTAGGCTCAGGAGGTAGAGCAGGTCGTCCAATGATCCATGGGTCGGCGGTTCGAATCCCGGCTCCTCCTGTCTACATGTCGAAGTGTCCTTGGGCAAGACACTGAACCCCCAATTTCTATTTTAGTTTAGTCCTATTTTAGTCACCTGGAATGTTTTAGTGTTAGAGGAGGACTTTGGAAGATGAATAATGCAACTCCTCTCTTCTCCTCACAGCTCGGAGGATGAGGAGGACTTTGCCGTGTCGGGGGAGGATGAAGACGGGGGCAGCGACGCGGGCAGCTCTGCCAGCGGCGTCCGCTCCAGGCGGGTGCCCAGACGGGCGAACAAACACCGACCCACCGACGCCAGGACCAAACGACACCGCACACGGAAACGGCTCAAGAGACGACGGAGACGCTCGTCTGACGAAGAGGAGGAGGAGACTGAAGAGGACGGTGAGTCGGAGCGGAGGCGACGTTGAGCGTGGATGTGTGACCCGCGGACACCCACACAGTACTACGTTTAGACAAATCCACCAACAGCTAATTAAACAATGAAAACAAAAGTCGATCAGCAGTCAAACTGTTGAGCCCTGAGACCAGATTCTATGAATGTCTTCACAGCACTCCCTCTTTAACTCATTTCCTTTGTATCCTCTTCTCCATGTCATCCTCTCTCCAGACTCCGAGTTCTCCAGCGACATGACTGACAGCGACGTTGACAAGAAGAGGCGGGGCCTGAGGCGGGGCCAGCGGCAGCAGGTCAACTACCGCGAGACCGACTCCTCCGACAACTCCCAGGCCTCCGCCGGCCGCGACAAGGCCAAGTCCGGCAGCATCAAGCGCAAACGACATCTCTCCAGCGAGTACAGTAACGGTCAGTCAATTAAATTAAATTAAATTCAAAGGGCGCAAACACATTGACTGTCCTCACTGAAGCATGTCCAAAACATTCCTGCAACACGTTAGATTTCATGATATCTGTTATCAGTGGCAGTGTGTGATTTAGTTAGTTTGACCCAACCAAGATGTTATTTCTGAACACAGTTCTTCTATTGATTTTGAACCGGGGAGGTGTTGTAATCTGTGTTTTCCTTGGTCGTCTCTGCCCCTCACAGCGTCCGCCTCCTCCAAAGACTCCGAGGATGACGATGATGACTCTGAGGAGGAAGATGAGGAAGAGGACAAGCGCAAGAGGAGAGGAGTGGGGAAGAGGCGGGGCAGGAGAGAGGCCCAGGACCTCCTCAGGAGGAGGAGGAAGAGGAGACGACCAGACGAGGAGGAGGAGGAGGAGGAGGTAGGGATTAGTCTCGCTAAGCCAGACAGCTATTCCACAATATCCCAATCTAGAGTCAGAGACGCTTCACTTGCTCATGATCAGAGCTTCCGTTGCTCCAGACTGTATGACGGAAGCATTTATATTTTACTCGTGATAGACCTTCCGTTGCTCCAGACTGTATGACGGAAGCATTTATATTTTACTCATGATAGACCTTCCGTTGCTCCAGACTGTATGACGGAAGCATTTATATTTTACTCATGATAGACCTTCCGTTGCTCCAGACTGTATGACGAAAGTATTTATATTTTACTCATGATAGACCTTCCGTTGCTCCAGACTGTATGACGGAAGCATTTATATTTGACTCATGATCAGAGATTCCGTTGCTCCAGACTGTATGACGGAAGCATTTATATTTGACTCATGATCAGAGCTTCCGTTGCTCCAGACTGTATGACGGAAGCATTTATATTTGACTCATGATCAGAGCTTCCGTTGCTCCAGACTGTATGACGGAAGCATTTATATTTTACTCATGATCAGAGCTTCCGTTGCTCCAGACTGTATGACGGAAGCATTTATATTTTACTCATGATAGACCTTCCGTTGCTCCAGACTGTATGACGAAAGTATTTATATTTTACTCATGATAGACCTTCCGTTGCTCCAGACCGTATGACGGAAGCATTTATATTTGACTCATGATCAGAGATTCCGTTGCTCCAGACTGTATGACGGAAGCATTTATATTTGACTCATGATCAGAGCTTCCGTTGCTCCAGACTGTATGACGGAAGCATTTATATTTGACTCATGATCAGAGCTTCCGTTGCTCCAGACTGTATGACGGAAGCATTTATATTTTACTCATGATCAGAGCTTCCGTTGCTCCAGACTGTATGACGGAAGCATTTATATTTTACTCATGATCAGAGCTTCCGTTGCTCCAGACTGTATGACGGAAGCATTTATATTTGACTCATGATCAGAGCTTCCATTGCTCCAGACTGTATGACAGGAAGCATTTATATTGTACTCATGATATACCTTCTGTTGCTCCAGACTGTATGACGGAAGCATTTATATTGTACTCATGATATACCTTCTGTTGCTCCAGACTGTATGACGGAAGCATTTATATTTGACTCATGATCAGAGCTTCCAATGTTGCTCCAGACTGTATGACGGAAGCATCTATATTTTACTCATGATCAGAGCTCCCGTTGCTCCAGACTGTATGACGGAAGCATTTGAAAATTGCGAGAGGCAACAGTCTGGCAACGCAAGACTATTTAGGGATGTACCGATTTAGGCAGATATCGAATTAATTGCTGTTATTGCCGATAACCAATATAACCGATGTTGACATGATCCCATTCTGTATTAAAAAATATATATAATAATTTTGCCCATTCTGAAAAAAGGGTTGGGGGAAAAAAGCAATGCCTCCTTATTCCAAAACTAGGGATGCACCATTATTGAAATGATGGCCCAAAGTCTGCTTGAATGTAGTATTTTTTTTTATTAAAAGATTTAGTAAATGACTACATGGATGGACTCATCATAGGTCACCAGGTCATTCAGTTCACGGTTTCTCAACTAGTGGAAAGAACATTTAACCCATTCTGACCGGGCACCCATTTTGGTGTTGGCATCATGTTGTGCTTTAGCTATTGAAAAATAGCAGATCTACAAGCTCATATCGCGCCACCGAGTGGCGCGATACGAGCTTGTAGGTCTGCTATTTTTGAAAAATCGAAGACACTTTTAGAATCTGATCTCAGGTCAGAATGGGTTAAAACAAATCAACAACTCCTACATTACTAAATGCATGGCCAGAAACCACATGCAATACCTCCATGGACCACCAGTGGTCCACGGACCACCTGTTGAAAACACATGCGATGTTGCATTATAAGGCCGATACCGTCCGACACTGATGTGATGACCGATGTGTTGCCCGTCCCTAGGTGGAGGACGCGGGGGAGAGGAGGAGGAGGAGGATGAAACGGAGGCAGGAGGAGGAGGAGGAGGATGAGGAGAGGGAGAGGAGGCGCAGGAGGATGAAGAAGAAGGAGAAGAAGAAGGCATGGATTAAAGTTCTCCGTTGCCACCGTTTGGCTTCCATAGAAGCCACAGCATAATAATAATAATTGTGTTTATTGTCACGATTTGTCAGGAGCCGAGTTGGCTTTGTCCGAGGCTTAAAGGTCTTTTTTAGGTCTATGGGAGCATGTTGTTCACTGAAAAAGGCAGATCTACAAGCTCGTGAAGTGTTTTGAGCCTGAGTAGATCTACTATTTTCAGTCGGTAGTTAAGTATTAAGATTGAAGCGAATTCAAGTAGCCAAACTAGCACTAGAATATATGTTCAGAAGCGTCTTCCATGACACATGAATGCTCTCAGACATGTCATAAAGCCTCGACCTTTCATTTCTTCTGTCTGCAGAACAGCAGCGACGTAAGAATGATAATACCTTAACCCTTCAGGACGTGAACCCCTTTTGGTGTTTTAAGCATTATGTTATACTGTAGCTATTGAAAAATATCATATCTACAAGCTCATAGCTTGTAGATCTGCTATTTTTGAAAAATATCGAAAATGTGGCGCAAATATTTGAATATATATTCTTTGCGAACGATTTTAACTCAAATCTTTGTTGTCCCAGGAACAACATGTTTTTCAGATTGGGGTCCGCGACCAAATACAGATAATTCTGGGGGTCTTTGACATGGAAAAAAGTTGAGACCCACTGACATGGGCGTTTTCAGAAAACGGTTTTGATTTAGAAGACATGTGTATAGAATCTGGTCTCAAGGCCTAAATGTTGTTAACCCATTCTGAACGGGCACCCATTTTGGTGTCAGCATCATGTTATGCTTCAGCTATTTAAAAATAGCAGATCTACAAGCTCATATCGCGCCACCGAGTGGCGCGATACGAGCTTGTAGGTCTGCTATTTTTTTTACACTTTTAGAATCTGATCTCAGGTCAGAATGGGTTAATAATGAAACTGTCAGGATGTAATAGACATTTTTAGAATCTGATCTCAGGTCAGAATGGGTTAAACATCATCATTTGCATTTTCAGTAATTCAGATTTGTATGTTTTTGCTTTCATTCCATGAGAGAAGGAGAAGGAGGAGGAGGAGAAGGAGAAGGACTCTGAGAAGCTGGGCCGGGGCAGGCGGAGGGAGATCCTGTCCAGGCAGCGGCACAAGCGTCTGGCTCAGATGCTGCAGAAACGGCGGCCCGCCTCCAGCGAGGACGAAGACGACGACGAAGACCAAGAGTCTGGGTCGTCGTCGTCGTCTGAGGAGGACCGGCCCATCCGGAAGAAACTCAACCGCATATATGACGACGACGATGACGATGATGACGGCGATGATGACGATAAAGAGGAGGAGAAATCCACGACCAAAAAGTCTTCATCCGAGGAGCAGAATTCTCGTGTTACCGCCAGGCATGATGGCGATGACAACAACAATAGCAAGGAGGAGGAGGAGGAGGAGGATGAAGAGGAAGAAGAAGACACTCAGGAACAGAGGAAGGCCGGCAAGCGCAGCCGCTCTCCGGTGAGCAACGGACACCGCCGGGCCTCCAAAGGCACAACAACAACAACAGCGGCGAGGAAGCCTGGGGCCGGGAGTCCGGCCGAACCCAGGGACAGTCCGGCCGAACCCAGGGACAGTCCGGCTGAACCCAGGGACAGTGCGGGGTCGGGCGGGCAGAGCAGGCCACACAACGGCCCCTTACCTCCAGAGGAGGAGGAGGAGGAGGAGGAAGAGGAGCAAGCAGACTCTAAGAACTTGGTCCACAACAGTCCACAGTCGTGATGGATAGCTGTGAATGTGTGAATACAGTTGGCTTCTTTCTTTCTTTCTTTCTTTCTTTCTTTCTTTCATACACATGCCTTTCACCAGTAGTTCACCTTTTTGATTCGGAACCTCTCTCTCTCTCTCTCTCCCTCTTCCCTCGTTCTCTCACACTCCCTCCGTCAGGCGTTTTTTATCTGCCTCTCCCTTCCGCCGGAGGTGCTCCCTCCGATCGATATCGATCGACCACCGATCGGCGATCGGCCCATTTTCACTCCAAATTTCCCGATCTGGAGAAACTGACATTTAAGTGGTGTAAAGAGCCAATCAGATATATAGTATAATATCGTTTTGCATCAACTGTATGTGACGGGCCTAAAACATTCTCTCATTCCTCCCCCCCCCACACACACACACACACACACACACACACACGTACACACACACACACACACACACACACACACACACATTTGAAATGTTTATTTATGTCCACATAAGGAGAAGTACAGGAATACCTAGTACAAAGGACATAAACACTGCCAGTGCAGTTTGACAATTGACACCAACACACACACACACAGGAACAGTTTTGACCTAATAATAATAATTTTGGAAATATATACAAATTTCCCCTTAACGCACAGGATCGGTATCGGCCCCGATCGTGAGAAAATAACAATCGGGAACGGTCCCAAAAGTCCTGATGGGAGCACCTCTCCCTCCCTTCCGTCTCCCTCTCCTCTGGTCTTTACCTGCCCCTCGTTGCCCCGTGCTGCTGCTGCTGTGGTGGAGACCGCTTTGACCGCCATGGCGTCTAAAGAGGCTTCAGTACGGCCCGCTTTCTCCTACTGGACCTTCAGTACGGCCTGGTTTCTCCTACTGGACCTTCAGTACGGCCCGGTCTGAGCGGTCTCTCCTACTGGACCATCCTGGCAGAACGAGACTGACTGCCCAAACAAGCTGGGTTAAAAGAATCTTCACCAGCCCATCCACCCCACCCCCAGAGTGGCAGCCATTCACATTTGGACACGGAGACGCGTATATACACAGCGCACACACACACACACACACACACACACACACTACCAGCCAGAGGTTCTGTGTGATTGTCCCCGGGCTCTAAATTAGTATTGGGTCAGGAGGAGCACACAGAACGTGTCTCTGGCAACTAGAATACTAACGAGCCAGAGAGAGTCATAGGAAAGCAACTTAACTTAACTCCCGCCCGGTTTGGGCTCCAAACGGGGCTGACCCCGTTGGTTGGGTCCGTAACGGTCGTGTACCTCGTTCTAAAGCACTTCATCATTCTCATGGCACTTAGCGTCCCGCCTCCAGGGACCACTGGGATTGGTTCCGAGCTCAAGCCCGACATTTTGTCCACTCGAAGCTGGCTATACTGAGAGGTCACAGGTCACGCACTCGGACCGGCCGGTGCATCCGGTTGTACGCGTAGATGTAAAAGCCTAAACGCCTCATTGGCCGCTGCAGTTCATTGAAGCGACCTCATTGGCCGCTACAGTTCATTCGAGCGACCTCATTGGCCGCTGCAGTTCATTGAAGCGACCTCATTGGCCGCTGCAGTTCATTGTAGCGACCTCATTGGCCGCTGCAGTTCATTGGAGCGTACCTGTGTCGTAGGGAAGGCAGAAGGCACGCTGCCGCTCAAAGTGACTATACTGGGCCAATCATAGCGCGTCTTTTTGGGGGACTTACCAATTCAATTAAAAAACAAACGTTTACATCGCCTCTGATTGGCCTACATACCGAACGTCCCCTTCTGCGCCACACGCGGGAAGCTTGGCAAGCTTAGACCTGCCCCCACCCGCCTCTGATTGGCCTACCAAGCTTAGACCCGCCCCACCTGCCTCTGATTGGCCTACTCCGCTCCGTTTTCAGTCTGTTACTATTCAGTCCCAGCTCGTGTCAATCAATACCTTTTCATTCAAATACCTTTTACATTTATTCGCTACCTATGCGCCGACACTCTTGTGATGACAAAGTAGGGCATTAGGTTAATGAAAAAGAAAACGAGAAGGACACGGGTATCATTAACAGCCAGGTGAAACAAGTGTTCTTTGCTGTGCATCTGTCCCGCTTAGTTATTATAATGTCTAGAGAGCGGATGAGGAGTGTTCACTTCAATGGAAGTCTGCGGGCTTGGTTGAGAGTTGCGCGCGGCGTTTCAGAGTAGGCGGTTCAGACTCCCGTATTGGCTTAGGCGGCGTTTCAGAGTATGGGGTCAGACTCGGCCAGCCAATCAGTGACCGTAGGTTGCGTAAACGTCCTCATAGCCAACAGCAGCGATCATAAGTCAGGTTTCACCTGGCAAAAAGAAAACATAAATATATATATGGAAAATATGGAGATGCAAGTTTTACAAGCCGCTGAAATGCCGGAACGATAAACGACCTGATGACCAGTGTTGGGCAATATTACTCAAGACAAGAGAGTAATATGTTTCTTATTATTACATATTACTCCTTACAAAAGTTACAATATTATATTACATATTACTTTTGCCCTCCACACCCACAAAAAAAAGGAATCCTACAAGAACACAATCTGTTTAGTCAGCTTCTTTTAGAACTCAATCCAATTGTTTTTTAATAAGAAGAAGTCGACGACGACGAGCCAAAAAGGCTATACAATATAGCAGCGATCTCTCTTGACCTTTTAAATGAAATGTTTTCAAACGGTAGCCCGACAGTGCAAAGTAATATTCTTGTATGATATTACTGTTTTGGCTTTTTACTCTACTCATTAGTTACTGATGATGAAATGAAATATTACAGTGATATTAGCCTGACGATGACAAAATGGCCGAGAAAATGGGTCAGAGATGTGTTGGCTTGAGGTTGGTCGGTCGGGGTGGCGAGTCGACTCAAGAGTCTCGCGTGCGAGCGAGCACACGTTTGCTGTACATAATGCTCTGCCTGTATACTGTCCTTTGTAAGATAATAATAATAATAATAGATGTTCCGTTTCTTTTAGTGCTCTTGTAAAATATAGTGTTCTATTTTCTATAAAATGAAGGAGAGGAGGATATAGATGCTGCTCTTGAGCGTGTGTGTGTGTGTGTGTGTGTGTGTGTGTGTGTGTGTGTGTGTGTGTGGGTGCGCGCGCGCGCGCGCGCGCATGCGCGTGCGTGTGTGTGTGTGTGTCGATAGGTTTTTTTGTCACAGCGTTTCATTGCTTTTTTTTGTCTTGTTAGAATATGACTGGCATGGAGCCTCTCTGTACCTGGGGTGGCCTCATTCGTTTAGAAAAAAAAAAAAAAAACTCAAGCAGAGAAATTTTAACGATAACTTAATAAAGCCAGATGTTTTGATCTATGATTTTTTGTTTTGGTGATCCAAGAACCCAACCGATATATTTTAATTGTTCTTATTTTTTATTCTTTTTTTTTAATTGTCTTTTTTTTTTTTTTTTATCCAATTCTTCAAAGTGATCGTACGATACGTGTTGTGAAGTAAGAAGGTTTTAATATGAGGCTCCCAATGGATTACCAGACGTTACAAATAACTGAATACTGTCCATATTCTTACCTAAAGGTTTTTATTGTTACTCATTCCCCCACACCCTGTTTGTTTTGTTTTTGTTCATAAGGAGGGGATAATGGAGCTCTGTTTTATGTATTAAGAAGAAAAGAACTGTGGTTCTCCGCTCCTGCTCCCACGGGAACCCGGATGTCAATAAAAGTTATTTGAAGCAGACGGCACCCCCGATTCGACAATGGATCTTTTTGAACCCATTCTGACCTGAGATCAGATTCATACGAGGTTTCCACTGGACACACACTGGTCTGATGAACCCATTCTGACCTGAGATCAGATTCTAGAAATGTCAGTCGCTCTTCGATTTTTCAAAAATAGCAGACCTACAAGCTCGTATCGCGCCACTCGGTGGCGCGATATGAGCTTGTAGATCTGCTATTTTTAAATGGCTAAAGCATAACATGATGAAAATGGGTACCCGGTCAGAACGGGTTAAGGATTATGTTATATTAAGAAATATTCTATCATTGTGTTGTCTGCTAAAATCATGTGTTCTACAGTTAAAATAGTTTAAAGAAATATTCTATCATTGTGTTGTCTGCTACAATCATGTGTTCTACAGTTAAAATAGTTTAAAGAAATATTCTATCATTGTGCACTAGTTGACTAGTAGGCCATTTATGGCCTACTAGTGTGCAACAAGCAAGTATGCACTCGACAGAGTGGAGTTCTAGTTTTTAGAATGTTTTTAGGGTAAATTATAATGCAATTCGTGCCGGTCAAGTCTCTGGACTTTAGTCTGTGTATGTGTGTGTATGTGTGTGTGTGTGCCCGTCTCACCCAATCGCAACGCTCCCTGACTGACAGTCCTCTCACCCAATCACAAGCCGCGGCGCTCCATCCAGCCCCTCCCAGAGAACGGGGTCCTCATCATCGGCGTGACGATGATGAGGATGATGATGTCATCATCCCCCCGGGGGGGCGGGGCCATATATTCGGTCCAGAGGACGTCGTGGTCATTCTACATGATTCGTATTTTTGACCGCCGTATGTCGCTCCCGATTAGAGCGTCTGATAAATGCCCGTATTCGCTGAAACCCGACAATCGCCAAGTGTCGCACCACGTTTGATTAAAGATTGGCCGTTCGTGTCGGTCGGTTTTATTCAGCGTTTAATCACTGGGACTGCGTTATACAGTTCACCGACGGATGGACGGCGGTTTGTGAGTGACAAACGGAACAAAAGCCGTCCTCGATCCTTGACCGTCGGACCTCGACCCGAAGCCAAACCGACCGAACCGGAAGCCAAACCGACCGAACCGGAAGCCGGCCTCGTTGCATCGTCTCCACCGCGCACGAAGGTGATTTCTCTCCACCCCCCCACCATGGATAACGACGCCACATCAGACCAGGACGAGGTCGCATCGGCCAACGACCCCGCCGCAGCCGGCGACGAACCGGACGCCTCCGAGGAGGGAAGCGAGGAGGGAGCGGCGCTCGTACCGGGGGGTGGTGGTGAGGAAGGTGAGGAGGAGGGGGTCCCCACGCCAGATCAGATCAACAGGATGGCCAGAGAGACCCTGGAGGAGCAGCTCAGACAGCTGTCTGAGCTGTCAGCTCCACCCGCAGCCCCCACAGAGGAGGACGGGGAGGGGTGAGTTTAATTTTTTACATTTGATCGAAGAGAAGACAGGTAGACACGCCTCCTTCGTTTCCGGGGCATCATGTGTATCGTATGGCGAGCGGCCATATTGGATAATTTACCCATATTTGTTTTGAAATATAATCAGGCTTTAAAAATCCTGGTCTTTACAGCCTGGTTTATTCCGTTCCACTAAAGCCAAGCAAAGCTTAGAATGGGCGGATTTAGCGAGCCAGGAACATAAAGCCTGGCTGAATAGACAGCCTGGCTTTTTGTCTCTAGACCCATTCGGTGGAACACAGATTTACTGATCCTTCTTCTTCATGTGTTATTATGGCAGTTTGCATCCTTGATAGTTGCATTACTGCCCCCTTCTGTATATCTCAGTATCTTTACTAATCTATTCAAGACTTACTGATACAAGGACTTAAGCTTCTAAAATAAATACTGCTGTTGTAATTAAACAGAGAACATACTCTGAATAGTGGATAGACTGAATGATTAAATACCCCAAAAATATAGTTTACATTTTACCACTACTATTAACTTAAAACAGAATTCTTAATATTGTAAGCATAATGATATTGTCGCATTGTGATATTTGGCCATGACTCCCTCCTCTGAGGGAGCTACCTTTGGGGAAGGGGGTTGTTGTCCAGACAGGGGCCAGACTGGTGAACTGTGGGTCATGGGTTCAATAGTGGGTGAAACGTTACAATGGTAATTTGTTGTAAAACAATGAGTAATGGTAATATTTAAGTGGTTTTCACTTTTAGTAAAAAATATATATAATATAATATAATAATTCTTCTTAAAGGTATATTCAGTGATTTCACTCAAAAAACCTTAGGTTTCGTTTTTGGCTGTGGGACCCAGCATTTCGTCCAATCAGGATAGAGAGTCAAAAACGAAACCTAAGGTTTTTTGACCCCCAGGGGTTAACTGGGGACAGGGAGGAACTCCTTATATGGCCAGCACACTCTATAATAGGGAGGATTATCACAACAAAACAAAAAAATAAGTGATATTTGAATTAAGTGAAATCACTGAATATACCTTTAACCGTGCACGACAGCAAACCTATTCTGGGGAACATTCACCAAAAGCAGCTAATCTACAAACTCACAAGCTGTCATGATGTTGTGCAGCCTATATATATGTTGGTTCTTTGATTTTATTTAGTGCTTAAATTAGTCCTTTAATGCAGACCGATAAAAAGTAAAATTAAAGCATTAGTTTCCATGGTAACTAATGTAGCATCACTTTCATGAAACCGAATCAAGCCTCAACATATCCAGGTTAACTGGTTAAATGAATCTGGCAAGACTAACCAGCTTTCATGAAACCGTTTAATCGCTGATCCAGGATATATTAAGCCAGGATATGTGTACTGGCTCCCGGTCGCTGCCCGCACAGAATACAAAACTCTGATGCTGGCATTCAAAGCAACCAAAGGTATGGCTCCCCCATATCTTACAAGTATGATTGAACCCTACAAACCCTCCCGCGCACTCAGATCAGCCAACGCAGGGAAACTGGAAGTACCCTCACTAAAAACGCCGGGACAACGCTCCACACGTCCCAAACTCTTCTCCCTTCTGGCTCCAAAACTGTGGAATGCACTTCCCATTGCAGTCAGAACTGCAGCATCACTCCCAATCTTCCGCCGTAGCCTGAAAACCCACCCTTTCAGACTCCATCATGGCCCATAGCACTTACCCTAACCCCTTAGATAGCATTTCTGTTGGCTTAGATAGCATTTGACACAGACTTATAGCATGTTATGTAGACAGCACTATAATTGTATTGTATATAGTCATAGCACGCCATAGTACATATGTATAGCATAGTAGTGAATATGTATAGTTTATTATGTATAGTGTATGTATAGTTTCATCATATATATATTCCACTGTTACCTTCTTAGCTTACGCATGTTTCATGATAAATGCTTTTATGTGATGTATTCCCATGCTTTTGTTCTTGCTTAAATGTAAGTCGCTCTGGATTAAGAGCGTCTGCTAAATGCCTAAATTGTAAATTGTAAATTGTAAATTGTGTTAAATCCAGGCTTCATCTCTAATCCAAGTTTCGTGAAACAGGCCCCTAGTTGTGTGACTGGCCTGACAGCTACTACACATCACCTCAGCCCTGGTTGTGACTGGCCACAGAGCTGCTGCTACTAAAACATGACCTTCCATGGTAGGAGGGCCGAATTATTTCAGCCTTTAAGTCACTGCTATTCCCACCAACTCCCAGACACACACGTGGATTTGCCAGTTGCCACAGGGTGTGGCGAGTTTTTCAGGACACACCTCAATTGTGGTAAGATGGAACTCTACATTGCCAGCTTGAAGCTAAGTGCCTATAACGCACGAGAACGCCTATTTAACAACAACAACAATAAATATAGTCTGCAAGCAACGATAAAGTTGCCGTTGGCACCAAGGAAAATCACGCCCGTTTGAACTGAGCGGTGCAGGGTGCTCAATAACACCATGGCAGGGCTCAGTGTGAATGGCCCTTTTTGGCTGCTCAACAGTGCCACTTTAGGTCACCCAATGGTAATGCTGTTCGTACCCCAGACAGACAGACTGATGAGGCATGAGTGCCTGTTCAAAGTACCTGTTATCCATGCTTGCAGATATATTTTTTGTATGAATCTTCATGTACAAACTTCTCTTCAAGTTCAGATTTCAGATATTGTCTGTAGAAAGTTTCACGCAAATTGCTCAAAAAGATCCTGACAGAAAACATTTTTCAAACTGCTCAAAATGACGGAAAATCTGAAGGTGGAGCTTACTGGTCAAAGTGACAGATGTGTTCCTCATGAGTCAAGGCACATATGTAAACAAGATCCATGACTTTTGGCTAAACGAGGCATGAGTTATACCTGTTTCATTTTCAAACAATTGCTATAGCGCCCCCTTTGGCCAATTTGCGTAAGAAGCTATTTACCGACTCTACCTCTACCATACAGTAACATTTCATAAACATAGACTCTGCATGTATGTATTAGGGGCAGAAAAATATTTTCATTAAAGCTTCATTTTCTCACTTACAAACTTCTATTATACTAGGTTTTTAGATATTGGTCCAAAGTTTGAGTGTATAACTTTTCGAGCAAATAGATAGATTGATAGATTTAACTGTTTTTCATATAATTCAAAATGGTGGGAGTTCTCAAGGTCAGAGGTCAAAAGTCAGAACACGAAAGTTGTTCGGCATGAGGAGACCCATATGGGTAGCAACGTTTTATTGCTGACAGTCAAACGGTTCATGAGCTACCATATTGCCGTGTTTCGCTAAAACCGACCGTTAAGCCATAACTGCTATTGTTGGCTGGAATAGAAGAAGAAACAGAAGAAAAATCCGGGCAAATACAATAAGAGACAAATAGGGCCATCGGGCTTGGTCCCTTAATAATAATATTGCTGTGCACATGACATAGTTTAAAACAATAAAAATAAAGACAATCAGTACACTTGTAAAAGTAATTCACTCAGCAGCAGATCAGGACATGGTTCCATGTTAAATTAGACACAGGCTGTCAAACTAAAACCTGATTTAAAAGGTTGCCTCACCGCCATTTTTCTTTTTTTAACCACTGCTGTCTTTACTAAACAATTATGTATAAGCTCTGGACCGCCTTTACGCTTTTTAAAATACTATTAGACCTGTACGTGCCCGTCGCAGTCGGCCACCGGCCTACTTGGGAACGATGCAACTTGGGAACCTAATGATATACGTTGTAGCACCCGTTTTAACTGTCAGCCGGTGTCCCACATGGGGATCTGTGTATGTGCCTGTGTGTGTGTGTGTGAAATCTGCAAACAGAAAAGTGTACTTGGCAATCAAATCGGCCCACTGGCAGAGCCTGATTGGTTGAGCCTCAATTGGCTGAGGCAGAGGCTGGAAATTGCACAGGTGAAAGGAGTTGGCCTCATTAGGCCCACTGGCAGAGCCTGACCAGAACCTTTTGTGGTGGTTCTGGAGAACCGTGGGTCTGACCGACTCGGTACTTGGCACTGTACACCCCCAGGGGGTGTGGAACGCGTGTGTCGAATGTGAAGTCGGTGGGTCAAACGGTTCTCGAGTTACGTGCATTACAACCGTACACACACGCACACATGTACGTACGCACGCACGCAGAGACGTGGTGCATTTATAGTAGGATGTTCAAAACTAAGCCAGAAATCGGCTATTTTAATTTTTGATGGCATAATGTAAGTGACTATAAGGAGTATTTAACGTAAAATGTTTGATTGATAAAATAATTGTAAATATGACACATCCTACCTGGTTATATATATATATATAGCCACCTCCCCAACAATTGTTCATCCTTGGACCACAATGCTAATATGAGATCATTTTAAGATGACCCGATGTTATTCTCCATATAGAGAAAAAGACTTCCGCATAGCCAGGGGATACATGAGTGACATCAGGACTTCAGCACTCTATGAGCAGTATTTAATGTGAAGTGAATAATTCAGTTCAGTTTATTTTCGGAAGGAGGACATACTGTACAGTTCATAGATAGCACAGTGACTATGGTTGTTGTGATGTTTTATTTTTCCTTTTTTTTATTAGGAGATAAAAACATCCGGATAACCAAGGCTTATTACGGAAACAAAGGGTTAGAAGAAGGCGTCGTCGATTACTTTCATCCCCACAAATGTATTGGAATCACAGCTAGATGGGCAATACTAGAGTAAGAATGTGCACGCGCGCGCACACACACACACACACACACACACACACATTTATTTTGACAGCAATTTTTGACAGGTTTAATGTTTGTCTTTAGTTCAATGTACATGTTCAATATATTGGCTGATTTCCTCAGCCTTGGAACCTCTGATGCTAATGCTGATAGCATTGGACGACCAACCTTTTCCAAGGCCGACAGAAAATGTTCTCTTATAGCGAGAAGCACACCGCATACCTCAAAAGAAAGCTTAATTTGTCCACTCCAATCTAAAAAAAAATCTATTCTGGAGATAGGCCTATTTACCTTTTTTATACCTTTTATTTATGTAACACCTGCTTTTGTAGTAACGAAAAACAGACTTTGAGCTGCATGTATGTATGAAAGGTGCTATATAAATAGTGTATTATTATTATTAAGCTATGTTGGAAAAATTGCAGAAAAGCTAACACGCAACACAGAGTGCCGCACTACAAGCTTGTAGATATGCTATTTTTGAAAACATGGCACCACTTTGATAACCACTAATGTAATATTCTCTTCTTCCTCATGTCAGGTGTAGCAAAAAACACTTGTGTACGCTTGATGTAGCGAGCACACAAAAGACAAACAAGTACCAGTTTGACTGTAAGTCCCATCACAATTGCTGGAAGCTCGATTACAAATGCACATGAAAAGGTACGTGTTTTCATTCGTTTTTATTTTTGTGAAAGTTTATTTAGTTTATTCCTTGTCAGGTGCAGGACCCTAACCAGTCCATTGGGTTCCATTTGTATACTGACAGGGTTAAGGGGAGACCTTGATAGTTTGAGAAACGCCTATACCAGGCCTATATCCTCTTGAAAAATGCCAACTGTTCATGTTCAATCATTGCAAACAAAAAGGGTAGGAGCGCCCACCAGTGGCCCAGTGGGGAGGTGCTGACCACAGGAGACAAACTTGAAAATAGAAAGGAGAGGTTGCACAACTCGTAGTCACCAAACATTTTAATTGAATTGCGTTACCAACGTTTCAGCAAACAAATCACCTTCTTCAGGGTAAGAGACCTCTCCTTTCTATTTTCAACTGTTGAATCAATGACATGAAGTTGGTGAGTGTGTTGTGTGTGTGAATGTGTTCATGTGCTTCTTCTACACAGCTGCTCCTTGACAGTGGCGTCACTACGCAGCAACAGGCCCTGACGCAGGATGGTCCAGAGTGCCCCCCCCCCACACCAAGCCGCTATATAGAAACAAATTAACTATCAGACCAAAGTCACCAAACACTACTCTAAAATGAATAGATTCAAGCTGTGGCAAGTGGCATTATATATCAAATTCGGTCTCTTTTCTGTTTAGCCAATTATGAAAAGAAACTAAGAAAACAGCCAAAACAATGCGCTGTCAATCTATAAGGCCATGTTGCACAGCACGGAAAACTAAAAAGCGGCAAGCTAGAAATGCTTAAGGAAAACAACAAAATAATCAAGTACTGTAAAACACTGGCATTTTATTTTAAACTATTCATTTTGTTTCTCAAAGCTGTTTTGACCACAATAAATGAGCTGATGGGCAGAATTGATAGTTAGTTGCGCAGCAGCGGCAGCGCGCTGTATGCGCCCTGCATGCACAAGTCAATTAATTATGCTCAAGTCCTCCATGTAAAATGCAGCAACATTCCATTTCCAACACAACAATGTCCATATGAAATCTCCATATGAAAAGCTTCGTTTGAAGACCACGCACAGGCAGCAGGCCACCTTGGACAGCGGGTTGAGAGGAGAAAAAAAGAGGTGAAGTTGAGCTATAAAAATATGGTGACGGCGCACCACGAAAATTAGACAGCAATTATGTAATTAAATAAAGAGGCTCTGCCTCTGCGCTCTGCTTACCTTATAGGTGAACCTTCCGGGATTTTCTCTCTGCAAAATCATCTATCAGGTCCTTCACATCCAGCTGGCGTGCACGGGTATTCTCGATGGAGAGTGGCAAGTCCACTGAGCCGACCCTGTCCCATTGTACTCCTCAGATAACTTTTGATCAGCTTTAATTTTGAGAATGACCGTTCGGCTGATGCCACTGTGACTGGAATGGTTAGGAAAAGCAGCAATACAGTGCAGACTTCGCCAAAACTAATGCTGCTGTTCTCCACAATAAGCAGTTTTGTGAGCTCTCGGATGGTCTTCACGTTAACTAATGCTGTCTCTCAGGCACTCACGGAATGATACAAGTTGAATGGGGAATTCACAGGTTAAGTCGTGATTGTATTTTTCTACAATGGTTTGCGACGTAAAATCAACCTCAGTTAACAATATATTGTTAAGGGGCCCGGCCGCCTCGTTTATTTTTATTTTTTAAATTTGCCACCTCTTTTATTTTTTTCTCCCGACCTGGGTGTGCCCTCAGGCGTCATGGGCCCCCACGCAATCGCGTTGTCTGCGTCACGGTAGTGACGCCCCTGCTCCTTGATGAAGACCATGGGAGGATCAGCCATTAATAATACCACAAGACTGTAACATTAATAATACAAGACAATACTGTCTGTAACATTAATAATACAAGACAATACTGTCTGTAACATTAATAATACAAGACAATACTGTCTGTAACATTAATAATACAAGACAATACTGTCTGTAACATTAATAATACAAGACAATACTGTCTGTAACATTAATAATACAAGACAATACTGTCTGTAACATTAATCTGTGAGCCTCAAATCAAGGTCATGTCATGAAACCTGCTTGCTTTTCATGGTGAACCTGCTGGAGAGCAAAATACACATCGTAATGGCACGTGCATTTTATTTGATTTTATTTTGAACTTTCTATTGCCATTAATACACTGTGACAGTGATGACTATTGGCGCTATAGCTATGCTAGTGTTTTTCATGTATTGTTCACAGACAAATATGAATTCCTTTCCTGGTAGGTGAATTCAGGTCAAAAATAACTTATTTTCCTGTGATGTTATTGGTTACTGTCTCCAGACGCTTTGACCCCTGTTTTAACCCATTCTGACCGGGCACCCATTTTGGTGTCGGCATCATGTTATGCTTTAGCTATTTAAAAATAGCAGATCTACAAGCTCATATCGCGCCACCGAGTGGCGCGATACGAGCTTGTAGGTCTGCTATTTTTTGAAAAATCGAAGAGCGACTGACATTTTTAGAATCTGATCTCAGGTCAGAATGGGTTCATCAGACCAGTGTGTGTCCGGCGGAAACCTCGTATGAATCTGATCTCAGGTCAGAATGGGTTAAGCATTATGTTATAGCCCTACTTTAGCAATTGAAAAATAGCAGATCTAAAAGCTCACAGCACGTCAACGAGTGCTGCGCTACAAGCTTGTAGATCTGCTATTTCTTTTAAAGGAATGAGATTACACACGCACACTGTATCTGCTCGGTACAAGAGTTTTTTCTTTTAATAAGGCAACGTTTCTGTCCCTCCGGACCTTCTTCAGGCCACCGAGCAGATACACGGTGTGCGGGTGTATTAATTCTCATTCCTTTCATTGATGTCCACTGGCCTACGCAACTGTGCATACGCCTGATTTCTAGGTGTGCGAAAGCTTTTTCCTACAGATCTGCTATTTTTGAAAGATCTTGAAAATGTGGCGCAAATCTTTGAATATATATTCTTTCAGAGCGAAGGTTTTTAACTCAAATCTTTGCCTCTAGGGGGGCCTCTGGAACAACATGTTTTCAGATGAATAAACATAACATGAGATACTGTATAATAGCTGGATAGCTATAAACACAACACGAGATCACAACAACACTGGTATCGGTATTCTGTATCGTCTAACACAGAAATTGTGGTATCGGGATCGAATCGGAAACTTAAAGTCTATCGGGACATCCCTAGTTTTAAGTGAGGTCTTTGACAGTGAACGATAATGAACATACAACATTTACACATACATTTGAATAAAATCATTTTAACCCCAGACAGTATCTTATATTATTATTTTATTAGTATTAATAATAATAAATAATATTATCTTTTATTATTATTATTATTTTATTCCACTACTTTAATGGCACTGTAATATTTCTAGCGTTTTCACAGTTCACCAAAGCTAGTCATGTGTTTGTAGATCTGCTGTCAGTCATCTCCATGTGTTTGTAGATCTGCTGTCAGTCATCTCCGTGTGTTTGTAGATCTAAACGTCACCATCTTCATTTCAAGTTGACATGGATTTGACATTTAGACTGTAAGGAAAGCGGAGGAACAAACCACGGATTAAATGATTCTGTTAAAATAAAGACACTTAATTCAGTGTGTTAACGGTGTGTGTGTGTGTGTGTGTGTGTGTGTGTGTGTGTGTGTGTGTGTGTGTGTGTGTGTGTGTGTGTGTGTGTGTGTGTGTGTGTGTGTGTGTGTGTGTGTGTGTGTGTGTGTGTGTGTGTGTGTGTGTGTGTGTGTGTGTGTGTGTGTGTGTGTGTGTGTGTGTGTGTGTGTGGCTCTATATTGTGACAGTAGTCATTGCTATAGACCGATTCCGTACCGGTTTCATGGTCGCAGCCTACGTATTTCCTGTAGGCGGACTCGACATAGCTGCGGGAGTAAAACCCTCACCAGGCGCACCTCTTCCACTACAGTGAACGGCAGAGTGACTGATGTTAGTTTGCCTCAAACTTTACTCCTTTACCTGCTTTTTTACTAACACTAACATTACAAAGATGCCTAGAACATCGAGATGAACCTGTGTAGTTTATGGCTGCTCCAACAGTAGTGGCAACATAAAAATAAAAAAAAACGGAATGTCAAAATATCCACCGTGGTGGCGGAGACCAGAGCCATTGAGTAATGGTTGAGACAAAGCAGTGAAGGGTCCTGAAAGATACATAATTTCAGTCTTACCCAATACCCAATCTTTCTGTTTTATGAACACAAGGCTGCTGTATTTTATACCTCATACTAAGCATTTAAAGTATGAGGTATAAAGTACAGCAGCCGTGTGTTAATAAAACAGAAATATTTGGTATTGGGTAAGACTTGCGTTATGTATCTTTCACTGCTTTGTCTCAACCATTACTCAATGGCTCTGGTCTCCGCCACCGGTGGATATTTATAGACATTCCTTTTTTTTTTTTTTTTTTATGTTGCCACTACTGTTGGAGCAGCCATAAACTACACAGGTTCATCTCGATGTTCTAGGCATCTTTGTAATGTTAGTGTTAGTAAAAAAGCAGGTAAAGGAGTAAAGTTTGAGGCAAACTAACATCAGTCACTCTGCCGTTCACTGTAGTGGAAGAGGTGCGCCTGGTGAGGGTTTTACCCCCGCAGCTACGTCGAGTCCGCCTACAGGAAATACGTAGGCTGCGACCATGAAACCGGTACGGAATCGGTCTATAGTCTGTGTTCAGTAACAGTGTTAAATAGCTGTGACAGTAGTCATTGCTATAGAGTCTGTGTTCAGTAACAGTGTTAAAAAGCTCTATATTGTGACAGTAGTCATTGCTATAGAGTCTGTGTTCAGTAACAGTGTTAAATAACTCTATATTGTGACAGTAGACATTGCTATAGAGTCTGTGTTCAGTAACGGTGTTAAATAGCTCTATATTGTGGCAGGAGTAGTCATTGCTATAGAGTGTGTTCAGTAACGGTGTCAGGTGTACCTCATGCCTGCGCAGAGTGTCCAGGGGCAGCGTCAGGTGGCAGTGAGGACAGTCACCGATCTGGTCACGGTCACCCCCAAAAGGGGTTTGTCTGGGTAGGTCTGAGAAGGAGGCTCCCCAGAAAAGCTGCTCCTTTCTGGGCCGGTCTGACAATGACGCTCCCCCGAAAAGCTGCTCCTTTCTGGGCTGGGCTGAGAAGGACGCTTCCTTCAGAGACTCAATGAGACTCTTCCTCAGAGACTCTTCCTCCTCCTCCTCCTCTCCGTACGTTGCGGGACACTCCAGCTAGTTGTAGAGACAACAGGTGTCATTGCAGTGCGTGAGTTTTATTAACGATACGTTTGCGTCACATGAAATCCCTTCTGCCGTCGGACCTCCTGTAACTCCCTCAAGGAACCCTGGGGGTCCCCGGACCCCACTTTGGGAACCACTGTCCTAGAAAGTATCTTTGGGTGTTAGAGGGAGAACAGTTCTCCCTATGGTTTTATTTACATCAATGAAGTTGGGTGGTATTAGAACAGACGAGATGAAATCCCATAGGTTAATTTGATTTCAGTTTTGATACTGTTGTTATGAGGTTGCTATTTGTAAATAAGCTGAAAGAGACACAAGGAGCTTAAAATATCTGAAACATTTTACTTGTACTTATGTATGCAAAATCGCTGAAACTTTCTTCTATCCTGCCTTGATGCCCTTTATACCCCCCCCCCCCCCCCTTTCCATAACGCTATGGGAACTAAAATCAAGTTCAAGACAAAAGGCCCTGGATAAGGTTTATACCTCGTGTTCTTCGATCTTTGCTGCTGGGAATGGTTTCTGACACTTCAGACAACTCACTGACAGATGAACTAGAAAAGAAAGAAAACATAATATTTAACTATTCAAAAATGTTTTTCAAAATAGTAAAAAAATAAAAGCAAAGTAGTTTTGGGATAAGGGCTTTAGCATAGGACGAAAATAGAGCCCAAAGTGACATATATGCGTTCCAAGTCTCAATGGGTGCATTCATGAAAGTACCGTTGTCGGCTGTATCTTCGCCGGCCTTCCGGGAGTCTGACGGTTCTGACCCTGCAGAGTAGATGCCAGGACAGGTCCGGGCGTGTTCTGGGAGGTCCTTCAGCGTGACGTAGCGTCCGCAGTCGTCACAGCGCTCTGTGCGACTGCCACACGCCGCGCTGTGCCCCTCCAGGGCGCGCCACGGCACCGCCAGCTGGCAGTACCCGCAGCACACCAAGCGCTCCTTACACTCATCTGACTGGGAGACAAAGACATGGGATAGAGTTAGGGTTAGCACCGCCCAGCTGGCATTACCCGCAGCACACCAAGCGCTCCTTACACTCCTCTGACTGGGAGACAGAGACAGGGTTATGGTGTGTTCACATGGGCAGATGCAAAGATACAGTCTACCATTCATTGTCAATGGAAGCCAGCGACATGAAGATGCAAAGATACAGTCTACCATTCATTGTCAATGGAAGACATTGACGTGAATATACAAATATGCACACACAATTTACCTCATGATCTATCAGACGACAACGCTCCACCTTCTGCTTGCACAGGATACACTTCACCTACACACACACACACACATGCACACACGCACGCACGCCAAAATACACACAGTTAACAAATTAATTATAAAGTTAGGCCTCATACACATGTATCAAACAAATGTTCTGTGCTTAATGGCTGCCACAATGCAATTCCAATGGGAGTCACATGGTTTGACCAAACATTTGTGTTTGATGGGGCAGCAATCAGCAATCCAACACAAATGTTTTGTCCTGACGTACCCCGAGCCGCCACGAGACTGCCCTGACGCGTGATTTCGCGTCGAAATGCTCACTCCTTGCCCTGTGTAGATGAGGTGTTACAGAGTGAAGGACTGTGTGTGTGTGTGTGTGTGTACCTGTGTGTGTTGCTCAGAGCGGTGTGTGGCCATTAACCCTTTAGGGACAGGTTCGTCACAGTCGGGACACAGCGTGAGGAATCGTCTACAGTGTGACTCGTGCAGGTCAAAGTTCACCTCTGCCACCTCTTTGTGACTGTGTACACACACACACACACACACACACACACACACACACACACACACACTAGGGTGACCAGATGTCCCCCTTTGCGTGGGACAGTCCCTCATTGCCAGGACTTTTCAGGCGTCCCACAAATTGAGACCAGGAATCAGTGTTCAAATGCCCTATAGTCCCCTAATAGTTGGCTTTCTGTTGTAAAGCTCTCATTGCGTCTTTCCTGCAAAATGTAGACTACTATTAAGTCTGTTAAAATAGCATGAGAAATATCCCCTAGGCTACGGTACCAAGTCAGCCATACGACCAAAATTTGCATTTAAAACCAAATGTGAGATCAGAGGGATTTAATAATAAAATGATAGGCATTATTAGTCCTACAGTATGGTCGAATATGACATCAACGCATTTGAGTAATAAGTTGCTAACGTCGCCCCGGTTACACACAAATACTCCTCTCCCTCAAATGAACAGTTTGGATTTGATTCTGGTCATTCTAAAAGGGCATCGGCAGCTACAGAACAACAGTAAATAAGTGCTTGTCTTGTAATAGTGGCTCTGCAGGGACAGTGACAGATTTGAACTCTCTTTATGGACGGAGCTTGAAACAACTTGTATTCTCAGTTGTGATTCTGGTTGGTTTACATTACTGGTCAGTAGTCGGTAGGTTGCATTCAGGTGTTAATGGCAATACCAAAATAAGTCGGAAGTCCATGAGCCAGAGCTCCAGATTTGGGTTCCTAATCTGAGCATTATATGAAAATATGCCAGAATTTGCATAACTTTCCAGAATCAAAACGGGTTTTTGTATCGTGTGTGTGTGTGTGTGTGTGTGTGTGTGTGTGTGTGTGTGTGTGTGTGTGTGTGTGTGTGTGTGTGTGTGTGTGTGTGTGTGTGTGTGTGTGTGTGTGTGTGTGTGTGTGTGTGTGTGTGTGTGTGTGTGTGTGTGTGTGTGTGTGTGTGTGTGTGTGTGTGTGTGTGTGGGTGACTAGATCCAAAGTGTTCATTTGAGGGACAGAAGTATCACTTGTGTGGGAACGGGGTAAAACACGACACGGCAGTAAATTGAGTCAGCAAAAGGGAGCGGATTGGGATCGGGCCAGTGAGTCAACTCATGACGATCCCAGCATTAGAAAAACATCTTCTTAAATGTAATGAACTTAAAATGTATTCACATTATAGTTTACTGGTGTTGTACAAATAGTAGTAGAACTTTTATAAATATTCTCAAGGAATGCCTTGAATTAAAAGGTGTAGGCCTGTAAAGAAAAGTATAATTGTGTGAAAGGATAAACAAAAAGAACGTTTTTCTAACGCGAGTCTTGATTGCATTTGCATTGAGTTTCTATGTTCTAGTTGCAGTTAATTCAATGAAAAAGTATAATATGTTTTAGACACACAGAAGCAGAGTTCAGACAACTTATTTACTTTGAACTACTTTATTTTTAAAGAAAGCTTCGGAGATGGAACATTTACAAAATGGTTTACTTTTTAGTAATTCCAGGGAGCTTCAACCAACTCTTATGGGGTTTGTCTGATACGACACTTAGTTGCAACTCTTGTGCAGTTGCTCTCAGCTGAGCGATGTTTCCTCACCCAACTTGCAAAAAAGGTTCTTTGTTCCCCACTTAGAATAAAACCTAAACCAGAAACCTAACCTAGTAATTTTAGTAATTCTAGTAAGACTAAACGTATTTTAGCAACTTAGTCTTAGTGTTACTTTTAGTAGCAAATTCTGATTTAAGCTCAGTCTTTGAACAATCCATTGAACTTTAGGCCTGCCTAGGAACTATCTAATTAACACTGGCATAAAATACACTAAAACATAATTGCTCAGACTCTTCAACAAAGATGGCAAAGATGGAGAATTACAAAAAGTGTCGAATAACTTTATGGGAATTAACACATTATGGAATATAGACCTGAAAGATTGGATTGGATTGGAGGAGAGTGTGGAACAACATTACTATAACCTCTCGTAATTACAACCATCAGATGATGCACTATAAACTAATACACAGATTTTATTTAACTCCGAGAAAACGCTGTCAACTTCAATTAGTACCAAATTATGTATGCACGTTGTGCCCATTGAGAACTGTATGGCACATATATGCATATGTTCTGGGAATGTCCAAGGGTCAGGTCATTCTGGACTCGGGTAGCTAGGACCTTATCTGAATTGTTTGAAATCGAGGTACCATGTCTCCCTCAGATTTTGTTGTTAAATGATGACTCCACACTCTCCTTACCAGTCACTAAAAAATGCAAAAAATCTCCTTGTGTCTAGATGGAAACCCCCTCACATTCTTTCTGTAAAAAATTTGAAAATATTATTTCTGAATGTATTAGGGTTGGAAATATCAATTATTGCGAGAGCACAACTATAATGTCATATTTGTATATGGTGTATGTATGTACATATACTTCTACTTTCAATCTTATTGTTAAGTCTACCAGCCAAGCTATATATATTGTAAGATGTCAAACTAACTGACAAAATGTATTTTCTTGTTGCAACAATTGGAACCTTGGGGAGGGTGAGGTGATGGGGGATTTGTAATTAAAATGAAAAATGTTCAATAAAAACAAATTTTGTATTTTGTTCAGGTAAAGAAAAGCTGCATAGGCTATTATAGTAGGCTATTATTAAGTAGCAATTGTAGCAATAACAATAACATACAAATATGTTTGCATTTCTGTCAAGAAAAGGTTATTTTCGATTATTTCTTGCTGATGGAAACAGCTGTTGTTTCATAATCATGATGATTTATTAAACTTAAGAGAAACACATAGCCTAGTAAATAAATAATGAATTGGGTAAATGCACACTTTCACTTTGCCCAGCATTCAATGCATGTTATTTATAGTTTACTTACGTCTGCTGCAGGAGTAGCATAACTATGAAATGTGGATCTTGTACCAGAATCAGTAATGAAGTTAACTTACTCAAACAGTGTTGCCTGCCTTTATACAGTGTATGAGGACGTTCATATAAACAAGGATGTGGGTACTGATCGTCCAGTTCCTTACGACACGGGGGAGGTGTCGGCCGGGGGGGACAGATCACTGCCAGCTAGAAACCTGTTCTGCAAGTCGGGCGTCGGCTAGCAATTTACCAAAGGTACTTTTTGCATTTTTTGGGTACAGTGCTTGTTAAATACTTTTGTATTACCACGTGCATTCCATACATTCCATAGGGATGGACCTAGCCCTGGAACATGACTGCCATGATGATTATCATGACAGTCATGCAGAAACTTTGCCCTGTTTTTTGCGCTCGCTGCATTTACAAGATTTCCGTATATATAAACATTCAGATTTGAGATTTCAAATATAAAGTACTCACAAAGTGTCCCACGGGTGTTAGTTAGTAGCAGCGCCAGCGATTAGAATTGCTGCGTCCCGCGTTGTTTAATAAAAAGCATTTTTGTCCGAGCGCCCCGGCTACTTTTTTCAAACGGGGTTCGTTTGGGAAATTCACAGTTGCACACCGGGAGCGCACTCGCCTATTAGTCTGTATTGGCAGGGCGGTCAGCGTACATATATCGAACACACCGAGTGCCACCCTCCTCCCGACCGATAGGGGCGCGTAGTTGAAAGCCAATGGCAAAATAACAGCTCGGATAAAAATGCTTTTTATTAAACAACGCGGGATGCAGAAATTCTAATCGCTGGAGCTGCAACTAACTAACACCCGTGGGACAAATTGTGAGTACTTTATATTTTAAATCTGAATGTTTATATATATATACGGAAAACGGAAATCTTGTAAATGCAGCGAGCGCAAAAAACAGGGTGAAGTTTCTTCATGACTCTCGTATGAATACGAGAGTCATGAACCCTAGCTAGGATGGACCCTGATACTCTAAGGCTGGACATATTATGAGTCGATCCATCATCAACGTGTGACGGGAGCAGTTCCTATTGAGTGAAAGATTCTCTTTTTATGAAAGAACTAAAATATTTAAGGTGTTTTTATTTTTTTCAATTTTAGATAGAGAGAAAGTATAATGTTTTTTAGGCATATATTTGTCTTTATTAGCCAGGGATCCTTTTAAATACATTTTACTTCGCACGCACATACGCACGCACACACACACACACACACACACACACACACACACACACACACACACGCACAAATGATGATTCATACTGTAATAAAATTGAGTGTGTCACAGTGAGTCACGTAGTTGCATAACGTTCCATAAAGTCACTATAATAACTCAACTGTCACCAAAGTTCAAGGCGTTATTCCGGGAAGCAGTCTGAGCATTTTGTAGTCCCAATATGTTCCCGAGCAGTCAGAAGGGACTGAGGGAACATAAGGGCTAAGCATTTGGTACAAACACAGCTGGCTCTACTTTAAGACTGATCACTTTTGACCCAATATAGGCTATAAACTCTAGGATGAATAACTTCAAATGTAGAAACGTACGTCTCAGTCTCACCATTGATCACAGACGCGTGTAGTTTGTCTGTTGTCCATTTCCAGTAATGTGTGGATAAAAAGCAGCGTTATCCAACCCCAGGTGTTTCTAAACTCAGACAGTCACTCACACTCACGAGTGGATTTAACTCCTGCTTTATCAGGAAAAAGAAAGTGAAAATAACAACGCTATAATGCAGTGTTGTGGCGTCGGTTGGCCACGAGGTGTCACCGTTGTACCATCTTTACTACCGCAGGGCTAGCCATGGATCACACCAGTCATGATGGAACTTCAACCTGCTGTTTTGCGATTGATTGATTGAAGTATTTATTAACATTTTGCAGTTTGCAGAATTTCCGTACATTTCAAGCACAACTCAAGACAAAAACTGTTAACTGTGGACGACACAATTAAAGCATTACACTTATTTACAAAATGGTCCACCTGCTCCACCATGTTCAATTCATCAGAACCAGCGGTGACAACTACGGGTAGTAGGCTACGGGGGTGCCTGGTAGCTGGCTCACCCCTGATCAGAACATTTAGAGACGAAAATATATACACATCTGTCTTCTATATAACCAAAAACAGGAAATCATCATGAAAGGAATTCGAAACTGGCCCTCGTAAATTCTGAATCCCCCACCCACCCATTTTTCCCCCTCACTGCATGGCTGCGTATGTTTTCTTCCCCTTTTTACCTCCTTTATGATGATTTCCTGTTTTTGGCTGTATAGCAGTGTATATTTGTACATCTCTAAACGTTATCATGAAACAAGTGTAATGACGACCCTGATGACCTTGGGATACATCACTGAGGATACGTGAGTGGCACATTGAGTGGCAAAGCAACAGGCGTTTAACGTTGTTTAATGTTGTTTAATGCAATCAGATAGGACTTTTCTGTTTGTATGTATGGGCTGTCAAGGCCAGGAAAGTAGTCTTTTGCCACTCAGTAGGCGTTCCTGCATAACTTCCTGGTTTGACGATGATGTCATGCGCATACCCTCTATTGTCTGGGTGACCACCGGAGAGATAACAGCTGGAACGTAGACGGCAGTGGTGAGCAGTATGGGTTAGCGCCCCAGCCTGTGTCCTCCGTAGGCTGCGGCGCTAACCCATACTGTACGCCACTTTCTCGTGTTCATTTTCTCAGTTTTCTTTCACCATTAAGCTTCCAACCACGTTACCACCCGCCCCTATCGGTTGGGACACCTCTGATTACATTATAAGGCCTCAGTCACAATGTTGCAACAGGTAACGGGTACGCTCGCCCCTTTTCCAACTCACCCCGCGAAAAGTGAAGAACGGTCCCCCCGGAATTTTGAAACATTTGTCTTGTGTCTTGTCCGTGTTTAATGGCCGCCCCCCGATGCATTTCCAATGGAAGTCACATGGTTTGACAAAACTTTTTTGTTTGATGCGGGGGAGGGGGGCACAACACAGCCAGCCATCAAACAAAAATGTTTTGTCAAACCATGTGACTTCCATTGGAAATGCATTGGGGGGCGGCCATTAAACACGGACAAGACACAAGACAAATGTTGCATGCATGTTGCAACAGTGTGAGTGAGGCCTAACTCTATGAGTGAAAATGTCCACCAATGTGATCAAAATGCTTGTAGGAGCCATTATGATGGTGCTATATTATTGGTTAGGTTGGCATATTATTTTTGAACACTTGGCGTTAGATTTGACAGCACTGCAGGGTGTGTATTTAGAGGGTCACTCAGGTGCACTAATCAGATCAGATCAGGACACAGGGAATGGTGGGAGCACACCGTTTCTTACCAGCAGCAGCAGAACAGAGACAGCCAAACTTCTACAATAACTTCACTGGTATGTTCATTTCAACTGCTCAACAAGCTTGCTCAATAAATACACCAAAACTGGATTTCAGACTGGACATCCATCTGTTGTGTTTCTGTTAGTACTCTGCGTATAGGATCACTCCCAGCACCTGTGAAGTCACGTGCAAATATACATTGGAAGGTGAAAGATTGCCGTTACAATGCTTTTCATGTAACAATAGTGAAGATACGGTACTTCTACTAGCCACCCGAGGAGAACATTTGTGTAGATGTTATGGTTGTAAATAACCTGACTCCGCCAGATGGGCAGTACACAGGTTCCAGGAGGGGGGGGGGGGGGAACCTGTGTACTCTCTACTGCCCCATCTGGCGGGGTCAGGTTAGGTTGTAAATGGAGGAAGTGCAAACAAGCAAGTTGAAGTTATGGACATATCACACTTCAACAATCCAGGTATAAATGTCTTTGTTTAGATTAGAAGAAAAATCTTCTAAACAACGCAGTGATAAACTCTTTAAGCGGGTGGTATACATACAATAGGGTCAATAGCAGCTCAGATGTGTCAGGTTCAATGTTTTCAGTGAAATCAAGTTGTTGGAACGGAAATATAATCCATCATGTCTTTATTTTCACCAGTGTGTGCACATACACAATTAATATTCACCATTGTCTGGGTTACTATGTCAGAAGCTAACCTGAGGCAGAAAGATATTATATACAAACTAGTATACTTTTATTGTGTTTACTTGTTCAACCATGTCGTGGCATTACATGTTCATATGGTGCAGCCTCACAAGGTCATATTAACAGGTTCATTAGATTACACTGTACACCAGGGGTCTGCAACCTTTCCAAATCAAGTGCCATGTTTTTCTAGATAGTCAGTGTGCCACCATGTCATGTCAACATTAATTTGAATTGACCCTTATAGAACTTTAACTCTTGAGAGTGTAAAATGAAACCAAATGGACCAGTACAGGACCATTTGGTATCGGTTTAATTGTACGCTCGCAAGAGTTACATTATTGTTAAACATCAGCATTACTTAAGTTAATTTACAAGAAAACCACACAATTAGAGAATGTAGAACAATTGTTATTTTGATCAACATTTTTGCTGTTATCTCTCCTAATGGTAACAACATCAATACAGCATACACGTTTTGGGTCTGAGAGGCTAAATGTCATCAAATGGTTGTCCGTGGCTCAAATGCCAAATAAATGATGGTCCTTGATATGAAAAGGGTTGAGAACCACTGCTCTAAGGCAATGGGAGACTATATGGCCAAAACCGTGACATCTGTACAGTATGTCAGCAAGGAGAATCATTTGGATTATCGGACACACTTGGTTCCATTTGACAAGATTTGCACAAACTCTTGACATGTCCTTGAAATGAAATAAAGAGTTTGAGAACGAGTGCTTTACAGCAGTGGTTTCCAAACTTTTTAGCTCGACACCCAAAAAGAGAGATCAGACCTTTTTGCCGATGAGGGACCCAAACTTGTAGATCTACAAGCCCACAGCACGTCGCTTATATAGCGTTGCGAGCTTGTAGATCGGCCTAGTTTCACTACTTGTCGCGTGACCCACAAACGGGGGTCCCGTACGAACAGGTCACGCACCAGTGTTTGAGAAGCAGAGCTTTCAGAATGACGAGTACATGCCCAGCTTCCGGGCAGCGTCCGACTTCGTGGGCGTTTTCCTGTTGGGAAACGGGTAGTAGCGTTGTGCCGATGGGCTCTGAGAGGCCTGGCAGCCCCCCAAACTGGACTGCCTGGTTAGTGAGGGGGGCTGGCACGCCCCTAGACTGGACTGCCTGGTTAGTATGGGGGGCTGGCACCCCCCTAGACTGGACTGCCTGGTTAGTATGGGGGGCTGGCACCCCCCTAGACTGGACTGCCTGGTTAGTGAGGGGCTCTGAGGGGCATGGCAGCCCCCTAGACTGGACTGCCTGGTTAGTGAGGGGCTCTGAGGGGCATGGCAGCCCCCTAGACTGGACTGCCTGGTGAGTAAGGGAGGCTGGCACCCCCCTCGACTGGACTGCCTGGTTAGTGAGGGGCTCTGAGGGGCATGGCAGCCCCCTAGACCCCCTAGACTGGACTGCGTGGTTTGTGAGGGAGCCGAGAGCTTCCTGGAAGTCCTGCTGCCGCCGTTCCATTGGTGGTCTGGCACCGCCTCCACCACCATTGCCATGGTGACGGTGGTGTTGTTGTTGTCCCGGTGCAGTGGTCCCACGGTCTGGAAGTTCAGGACATCCCTGTCCAGTGGTCCAAGTAAATAATAATAATAATAATTAGAAGGGGATTAATTTTTTTAAAGGCCTGGAATTCATCTAAATGTTTTGGGAAAGGTTTGGCGCCAGACGTTGTTCTTGGACACAGCCTGGGACTGTGTGTGTTATCCTTTTTAGCATAAGCTCTGACTGCACTACCTGTACTGTTTATAACAGCGTTAACACCCCGAACGCCCGGGGTTATTTAATCCATTAAATCAAAGCGCCCAGCGATTTATAGCAGCGGAGCACATTTAGCGACGGACCAGATGCTATCCCGGGTGTATCTACAGTAGACAGCAAATGACAACGGGAGGTATGATTCATTCTAACGCCACTAGCGACGTGACCGCGATCGGCCGTCTAACACATAATATTTGCTCAGAATTGGACGGAATGATTTAGATCAAAAGTTATTCATGTCCAGAACCAGCACAAAAGCCTCTGCCAAGGCCCAAATCCAGATCAACCCTAGATCCATATATAGTATATATAGTAGTAATATTCATTCTGCATTAATAGAAATCAATAAAAGACGAGAAGACGGATTTAAGCTCTATACCAGTGGTCCTCAACAGGCGGACCGCGGTCCATGACCGGACCGCGGCGCAACTCTCTGCGGACCCTGGAGAAATTATAGAATAAAGAGTCACCGTGACCGCGAGTTGAATTCTCCGCTCAATGCAATTAACGCTCTGAATGTGGACCGACTGATTGTGTGTGCCTGTGTATTATGGGCCGGAATGTCATGATGACAATCTTGCGCTGACTGGCTCACTACTAGCTGTTAGCTGGGGTCGCAGTGACATGTTCACACATTCAGTTGAATGTGTGAACAAAATTGGATTTTTGGAGAAAAAAAATATTTTCATAGTCTGCACTCTGCACCACAGTATTGGTTGGTTGGATGGAACCCGATTTGTATAAGCTTGGTTTGACTGTACTAAACAGGCATAGCTGTTTCTAGGGGTGGGGGGGCGAGGGGGGCAGCCCCACTCTGTGGGGCCCACGTGTCCGCAATTGTATTTGCGCGCGCATGAGACTGGACCATGGCCTTATTCAAAAATTATTTGTGGACCTTCAGCATTTCTAGTTGAGGACCCCTGCTCTATATATACACACGAGAATTATCAAATCTGGCATAGATGTGTTAAAAAATCATTGTTAAAACCCTTGCCTGTCCTCCTGCGCGCCGTGGCTCTCCATCTCGCCATGGGTCTCTGTAGAGCTGCAGACGGAGGGCGGTGTGGAGGCCTCGTCGGAGCTGCTGGAGGAACCGTCACCACGCGAGGAGTCTTTAGAACCTTCAGGAGGAGAACCGCTGGAGGAACCGTCCCTGGAGACGCTCACAGAGCTGTCCTTCTCCTCCATCTCCTCCTCTTCTCTGGAGGCGTAGGGTGGGAACGTGGAGGGTGGCTGTAGTTGTGGAGAACCTTCTGGTGAAACGTCCACCGAAGGCACCCTGGAAGCATAACGTTGTTAGAGTTGACTATAGAACTAACTGTAGGGTGACCACATCCAAACTGTTCATTTGAGGGACGGAAGTATCACTTACTGTATGTGGGAAGAAATAGCCCTGTACAAAAAAACAACTAATAAAATCCCAAAACTAAGCCATAAAAAAAAGAACTGAAATGGAAAGACAAACAAAGAAAGTCGGAAAATAATTAAGCCTACGGTGCATTCGGAGTGTGCAGTTCTTTTGAGTGCACTGGGCTGTGACGTCATATAGAGCATGCTGAGCGTGGCTGAGTGTAATAATGAAGATCAATGGAACAGTTTCGCCACCCCGAGGAGCGCTCAAGACGCCGCAGTGACGCACTCACACTGGACAACCTACCACAGTAGGGTGGGTCAGTCGGCACACCGGGGTGCAGTGCACCAGATCTTTTAACGACAACGCACAGAGTGCACTGAATGAACTAATAACATGCAGGAGGGCACACCAGTGCGAATTTCTGAACGCACCACTAATGAAACGTGTACAGCTCTGCTAACCTGGAGAGGTGTGTGGGATGGTGCTCTCTGCAACCTTCTGGAGAACCTTGAGGAGAACCATCACTTGGTTCAGTTGCCTAGGAAAAAAAAGGTTAAATCACAGATTTTAGAAACTGTGGCAGGACAGCACAGATACTCGTTTAATTACTTCAATAAGTAATTTATGCTGTGACCAGTTTTTTAACTAACTGAGAGTGTAACACATGGAACCAAATGGACTCTTACAGGTCTGTAACTCTGAGACCCCTTTTCCACCAGTTGGTTCCCAATGGGAACCGGTTCAGTTCTTTTTGGTTTTTAGTCCATGAGCCAGAGCTCCAAAATTGGTGGGCAAACTATACCCTATATTAAATTGTTTATAGAATCAATACAAGTAAATTAACACTTACAGCACGTAGGACGCCTGAGAACGTCATAGGATACCGAACGTAGAGTTCTAAGGACGTCTGAGGACGTCCTAGCGACATCCCAGCGATGCGGGGCGAGATATTAATATTCAGAATTTTTCCTATTTATTTTTTTGGCATTTCGCTTTTCGCTTGCCGTATGCTAACGCTCAGTGCAACTATTAGCTTATTATTGACTCCCACGTTAGCGAGACGGAAAGAATGACTCGTAGCTCCTAATCCAGGGCGCTCTCCGTGGTGATGAATAGAGCGATATGCTGGCGCTTATTTTCTGCTCCTCATCCGTCTCTCCCGCAAAATATGAACGCTTTTTGGAGCGTAAAACAATATATTAAGATGATCGGGGATGTTGAGGTCACTTTGTAAAGTCAACTTTTTTAGGAAAGTGTTTCCGGTTCATGGCTTTCAAAGTAAAAGCGATCAGACACCTCCGGTATTCTATAGCCTATATTTTGAAGGCAGTCGGCGTACTCAATGTGTTAATACATTATAACCCTTCCACAGTAGTAGCTTTTTCATATTTTCGATTATTTTGCATATTTTCCTACATAATGCCTCATTTGCATATTTAAAAATGTAAAATTTGTAATACAATAAATCATTGTCTTCGTGGTTTCATGGTGAACAATCTAATATAGGTATGGTTTTGCCTACTCAATTCATAATTGACGTTTCAATTTTGGAGCTCTGGCTCATGGACTAAGAACCAAAAAGAACTGAACCGGTTCCCATTGGGAACCAACCGGTGGAAAAGGGGCCTCAGAGTGTAACACATGGAACCAAATGGATCCTTACAGGTCTGTAACTCTGAGAGTGTAACACATGGAACCAAATGGACCCTTACAGGTCTGTAACTCTGAGAGTGTAACACATGGAACCAAATGGACCCTTACAGGTCTGTAACTCTGAGAGTGTAACACATGGAACCAAATGGACCCTTACAGGTCTGTAACTCTGAGAGTGTAACACATGGAACCAAATGGACCCTTACAGGTCTGTATCTCTGAGAGTGTATACAAACCATTTGGTTTGTACACAAGCAGCGAACAGCAGAAACATCTCCACTGTGCACGGAGCGAACAGCAGAAACATCTGAGAAGGAAACCAGAGCCCTCCTGGATGCTGTGGAGTCAACGGAGGAGCGTCTGACCGCTGCCCCCTGTGGGGAGGAGCCGGTAGTGTCTGAGAGGGACGAAGCAGGCCTGTTGGACGACACATACAATTTAAGATTATAGTCATTTATCAGACACTATTAATCCAGTGCGACTTTACATTAAGCAAGAACAACACATGGTAATACATCAAATGCATATAATATAGTCTGTAA
>NC_139706.1:6409388-6419388 GCF_964188405.1 Protomyctophum parallelum | reverse complement strand
GACTCCCCAGTAACTGATAACATTGACGCATCATTCATACCTCACCAGGTCATTTTAGTGCACGTTTTTTCAGGTCATGAATGCTAACAGGCACCACAGACAGAGCTCATGCACATGTATTCACACAGCAGTACAGTTCCAGGTGGTATTGGACCAAGGCAATATAGCAGAGGAATATTCTTTCCTTTTAGGCTACAGACTAGACCTGTGTCTACTTGGGAACGATGCAAGTTGGGATCATAGTATGGACTGGTTTAAGTCAGGGGGTTCTCAACGTTTTTGGCCGGTGACCCCCGGAGATGCTTTGGCAGTGTCTCGCGACCCACGGCTTGAGAACCCCTGGGTTAAGTAATCAAATGGCAGGTGTACGGTTGCCATGGCAATCAGTTGGCTGAGGCTGGGAATTCTACAGTCGTGGGGACTTATGGCTCTATTTTCGTCCCTGCCGTTACCCGCGACGCTCTCCGCAAGTTAGCCGCTGCCCGGAAATGACGAGTATAGGAGCTTACTCCGTCCGCAGCGTCACCCGCTATCGATTATGCCGACACCGGTATTTGCGCCTAGAGGTGTGGTCATGGGCGTGTTGGCACGCTTTCCCCCTAAATGGCTATTTTGGTCACACACATTTGGGAAGGCGCGTAGTGGAGTTTAAAAGCGCCCGTAAGCCGAGGTGATCTAAAATCCCCCTATGGGGATTACAATACAAATAAAAAGTACATGAACAGTGTGGACTTGGCGCCCTCTATCGATATTGACGTCAGACTTCGGTGCTCTGTTATGATCACAACATGAAATCAGCGGTCTTATTATATTTTGAAAATATAATCGTAAATAACAGCGTGACTGATCACCGTAAATCCCTGGAACATGTGACATGTTTAACCAGTGTTTAATAATTAAACGCCAAATGTTTATTGATGGCCTAAGTGTTCTCTTCTTAACACTAGCATGTCTGAGAGGTCATGTGTTTTTACGAAACTTGAAAACACCTCAAACTGTTTAGTGTTCTAATTCTAAACACCCTAAACAGTTCAGTGGTATAATTCTAAACACCTCAAAGAATAGTGTTCTAATATATATATTTTTTAATATATGTTTATTGGTAGTAGGTTTTCAACAATGTAGTACAGTTTGAACATACCTTTTAAAAAAAATAAAACAAAATAAAACAAAATAAAACAAAATAAAACAAAATAAAACAAAATAAAACAAAATAAAATAAAATAAAATAAAACAAAATAAATACAGTTATGAGTTGGGTTATTTGAGTTCAAAAGAGTCACAAGTTATGTTGGAAAAGATTGTGTTGAATCGGAACGTTGTCATACACCACCCTCTATACACAGTTCTATCGTTATGAGGCAAAAAACGCACATAGTATTGGTTCAATTAGTCTGTCGGAAGTACTCTCAGATTCTCAAAGTAGGTGTAAGGCGTCTATAGCGTATGACGCCGAGAGGCTAAAGCGGGGAAATGTTTTATCTGTCAGACTCGCTGCTTTAGTCGTTGTTATAATGAGAATCACTGCTCCAGGCCAGAGTACTGCTTTAGGTATATGTTTATTAAAGTTAAGAAGTTTACCAGTTACCACAGTGCATCATAGCATCGTAAAAGCGATTTGCGGTCAACAAAGTTGGACCTTCCCCGTTCACCCCCTCTCTCCTTCCATTCATGAAAATGCCGCTTTGCGAACAGCTGACTTTCTATGAGTGACGTAGGCTAGTAGCACACAACACCACGTGACCCATATAGCTGTCACCAACATTCCGGCCCCTAATTATTACATAATAGACAGTAATAATTATAAATGCATAGATTCGATTCATATTGAAAAACGTTTACATTACATTCTTTTTCACATTTTTGCGATTTTTTGTGCGCAAGAAGTTCATAGTTCGTTGCCGGTCTTGAAAAGAACCCCACGCAAAATCAAAACGAATTCAAAGTCATGAAAAAGTCAAGTACTCCAATGTCAGGGAAAAAGTAAATCCAAATCCTTGGAAAAGGAGTGAAGCGTACCCCAATGTCAGGGAAAAAGTAATTCCAAATCCTTGGAAAAGGAGTGAAGCGTACCCCAATGTCAGGGAAAAAGTAAATCCAAATCCTTGGAAAAGGAGTGAAGCCTTCACGACTCCATAGACTCCTGAAGAAGGCAGATCTTTGTCACGGGTCTGCATAAAAGGCTGGTCCGGGTCTTGATCCGGACCTGTCGAACAAGTCCATTCCGATCTGGAATTGTCTCTGTAATCCTCCCAATGATCCAGGAATTACGTGGTGCAGAATCATCCATTATGAGCACTATGTCGCCGGAGGTAAAGTTCCGCTTGATTTTTGTCCATTTCTGCCGTTCCTGTAATTGTGGCAGGTATTCCTTAACCCACCTCTTCCAGAAGAGATCCGAAATGTATTGCACCTGCTTCCATCTCCTGCGTGCGTAGCTGTCCTCCTTGTGGAACAGGCCAGGTGGTAAACTGGGCTTGACTTTCAGGAGCAGAAGATGATTGGGTGTTAAAGCCTCCAAGTCATTCGGATCTGTGGATTCCTTAGTGAGAGGTCTACTGTTGAGAATCGACTCCACTTCACAGAGTACTGTATGGAGTCCCTCCTCATCCAGACTCTGTATCCTCAAGGTGGAATTAAGAATCTTCCTGATGGAGCGAATTAACCTCTCCCAAGCTCCGCCGTGATGTGATCCGGTAGGAGGGTTAAACGTCCACTTAATTCCTTTCAAGGAGAGCACATCATTGATCTGCTGCAGGTTCCATCCTTCAATAGCTCGTTTCAGCTCACGCTCTGCACCGATGAAATTGGTGCCATTGTCTGAGCGCAGCTCTTTGATCTGTCCTCTTCTCGCAATGAAGCGCCTCAAGGCGTTGACGAATGAGTCGGTGTCCAAGGATGAGGCAACTTCAATGTGCACGGCTCTAATTGTCAAACATGTGAAGATCACTCCATATCTTTTCACAAGACTCCTGCCACGCTTGATGTCGAATGGGCCAAAATAGTCGACTCCGACATAAGTGAACGGAGGTTCTCCTGTTGACACTCTGTCACTAGGCAAATCTGCCATTTGTTGTTGACCTGCAGCTCCATGTAGCCGACGACAGATGACACATCTAGAAATGATCTTCCTTATGGAAACCCCTGCAGCAGGAATCCAGTAGTGCTGGCGCAGCCTTGACAACATGTGGTTCCTACCGCCATGGCCAACCTCCTGATGTATCTGCCGTAGGATTAGGTCTGAGATGTGGAGATCTTTAGCTATTATGGCTTGATGTTTAGACTCTTCGGGCATGGCAGCCTTACTAAGTCGGCCTCCGACTCTCAACACACCATCTTCCAGCATCGGACTGAGTTTGTAAATGTGGCTGTTCCCTTTCACACTCTCTCCCTTTTCAAGGCAAGAGAACTCCTCAGGGAACCGTCTTCTTTGACAGAACTTAATGATCTCCAGTTCGGCTCCTTTGATCTCCTCCAATGAGAGACAAGTCTCCTTGTCAAGAACATCTTTGTGTTGAGTTCCATTTGATGCCGACTGAGAATCACGTCCAGTGACTTCTCTCCTCTTCCTGTTGTTCCAAAGTAAGGTTCTGAGCCTCAGGATCCATGCCATTACTCTTGTGAGGTGTCTCCAAGATGAGCTGCGGTTGATCAAACGTGCCACATTATCTTCCTCCTCTTCTTCCACAGAGACGATGGCGGCTGACACCTTAACCTCAGGATCTCCAGAGGGAAGTTCTCCCAAGTTGTCTGGGTTAACAGGCCAAGTCTCCTCTGGTTGCATGAGAAATGGTGGTCCGGATATCCATGTCTCATTCTTGAGAAACAGCTCCGCCCTCATACCTCTGGAGGCAAGATCTGCAGGGTTGTGCAATGTATTCACATACCTCCACTGTGATGCATCGGACATCTTGAGGATCTCTGTGACTCTGTTCGCCACAAAGATGCGAAACCTTGATGATTCGTTCTTAATGTATTTCAGCACGGAGGTGCTGTCTGTCCAGAACACTGAGTCTTGCAATTGCAGTCTTAGCTCCTTCCTCCATAGCTTGTCCATGCGAGCTGCCACAACGGCCGCAGTCAACTCCATACGTGGGATGGTCACAGGCTTTAAAGGTGTCACCCTGGATTTTCCCATTATGAAGGCAATGTGAGCCTGGGAATGGTCATTGCGCAACAGCAGGTAGGTGACGGTGCCGTATCCCTCTTCACTTGCGTCAGCGAAGTGATGCAACTGGGCGCTGGTTGCTTCTCCAAAGTTGGGTGGTTTTAAACATCGTCTGACGCTGAAGCCCTCCAACAGATGTAACTCCTTAAGCCAGTCGACCCACTCCTGTGCCGCAGATGTTGGTATGACATCGTCCCATCCTAGTCCCTTCCGGCATAGGTCTTGAATAATCCTTTTAGCTGTGAAGACCACAGGGGACAGGATTCCAAGAGGGTCATAGAAAGAGCTGACAGTAGAAAGGATTCCTCTACGTGTCAGTGGCCTGTCCTGAAAGGTTATACTGAACTTAAAGGTGTCAGACTGGACACACCAACGCACTCCCAGTGCCCTTTCAACTGGTAGGAGGTCGTGGTCCAAATCCAAGTCTTTAACCTCCTTTGCTCTTTCCTCTTCCGGTATTGCTGCCAACACACGTCGACTGTTGCTCAGCCATTTAGTCAGATGAAAGCCTCCCTTGGCACAGATGTTTACCAAATCCTGGTAGAGCGATATGGCTTCATCCTCTGAGGCTATGGAAGCAAGACAGTCGTCGACGTAGAAACTGTGCATGATGGTCTCAAACACTTTCTGGCTGAAGAGCCTTTCATTATCTTCGGCACACCTCCGAAGGGCAAAGTTAGCACAGCTTGGTGATGATGTTGCGCCAAACAAATGGACAACCATCCTGTATTCCACCATTTGTTGATTGAAGTCCCCATTAGGCCACCAGAGAAACCGAAGTAAGTCTGCATCTGCCTCTGGCACTCGAACTTGATGGAACATGGCCTCGATGTCGGACATCAGAACAATGGGCTCCATCCTAAACCTGGTCAAGACTCCAACCAGCCCACTCGTCAAGTCGGGTCCTTGCAAGAGCTGTGCATTGAGCGATGCACCCTGGAATGCTGCTGCACAATCAAAGACAACACGGATCTTTCCTTTCTTGGGATGGTATACCCCGTGATGAGGAATATACCAAACCTTGCAGTCCCTCCGCTCCAGACCTGTAGCTGGCACTCTCTCAGCGTATCCACTGGATATCAAGTTGTCCATAAATGCAGTGTAGTCCTTATGGAATGACGCATCCCTACTAAACCTCCTCTTCAGGTTGAGGGTGCGTTGCTCTGCAACCTTACGATTGTTGGGCATGCTGATAGTTTTGTCCTTCAGTGGCAATCCAACAATATAATGGCCATCAACGAGTTCCACAGTCTCATCAGCCATTTCCAAGAACTTACGATCCTCCCTCGACAGCCCTTGCGATTCATCCTGACTGTTTTCAGGGAAGTCTGTCTTGAACTGCTGGTTCCAGAGCTCATCAAGAGTGACAGCCGAGATCCTGTTAATGCTGACGGATGGAGTCGCAGGGTTGTCACTGCTATCCCCTCCAAGTGGTCCATTTACAGTCCATCCAAGCATTGTCTTGACTGCGTATGGCCCTCCATCCATACTTCGGATGACTTCCAGTGGTTCCAAGGCTTTGGGAACGTTCAAACCAATCAACATTTCCACGTCTGCGTTGATCTGTGGCAGATAGACATGCTTCAGATGAGGCCATTTTTCCAGATCTTGCTGTCGTGGGATGTTGCTTCTGTTGACGGGCATCTGTTGTTGTGCGAAGATTTTGGGCATTGCACAGTACTGGTCACTGTCCAAGCCAGCGACTTCCAAATCTGATGCAATGCAGCTGTCAACCACCTTCTCTTGGCCCATTGTCCGTAAAAGGATTCTTGTTTTTCTTCCCGAAAGTCCAAGCTTCTCCATCAGACCCACTGTACAGAAGGACGCTGAGCTCCCTGGGTCTAGGAAGGCATAGGTTTCCACTAACCCTTGACCTTTACTTGACTTCACCTTAACCGGTACGATGGCAAGTTTGCAATCTTGATCACCGGCCCCAGTAAGACCACCGGTGTGGATTTCAAATGGAGCTCTGTCTGAGTTGTTCCCGCCTTTCTCTGCATCTGAATTCTCATCGGAGTGGATGTGAAGCAAGCTAGGATGTCGTGAGCCACATTTCTTGCAAATCAGACGTTCCGTACACCGTCTGCTGATGTGCCCAGTGCACATGCATCCAAAGCAGACTCCATGTTTCTTCAGGAACTCCATTTTCTCATGATGAGATTTCCTCTCCAATAGAGTGCACGACGCTAGTGTGTGTCCTCCCCTTTTGCAGAAAAGGCATGTTTTCTCAGGTCTGTCCTCGTCTCTGTTCTCCCAATGAGCATCTCTTTCAACCGTTGTGAAAGTGGTAGCAAAGCTACTCCCTCTAGCCTGAAGACGAGGCACTGGTTTGGCTCTTCCACTTTCATCCTGTATGTCTCCGAATACAGGGTCGGTAGCGATTCTCACTTCACGCTCAACAAAGGTCACAATATCGGTGAACATGGTTCGTTTGCGATGCTTTTCTTGGATGTAACATGCTTCTGTTCGCCACTTGTCCCTCAGCTTGTAGGGCAGCTTCTTGATCATAGCAAGCATGTTTGCGGATGTGTTCAAGTCACATAAGTTGTGCACGTCTTTCATTGCATTGCAACATCCTCGCAAGAACAGGCTGTATGCTTGCAAAGCTTTCCCGTCCTCTGACTTAATAGCTGGCCACGAGAATATTTTTTCCATGTATGCGGATGCAATGACATGCTCATTTCCAAAGTGCTCCTGGAGTAAAGCCTTTGCTGTATCATATCCAGTGCCATCAGTCATGTGCTGACAGCTTCTGACTAGCTGTTGAGGCTGCCCCCTGGTGTATTGCTCTAGATAGTGCAGGCAATCGATGGAATTGTCGGTCCTCCGTTCTATGGTCTGCTTGAATGACTGCATAAAGCCATGATACTGCAGAGGGTCACCATCAAACAGCTGTATGTCTCTTTTGGGCAGTGAAGCAATGCATTGCTGATGCACCAACATTGAAGTTATCTCATTTTGTTTGTTCATTATAGACATCATGTCGTTCTGTTCACTGCTGGTGTTCTTAGAAAGAGCCCATGGGAGAGGTTGTATATCTCTATGCAAAGACAATGGAGGCTCTATAGCCTCTAGGGCCATGCTCTGTCTCTGTGTGAGCGCTGAGGGCCTCTGGGAAGGTATGGCTCCATCAGATTGTTTTTCCTTTGGCCGTGTGCCTCCAACCACAGTGGGTTGTCCTCTTCCATCTTTGTGTGGTGTGAATGGCTTTGCATTGATGTTGAGGCCCTTTTCAAAATAGGAGTTCATTCCATCTGAGCTCCTAGAAGCGGCACTCCGCACAGTTTTTCTAGAAGTGGCACTTCGCACCCCTGACCCAGAGGTTCTTAAGACGTTCAATTTAGCCATTGATGCGGCCATGTCTGAATCAAACTGTAGTTGTTCTTTTTGCTTTCTTATTTGGGCTTCTTGATCTTCAAGAGCATGCTTTTGTTGAAGCAACTTTTGCCGAGCCACTAAAGCAGCCAAGTCGGCCTCGGCTCTGACACGTTCAGAAGCAGTTGAGGACACTCTTGACCTTATGGATTTTGAACCATGAGTTTTGCTGCTTATATTGGATATGCTGTCACATGGTAAAACATCCTCCTGGTCATTATCAACTTGATGTGACTGAGTCACATTTCCCACACCTCCATTTTCCTCCTCAGCAGCTTCATGCTGCAGGGGGCTTTCATGAGCCTCTAACTGAGGTCCTCCGATATGTGAGGATTTTAACCAGGCATTAACATCCTCAATAAGACCATCTGTATGTTTGTTAATCTTTGAGAACCATTCATTCTGCTTTCTTTGTTCATCGGGTGGGATAAGAGGCATTAAAGAGACATGAAGTTCATTTGAAGTGTGAGACAGTTGCATCAAAACATCAAGTTGCCCTTTAACCAGTGACACGTTTTTGTCATTTTTCATGAGCTCTTTGATAGAGGTTGTCAGAGCCTTTATTTCATCCACTTTCCTTTTGCGTTCCTTTTGAATTGATTCGATTTTATTTGCAAGAGCCTTTTCAGTGAGATTTATTTTCCTTTTTTCCTTGTCCTGTTTCCCAACGTTTGAATCAACTTTCGTTCCACTCATTTTGAATGCACAGTTAAATGACACGGTCACAATGAGGATCCAATGCAAGCCAACCAGCCACATAGAACAGCCACAGCGATCGGCGATCGCAAAGAGCAGAGCACGTTAATTGTTTGACAGTTGACACACAATAGCGTTAGCCCGGCGGGCACACATCCACAGCGTATTCACACAATGACAGTTTCCACTCGGCGGCGGATCCAGCTCAAACTGTTCCAAACAAGCTAATAATGTCAAAGCAGAACGAAATGGGTCGGGTTGTGTTACGTTACCCCCTGTCATTGTGCATGCGCTCCGGTCCTTGGTGTGTGATCATTCCATTGCTTAGCGTGTTGTGCATTTCGCAAGTTTGCTCCGCGTCCAAAGTGTGACTTGTCACGTCCTTCTGTGGCTCCAATCCTTGTGTTTGTGTCACTCTTTGTTGACAATGTAAGGCGTCTATAGCGTATGACGCCGAGAGGCTAAAGCGGGGAAATGTTTTATCTGTCAGACTCGCTGCTTTAGTCGTTGTTATAATGAGAATCACTGCTCCAGGCCAGAGTACTGCTTTAGGTATATGTTTATTAAAGTTAAGAAGTTTACCAGTTACCACAGTGCATCATAGCATCGTAAAAGCGATTTGCGGTCAACAAAGTTGGACCTTCCCCGTTCACCCCCTCTCTCCTTCCATTCATGAAAATGCCGCTTTGCGAACAGCTGACTTTCTATGAGTGACGTAGGCTAGTAGCACACAACACCACGTGACCCATATAGCTGTCACCAACAGTAGGTAATAAATGGTTGAAGTACTCTCAGATTCTCAAAGTAGGTAATAAATGGTTGAAGTACTCTCAGATTCTCAAAGTAGGTAATAAATGGTTGCCAGCTAGAAAATAACCTTTCTGTTGAACCTCTAATTGTAAACTTAATTTTTTCCAAATTTTAAAATCCCATAATATCCTTAAGCCATAGCTGGCTATAGAAGGGGGAGTTGGTGTCACAGTCACAGACTTTTGTCATTTATTGTACAGTCTAGGTCTTGTATTCCTATGTTTTGTTCCCTGGTCTAGTTTTCATGGTTCTATGTTTGTTTGCTCCAGCTGTGTCTCATTTTGTAATCAACCCTCATGTGTATATCAGTCTTGTTCCCCAGTCAGTGTTTGTTGAGTCATTGTATCCTGTCACCTGTTTCAGTCTGTTTTAGGTTATTTCATGTTCACCTGTCTGAATTAAAACACCATTTAATGGTTTCCAACACTACATGCCTGGCTGTCCTGCGTTTGGGTTCTTACCTCACCTACACGTGACAGTTGGGGAGTGTTCTAATTCTAAACAGTAAAACAGAGAGGTTTAAAGGGATAGTTCAGATTTTTTTTTAACTTAAGCTGTATTTCTGGTATCACTGATTTGCCGGATGATGTTATTTTGGTTACTTTTGATGTTGCCAGCCTCTACACAAACATACCCCATGACGGTGGTGTTGAGGCTTTAGGCTATTATCTCAATAACCGTGACGCTACTGTTAATCCGCCTAATAACGTCATCATTGAATTTACAAAATGGGTAATGAAAAATAATTACTTCAAGTTCAATGGCGATTTTTATTTACAGGTGTCTGGTACTAGCATGGGTTCCATTTGTGCGCCCAACTATGCAAATTTATATGTTGGGTTCTTTGAAGAAAAGTATGTTTTTAACCCAGAACGAAATGCACATTTGCACAAACTTTTAAAATGGTATAGGTATATAGATGACGTTTTTTGTCTATATCAAGGAACCAGT
>NC_139706.1:6346888-6401888 GCF_964188405.1 Protomyctophum parallelum | reverse complement strand
ACTCTATGGGAGCAGCCTTATAACTTATATGGGAGCAGCCTTATAACTCTATGGGAGCATCCTTATAACTCTATATGGGAGCAGCCGTATAACTATGGGAGCAGCCTTATAATAACTCTATGGGAGCAACCCCTTCCCCAAAGGTAGCTCCCTCAGAGGAGGGCGTTATGGCCAAATATCACATTGATACAATATCATTATGCTTACAGTATTAAGAATTCTGTTACATTTATTATGACGATTTCATTGTGACGTTTTGGTAAAAATGTAGACTATATTTTTGGGGTAGTTCATTCAGTCTATCCGCTATTGTGAGTATTTTCTCTTTTTTTCCCTCTAATTTATTACAGTAGCAGTATTTATTTTAGAAGCTTAAGTCCTTGTACGCTGTGTTGTACATTCAGCCACTGAGTCCTTGTACACTACATTCAGCCACACTAAGTCCTTGTACACTGTGTTGTACATTCAGCCACTAAGTCCTTGTACACTACATTCAGCCACACTAAGTCCTTGTACACTACATTCAGCCACACTAAGTCCTTGTACACTGTGTTGTACATTCAGCCACTAAGTCCTTGTACGCTGTGTTGTACATTCAGCCACACTAAGTCCTTGTAAACTGTGTTGTACATTCAGCCACACTAAGTCCATGTACGCTGTGTTGTACATTCAGCCACACTAAGACCTTGTACGCTGTGTTGTACATTCAGCCACACTAAGTCCTTGTACGCTGTGTTGTATACATTCAGCCACACTAAGACCTTGTACGCTGTGTTGTACATTCAGCCACACTAAGACCTTGTACGCTGTGTTGTACATTCAGCCACACTAAGTCCTTGTACACTGTGTTGTATACATTCAGCCACACTAAGTCCATGTACACTGTGTTGTACATTCAGCCACACTAAGTCCTTGTACACTGTGTTGTATACATTCAGCCACACTAAACTAAGTCCTTGTACACTGTGTTGTACATTCAGCCACACTAAGTCCTTGTACACTGTGTTGTACATTCAGCCACACTAAGTCCTTGTACACTGTGTTGTACATTCAGCCACACTAAACTAAGTCCTTGTACACTGTGTTGTACATTCAGCCACACTAAGTCCTTGTACACTGTGTTGTACATTCAGCCACATTAAGTCCTTGTACACTGTGTTGTACATTCAGCCACATTAAGTCCTTGTACGCTGTGTTGTACATTCAGCCACATTAAGTCCTTGTACGCTGTGTTGTATACATTCAGCCACACTAAACTAAGTCCTTGTACACTGTGTTGTACATTCAGCCACACTAAGTCCTTGTACACTGTCTTGTACATTCAGCCACATTAAGTCCTTGTACGCTGTGTTGTACATTCAGCCACATTAAGTCCTTGTACACTGTGTTGTACATTCGGCCACACTAAGTCCTTGTACGCTGTGTTGTACATTCAGCCACACTAAGTCCTTGTACACTGTGTTGTACATTCGGCCACACTAAGTCCATGTACGCTGTGTTGTATACATTCAGCCACATTAAGTCCATGTACGCTGTGTTGTACATTCAGCCACATTAAGTCCTTGTACGCTGTGTTGTATACATTCAGCCACACTAAGTCCTTGTACGCTGTGTTGTATACATTCAGCCACATTAAGTCCTTGTACACTGTGTTGTATACATTCAGCCACATTAAGTCCTTGTACGCTGTGTTGTATACATTCAGCCACACTAAGTCCTTGTATTGTACATTCAGCCACATTAAGTCCTTGTACACTGTGTTGTACATTCAGCCACATTAAGTCCTTGTACGCTGTGTTGTACATTCAGCCACATTAAGTCCTTGTACACTGTGTTGTACATTCAGCCACATTAAGTCCTTGTACGCTGTGTTGTACATTCAGCCACATTAAGTCCTTGTACGCTGTGTTGTACATTCAGCCACATTAAGTCCTTGTACACTGTGTTGTACATTCAGCCACACTAAGACCTTGTACACTGTGTTGTACATTCAGCCACATTAAGTCCTTGTACACTGTGTTGTACATTCAGCCACATTAAGTCCTTGTACACTGTGTTGTACATTCAGCCACATTAAGTCCTTGTACACTGTGTTGTACATTCAGCCACACTAAGTCCTTGTACACTGTGTTGTACATTCAGCCACACTAAGACCTTGTACACTGTTGTACATTCAGCCACATTAAGTCCTTGTACACTGTGTTGTACATTCAGCCACACTAAGTCCTTGTACGCTGTGTTGTACATTCAGCCACACTAAGTCCTTGTATTGTACATTCAGCCACACTAAGTCCTTGTATTGTACATTCAGCCACACTAAGTCCATGTACGCTGTGTTGTACATTCAGCCACACTAAGACCTTGTACACTGTGTTGTACATTCAGCCACATTAAGTCCTTGTACACTGTGTTGTACATTCAGCCACACTAAGTCCTTGTACACTGTGTTGTACATTCAGCCACACTAAGTCCTTGTATTGTACATTCAGCCACACTAAGTCCATGTACGCTGTGTTGTACATTCAGCCACATTAAGACCTTGTATTGTACATTCAGCCACACTAAGTCCTTGTACACTGTGTTGTACATTCAGCCACACTAAGTCCTTGTACGCTGTGTTGTACATTCAGCCACACTAAGTCCTTGTACGCTGTGTTGTATACATTCAGCCACACTAAGTCCTTGTACACTGTGTTGTACATTCAGCCACACTAAGTCCTTGTACGCTGTGTTGTACATTCAGCCACACTAAGTCCTTGTACACTGTGTTGTATACATTCAGCCACACTAAGTCCTTGTACACTGTGTTGTATACATTCAGCCACACTAAGTCCTTGTACGCTGTGTTGTGTACATTCAGCCACACTAAGTCCTTGTACACTGTGTTGTATACATTCAGCCACATTAAGTCCTTGTACGCTGTGTTGTACATTCAGCCACACTAAGTCCTTGTACGCTGTGTTGTACATTCAGCCACACTAAGTCCTTGTACGCTGTGTTGTACATTCAGCCACACTAAGTCCTTGTACGCTGTGTTGTACATTCAGCCACACTAAGTCCTTGTACGCTGTGTTGTACATTCAGCCACACTAAGTCCTTGTACGCTGTGTTGTATACATTCAGCCACACTAAGTCCTTGTACGCTGTGTTGTATACATTCAGCCACACTAAGTCCTTGTACACTGTGTTGTACATTCAGCCACACTAAGTCCTTGTACACTGTGTTGTATACATTCAGCCACACTAAGTCCTTGTACGCTGTGTTGTATACATTCAGCCACACTAAGTCCTTGTACACTGTGTTGTATACATTCAGCCACACTAAGTCCATGTACGCTGTCTTGTACATTCAGCCACACTAAGTCCTTGTACGCTGTGTTGTACATTCAGCCACACTAAGTCCTTGTACACTGTGTTGTATACATTCAGCCACATTAAGTCCTTGTACGCTGTGTTGTATACATTCAGCCACACTAAGTCCTTGTACGCTGTGTTGTACATTCAGCCACACTAAGTCCTTGTACACTGTGTTGTACATTCAGCCACACTAAGTCCTTGTACACTACATTCAGCCACACTAAGTCCTTGTACGCTGTGTTGTACATTCAGCCACACTAAGTCCTTGTACACTGTGTTGTACATTCAGCCACACTAAGTCCTTGTACACTGTGTTGTATACATTCAGCCACACTAAGTCCTTGTACACTGTGTTGTACATTCAGCCACACTAAGACCTTGTACGCTGTGTTGTACATTCAGCCACACTAAGACCTTGTACGCTGTGTTGTATACATTCAGCCACACTAAGTCCTTGTACGCTGTGTTGTACATTCAGCCACACTAAGACCTTGTACGCTGTGTTGTATACATTCAGCCACACTAAGTCCTTGTACACTGTGTTGTACATTCAGCCACACTAAGTCCTTGTACGCTGTGTTGTACATTCAGCCACACTAAGACCTTGTACGCTGTGTTGTATACATTCAGCCACACTAAGTCCTTGTACGCTGTGTTGTACATTCAGCCACACTAAGACCTTGTACGCTGTGTTGTATACATTCAGCCACACTAAGTCCTTGTACACTGTGTTGTACATTCAGCCACACTAAGTCCTTGTACGCTGTGTTGTACATTCAGCCACACTAAGTCCTTGTACACTGTGTTGTATACATTCAGCCACACTAAGTCCTTGTACACTGTGTTGTATACATTCAGCCACACTAAGTCCTTGTACACTGTGTTGTATACATTCAGCCACACTAAGTCCTTGTACACTGTGTTGTATACATTCAGCCACACTAAGTCCTTGTACACTGTGTTGTATACATTCAGCCACACTAAGTCCTTGTACACTGTGTTGTACATTCAGCCACACTAAGTCCTTGTACACTGTGTTGTACATTCAGCCACACTAAGTCCTTGTACGCTGTGTTGTACATTCAGCCACACTAAGTCCTTGTACGCTGTGTTGTATACATTCAGCCACACTAAGTCCTTGTACACTGTGTTGTACATTCAGCCACACTAAGTCCTTGTACGCTGTGTTGTACATTCAGCCACACTAAGTCCTTGTACACTGTGTTGTATACATTCAGCCACACTAAGTCCTTGTACACTGTGTTGTATACATTCAGCCACACTAAGTCCTTGTACGCTGTGTTGTGTACATTCAGCCACACTAAGTCCTTGTACACTGTGTTGTATACATTCAGCCACATTAAGTCCTTGTACGCTGTGTTGTACATTCAGCCACACTAAGTCTTGTACGCTGTGTTGTACATTCAGCCACACTAAGTCCTTGTACGCTGTGTTGTACATTCAGCCACACTAAGTCCTTGTACGCTGTGTTGTACATTCAGCCACACTAAGTCCTTGTACGCTGTGTTGTACATTCAGCCACACTAAGTCCTTGTACGCTGTGTTGTATACATTCAGCCACACTAAGTCCTTGTACGCTGTGTTGTATACATTCAGCCACACTAAGTCCTTGTACACTGTGTTGTACATTCAGCCACACTAAGTCCTTGTACACTGTGTTGTATACATTCAGCCACACTAAGTCCTTGTACGCTGTGTTGTATACATTCAGCCACACTAAGTCCTTGTACACTGTGTTGTATACATTCAGCCACACTAAGTCCATGTACGCTGTCTTGTACATTCAGCCACACTAAGTCCTTGTACGCTGTGTTGTACATTCAGCCACACTAAGTCCTTGTACACTGTGTTGTATACATTCAGCCACATTAAGTCCTTGTACGCTGTGTTGTATACATTCAGCCACATTAAGTCCTTGTACGCTGTGTTGTACATTCAGCCACACTAAGTCCTTGTACACTGTGTTGTACATTCAGCCACACTAAGTCCTTGTACACTGTGTTGTACATTCAGCCACACTAAGTCCTTGTACGCTGTGTTGTACATTCAGCCACACTAAGTCCATGTACGCTGTCTTGTACATTCAGCCACACTAAGTCCTTGTACGCTGTGTTGTACATTCAGCCACACTAAGTCCTTGTACGCTGTGTTGTACATTCAGCCACACTAAGTCCTTGTACGCTGTGTTGTACATTCAGCCACACTAAGTCCTTGTACGCTGTGTTGTACATTCAGCCACACTAAGTCCTTGTACGCTGTGTTGTATACATTCAGCCACACTAAGTCCTTGTACGCTGTGTTGTATACATTCAGCCACACTAAGTCCTTGTACGCTGTGTTGTACATTCAGCCACACTAAGTCCTTGTACACTGTGTTGTACATTCAGCCACACTAAGTCCTTGTACACTGTGTTGTATACATTCAGCCACACTAAGTCCTTGTACGCTGTGTTGTATACATTCAGCCACACTAAGTCCTTGTACACTGTGTTGTATACATTCAGCCACACTAAGTCCATGTACGCTGTCTTGTACATTCAGCCACACTAAGTCCATGTACGCTGTCTTGTACATTCAGCCACACTAAGTCCTTGTACGCTGTGTTGTATACATTCAGCCACACTAAACTAAGTCCTTGTACGCTGTGTTGTACATTCAGCCACACTAAGTCCTTGTACGCTGTGTTGTATACATTCAGCCAGGCTTTATGGTCCTGGCTCGATAAATCCGCCCATTCTAAGCCTCGTTTGGCTATATAGTGGAACGGAATAAACCAGGCTGTACAGACTAGGATTTAACAAGCCTGCCTGGTTTTGGTTTAAATCCTGGATTAGTTAATCCAGGTTTCGTGAAACAGGCCCCAAGCCAGTAAGATTATTGGAGACAAACAATTGCAACTTCAGTTGCATAACCAAAAAGGCAGTTCAGATTGATAATGATTCTACCCACCATCTTTTTTTTTTTTTAAGATATTTTTTTGCGGCTTACGCCTTTATTGATTTTTTAAGGGATAGAAAGTAGGCTGACAGGAAACGGGAGAGAGATGGGGGGATGACATGCGGTAAAGGCCGTGTCGGGTCCGGGAGTCGAACCCGCGGCACACCGCGACTGGATCACCAGTCCGGTGCCCAGACCGTTACGCTATACGGCCTGGGCCTACCCACCCTCTTTGCCCTGAATTTGACTTGTTACCATCAGGCAGGAGGCTTAGAGTGAAATTAATTTTAACAAATGAAAAAAGGGTTACAATACTTTGTTTGTGCCAACTGCTGTGGACATTTTAAATAAGAAAATGTTTTAATAGTTCCACCACCTAATCCCCACAGCCCACGATCACTGTTATCACTGTGTTATATGGGAATGCACCATATATAGTATTTTAATGCATTTGTGTATTTTATGTAACAATGTAAATTGTTTTGTAAACTGACTGCCAGTGTTGCCAAAGACAAATTTGCATTTCATGAAGGATTTAATGGACAATAAAGTTGTTTTTATCTTTTAGTTCCAATAAGTCAGTTACCAATACAATCTTCAGTATACAGTATACAGAATACAGATGAGGGGGCAGCGACACCTGGTGGCCGCTGGGCGGATTGGAAACAACAGGAATAATGTCAGTGTTATTCCTGAACTGTCAATCAGCTGATCAATAATAATATGAAATCAATCAGTCTAAAGTTAATCTAACCATTCTGTATCAGAGTCTCTGCCTGATGACCATGAGGCTAATATAAATTGTGGGAAAAAAAGTTCTTAAGTAAAAGCATCAATACTGCATTATACTAGACCTATGCCCGCATCGTTGGGAACGATGCAAGTTGGTAACCTAGTATGCAATACCCGTCATAGCACCCGTTATAACCGTCTGTCTGTGTCCCAATTGTGCCCATATATAGAGATCTCTGTGTCTGTCTGTCTGCCTGTGTCTAAAGAGTGCAAACTGACTGTGAAAAGTGGAATGGTTAAGTAATCAAATGGCAGGTGTGTGGAGTTACCATGGCAATCAATTGGCTGAGGCAGAGCCTGGGAATTCTACAAGTGAGAGGACTTAGCCTCATTAGGTCCACTGGCAGGAGCCTGACCAGAGCCTTTTGTGGTGGTTCTGGACAACCGTGTATATGCCACCGACTCAAGGCCGGGCACTGCAGTCCCTGTGTGTGGGGGGTGTGGAGGGGGTGTGTGGGGTGGGGGGTGTGGAACGCGTGTGTGAAATATTAAATGTTTTTATAGGGTCCCCCATGGTATCAGTTTTAACCCATTCTGACCTGAGATCAGATTAAAAGAATGTCTATTACATCCTGACAGTTTCATTATTAACCCATTCTGACCTGAGATCAGATTAAAAAAATGTCAGTCGTTCTTCGATTTAAAAAAAATAGCAGACCTACAAGCTCGTAGCGCGCCACTCGGTGGCGCGCTATGAGCTTGTAGATCTGCTATTTTTCAATAGCTAAAGCACAACATGATGCTAAACACCAAAATGGGTGCCCGTTCAGAATGGGTTAAATGTTTGTATATAGGGTCCCTCATGATATCTGTTTTAAATATTTTTTTGTGAAATTTCACGTTGAAATATTAAAGATTTGACATGTATTGTTGTACTGTAATATATTTGACAGTACTTGTCATGGAATTTTTGAGTGGTGCAACCACTCCTACAACCAGCAATGTCCGTGTTCACCTATGTGTTCATGTGTTCACCCGTGTATGTAATAATGAGCACGAGTATGACTGAGTACCAGTAGGGGCGCTGTTTGCCAGAAACAGAGAGAGAGAGATAGTATTAGTGCTGCACTGTTGCCTTCTAATGAGAGAGAGAGAGAGAGAGAGAGAGAGAGAGAGAGAGAGAGAGAGAGAGAGAGAGGGGCACCGCTCAGTTCACACGGGTGTGATTTTTATATAGAGTAAAACATATCCAACGTTAGTGACGGTGTTCTAATCTAGGGTTAAGTGGAGGCACTCAGGGTAAAGTCGTCGAGAGCTTGTAGATCTGCTATTTTCACAGCGCAACACCCGAGCACAACCACACATTTAAACTGACTCCTACTGGATCTCTTAGCTTAGTTTTCATTTAGATTTTATTTTGTTTTTATCTTAACAGTTTTCCTCAGTGAATTGAAGTGTGTGTGTGTGTGTGTGTGCGTGCGTGTGTGCGTGCTTGCGTGTGTGCGTGTGCTGCATGTGCAGACTGTTTGGAGGAAGGAAATGGGGCTTGACACACCCTTCGCTACACCGCAAAACACAAGTCCTCCCATTTCCTTATATTCCTATATAGAACATAAGTTAAACATCTGCGTGTGTGCATGCGTGCGTGCGTGCGTGTGTGCGTGCGTATTTAAAAAAATCAGCTAAACTTCTATACTGCATCAATGATTTTATTGGGTATGCCCTAAAATCATGATCGCGGGAAGTATTTTGGGTACTGCTGATTCCGCCTCGCAGGTTTCCTGCCAGATGACTACAAATAATTGACTACAACATGACGGAAGTTACCATCCGCTCCCGAAACCGGATCATGAAACCCCAAATGGAATGCTGCCCAGGCTATATAGAGCGTCGCAGTCCCCGCCCCCTTTCAGAACAACGAGTGGCCCAGGAAATGAATCTCAATGCATTTTCCTCATAGGCTTTTCAGAAAGTATTTATTTAAAGACCTTTTAAGCCTCGTACGAAGCCAACTCCTGCCGTTTTTTTCATTCTTTGTTTGGCCCGAAATTTTTTGTTTGTTGTCATGATTGGTCACGACAAGAGTTGGCTTTGTCCGCGGCGTAAACGTCTTTAAATAAATACTATGAGTCTATGAGGAAAATGCATTGAGATTAATTTCCTGGGCCACTCGTTGTTCTGAAAGGGGGAGGGACTGCGACTGTGTGTTGGTTCCCCCAGCACCAGGCTATAGTGCCTGTGTGTTGGTCCCCCCAGCACCAGGCTATAGTGCCCGTGTGTTGGTCCCCCCAGCACCAGGCTATAGTGCCTGTGTGTTGGTCCCCCCAGCACCAGGCTATAGTGCCTGTGTGTTGGTCCCCCCAGCACCAGGCTATAGTGCCTGTGTGTTGGTCCCCCCAGCACCAGGCTATAGTGCCCGTGTGTTGGTCCCCCCAGCACCAGGCTATAGTGCCCGTGTGTTGGTCCCCCCAGCACCAGGCTATAGTGCCTGTGTGTTGGTCCCCCCAGCACCAGGCTATAGTGCCTGTGTGTTGGTCCCCCCAGCACCAGGCTATAGTGCCTGTGTGTTGGTCCCCCCAGCACCAGGCTATAGTGCCCGTGTGTTGGTCCCCCCAGCACCAGGCTATAGTGCCCGTGTGTTGGTCCCCCAGCACCAGGCTATAGTGCCCGTGTGTTGGTCCCCCCAGCACCAGGCTATAGTGCCCGTGTGTTTGTCCCCCCAGCACCAGGCTATAGTGCCCGTGTGTTGGTCCCCCCAGCACCAGTAAGCTGCATGCTGGCAGCTCCCACTGTGTCTTTGGCAGTGTCCTGCTATAGTTCTCATTCTCCTGCCTGCTATTTTCTGGCTGGCATTCCATCATAACCAGCTCAGTGGCCTCGTGGTTAGAGTGTCCGCCCTGAAACTGGGATTTCGGGGTTCGATCCCCGGCCCGGGTCATACCAAAGACCTGAAAATGGGACCCGATGCCTCCCTGCTTCGCATACTCAGCATCAAATGGTTGGATTTGGGGGTCAAATCTACTAATCAAATGATTCCCGAGCGCGGCACGGCTGCAGCTCACCGCTCCAAGAGATGGGTCAAATGCAGAGAACAAATTTCACCGCGGTAACGTGTGTGACAAATCGTATGACTTTGACTTTTGACTTTGACATACAGATTCTTGTTGGTAACATGTGTACTCCTGCTGATGTTAAGTATACTACATGTTGCATTCTGGTGTATACACCCGTCTAGAGACATCTGCAGGGTTGGCTTCAGGGTCCAGCGTTCACTGCTGTATATATAGGAGAACAGACACTCTACCGTTGCATAGAAGAAGCTGAGTTTGGTTTGACGAGGGAGGTTGGAGATCCATACGCCGGCCATGCCGTTCAGGAAGTGCCTTCCTCACTTTCAGGTGTTGCTCGGTTGAGTTGACCCATGAGTCAGTCCACTGAGTTGACCCATGAGTCCACTGAGTTGACCCATGAGTCCAAGTATACTTGAAGTCCTTCACTTCCTTCAGAGCAGTAGCTCCTGTTGTTGTCAGAGGTGGATGCTCCGAATGGATGTTATAGCTTATTATTATTATTATATAACTTCAGTTTAATTTCCTAAATCTAAAGTAAGTAGCCTTGCCGAGCCATGAGGCCCATAGGGCAGGAGCCTATCTCCTGTTTCTGTAGCCATGAGGCCCATAGGGCAGGAGCCTATCTCCTGTTTCTGTAGCCATGAGGCCCATAGGGACAGGAGCCTATCTCCTGTTTCTGTAGCCATGAGGCCCATAGGGGCAGGAGCCTATCTCCTGTTTCTGTAGCCATGAGGCCCATAGGGGCAGGAGCCTATCTCCTGTTTCTGTAGCCATGAGGCCCATAGGGCAGGAGCCTATCTCCTGTTTCTGTAGCCATGAGGCCCATAGGGGCAGGAGCCTATCTCCTGTTTCTGTAGCCATGAGGCCATAGGGCAGGAGCCTATCTCCTGTTTCTGTAGCCATGAGGCCCATAGGGCAGGAGCCTATCTCCTGTTTCTGTAGCCATGAGGCCCATAGGGGCAGGAGCCTATCTCCTGTTTCTGTAGCGTGAGGCAGCTTGATGTACAAGTACACCCCCTGGACATGACGCTAGTATGTCGCAGGGACTTACCCCCAATCCAACCCTTGATGCTGAGTGTCAAGCAGGGAGGCATTGGGTCCCATTTTTAGAGATGGCGGCTCTCAAAGGCTTTCATGACATTGATTTTCTTTTTCTTTTTTTTCGTTTTATGACGTCAGTTGTACCCGAACAACCTAAACCTTGACCATTCTGTGGATTCTCTGTGCTCTGGGCTTTTCTCTGTGTGTTCTGAAGCCTTTTGAGCTGCAATGAAAACATGAACAACAATTTGCCAGCAGGTGTCATTGTTGAGGGATTTAGCCTGTTAATCATTGACATACACACTCACACACGCACATGTGCACGCACACACACACACACACACACACACACACACACACACACACACACACACACACACACACACACACACACACACACACACACACACACACACACACACACACACACACACACACCAGGGGGGCAATCAGACAGATATTTTGTGAAGCCACAAGGAAATCGGGATTTCCTGAAAGTTCATATAATGGCCTGTTGTGGCGCTGTCATTGGGCCCAAAAAAACCCATAGCCCCATAGAAGTCCATGTATTTGGGCCCAACTTCACCTAGACTGTATTACCTTAATAAACATGGTCATGAGTACTTTCTGCTTCCAGTCACTAGTTTAAAGTCTCATTTCTAATGTCATAATATTCATTTTGGAAAATGATGGTCCCATTTATAAAAAAAATGACCATAAAGTCGCGTATGTTCTGAGGGGCGTGGCTACCGTTACAGTCTATGATCGGGATTCCCCACCCACTCGAGTCAAAATAAAAACCAACGGAGAAGAAGGGGGGAAGTCCCGCCTCGTTGTCTGGGCCAGCCAATGGGCCAGTTGGGCCCAAACGGATCTAGAAAGATGGCGACTTACAATTCAAGGACTGACAGGCTTCATTTTACGTTCATGTTAGACCCGGGGAACGCTTTGTCCATATTTTTTTTACAGTCTATGACACACACACACACATACACACACACACACACACACACACACACACACACACACACACACACACACACACACACACACACACACACACACACACACACACACACACAGAGGTTTCAAGGCTCAATTATTGTGTTAAACATCAGCTGGTTGTACTGGCTGAGCCAACACACTCTGTTTACCCTGGTATGCAGGTATTTCCATAGGTGTGTGTGTTTGTGTGTGTGCGTGCGTGCGTGAGTGCGTGTGGGTGGGTGAAAGTGTGTAAGTGAAACTGACACAGGGTCAGATGAGAAATTATCCTCTTCCCACACTTGCTCCTCCCCTGAAGTGTAAGTGTAAGTGTGCGTGTGTGTGTGTGTGTGTGTGTGTGTGTGTGTGCGTGTGTGTGTGGTCGGGAGGGGAGGGGGACTTGGCACAGGGCCAACGTAGACAAACAGGCAGGTGGCAGAGAGAGCAGTGGACAGCAACGAGAGAGAGCGAGAGAGAGACAGTTTGTCGCGGACAGCAACTTCGAACCATTTAACAGGACGCTAGTAGTCTACTATACAGACAGACAGGCATGCTGAGACGGAAGAGGAGTGTGTCTTTTGGGGGCTTCGGATGGTACGTTACGCTGTCTTCATACCGTGTGTGTGTGTGTGTGTGTGTGTGTGCGTGCGTGCATGTGTGTGTTTTGGTGGGTGCACGACTGCACGTGTGCAGAAATGAGTGCATGACATGACTGAGATGGCATTGTAAGGGTTATAGAGCCGTGGGTGGGCGGTTTGAATCCCGGCTCCTCATATGTCGAAGTGTCCTTGAGCAAGACACTGAACCCCACACTGCCTCCAGGGAGTCGGTCGGTGCCTCATGCTAACTCGCCGCCACCGTCGGTGTGTGAAGGTGGGAGGTGAGGACGCTGCATGGCGTCGACTGTTCGCCTCTTCACCTCCCAATATATGAATGAATGCATTGTAAAAGTGTCTATTTTAACATGAGACTCAACGGCACATTGTTACGACATCACCGCTTTGGAAACATTTCTCAACACTTTCCACCTCTGTTGGGATTCCCCAGGACTTTCTGATATGTTACTTATAAGTTACATATTCATGAGAGTGAAATATACGTGTGTGTGTGTGTGTCTGTGTGTGTGTGTGTGTGTGTGCGTGTGTGTGTGTGTGTGTGTGCGTGTGCGTGCCCAAACACTGTTATTATAAGTTACACATTTCTGAGACTGAAACCGTGGAAAGAGTTGTCTTAACTTGTCCTACAAGTCACTGGTCACTGGTTTGACGTGAGTCGACAGTCTGAACCTGATACCCGACAAACCTGATAACAAGCTCATTGAGTACCCGGCCGGTAGCAATAAGCTTTGGGCTTATCAAGTTATCTTGGCAACCTGGTACCCATCAGCACACGAGCCACACTGCATCCTACATCCAGCACCACATGACAAAGAAACAGTCGCACACATCTTAAATGGTTGCAGTCTCTATAAAGGACTGTACATTGACACACATCTTAAATGGTTGCAGTCTCTATAAAGGACTGTACATTGCCAGACATGACCGTCTGGTGGACCTGGTCTCAGACTATATTCAGAGCAGTACAGGACAGCAACAATGTATAAACATGGCACTGTAAAACTATAGACTGGTTTGATCCCAACAACACACATGTCAAGTCACTACAAGATATTCCAAATACCCCAGATATTGTGTTCATTAATGAAAGACTGTCACTATCTTTGAAACAAGCTGCCCATTTGATTTGTAATGTATATGCATGGACACATGTTTTACATCCAAACGTATGAAATAGCAGCCTTTTGTGGAACTTATTATGGGTCCTATTTGGAAGTCCATGTCCATAAACTTGTGTGTGTGTGTGTGTGTGTGTGTGTGTGTGTGTGTGTGTGTGTGTGTGTGTGTGTGTGTGTGTGTGTGTGTGTGTGTGTGTGTGTGTGTGTGTGCGCGTGTGCATGCAAGTGTGTGCGTGCGTGTGCGTGTTATGTTATGTGTGTTTATGGGTGTGTCTGGTGTGAAACAGCATAAATGTAACTGTTTTTTTCTGTGAGAGGAAGGATGGGTGGAGGACACACAGCGCTCCTATTTGTATAACACCTCTGACTGTGTGTGCGTGTGCGTGCGTGTGTGTGCGTGTGTGTGTGTGTGTGTGTGTGTGTGTGTGTGTGCGTGTGTGTGTGCGTAATTTTAGAAGTATTGCAGATCGTCTATTTTAAATTGGCTGACGTAGAAAATGGGTCTCAAATGCATGATTTGTAATGATAATAATCAGTAACTTAATGTAACTAAAGCTGCATGTGGAATGATTGTCGTGGAGTCAAAAGTACACTCTCTGCTGTTGAGATGTAGTGGAGCGTGTCCTCACAGTAGAGAGGCAAAGTCTTTTTTTAAATGTTTTTTTGTGGCTTTCGCCTTTATTTTATATTTTTCTATGGAGGGATGGAGGGAAAGTATAGGCTGACAGGAAATGGGGAGAGAGATGGGGAGGGTGGCATGCAGTAAAGGCCATCGGGAGTCGAACCCGCGGGACACTGCCAGACTGGCTGGCTGGCTGGCTGACTGGACGGACGGACGGACGGACGGACGGACGTGTGTAGGAGCCTGCTCCAAACATGGAAAAATAAGTTTAGGGAGAAGTGGTAAGCTGTGTGTCCCTCTTATGGCTAAACGGATGGATAACACAAAAACACCCTATATAGGGGACTTGTTTCCATTGTGGTTGCATATAAACTGTCATGGTTTGACTCTTCCCCTGTCTGCATTTCGACGTCAGCCACTCCCACTCTCCATTCCTACTCAGTCCTTGTCTCACACCTGTTCCCACTCCCTCTCCAGCCCAACAGTGCCATGCCCATTCCACACCTGTGAACACTTCGGCAATTACCCAGCTCCCTATAAGACTGGACTCTTTCCACACTCCCACTGTCGTCAGAACATACTTCCTTGTCCCCTGTGTTGTACCTGAGTTCCTGGTTCTCAGTTTCTTTGCAATTCTGAAAGGCTGCATTTTTGGACTTTATACTGCTTCGAAAGGTTTGCATGTTTGAACTTTCAGTTTACTGCTTTGTGCTTTGAAGAACCTTTGCATTTTCTGCATGCTGCTATACTACTCATTTGTTTTGTTTGTAGCTTGACGGCATTCTGCTTTAATAAATCATTTCATTTGAACATTCCTGCTCTTGTCCTGCATTTGGGTCCTATCCTTTGACTCACTGTGACAATAAACTATATGTGTGTGTGTGTGTGTGTGTGTGTGTGTGTGTGTGTGTGTGTGTGTGTGTGTGTGTGTGTGTGTGTGTGTGTGTGTGTGCATGCGTGCGCGTCGGTCTCGGTCGGTGCCAGTCTCCAGACAGTGGGAGGATCATAGATGGATCAGTGACTATCAATGCCATGATTGTCTCTCTTCCCTGTCTGCCTTTTCATTAGTTCAGAGTCTCTGTGTTTTCATTGGTTCAGTTTATGTGTTTTCATTGGTCCAGAGTCTCCTCCCAGCCTATGGGACTTAACCCCATGACCTCCCATCCTATGGAACTTAACCTCCCAGCCTTTGGGACTTAACCCCATGACCCTGATCTCCCAGCATATGGGACTTAACCCGTGCATGATACTTTCTTTATATTATCGGAAAGAGGACCACCCTGGGCAAGACCTACGCTGTAGAGGCGTAGGTCTAGGATCAGTTTGGGCGGAAGTTGCAGGATTTTAGCGGAAGTATCGCCCAAGGAAATTACGTTGACACTTTACAAATCAGTTTACGTTCTCCGCGAATGAAACAAGTGTTGTGATTGGTCGGGAAAATCTCATATACGGGAGAAATACATCTGACGGATGTTCCGGACGATACATCTGCCGATAGCTTCTCTGCCTTACGTTGTGACCAGGCTTTTCTTTATGCTTCTCTGCCTTACGTTGTGACCAGGCTTTACTTTAAGCTTCTCTGTCTTACGTTGTGACCAGGCTTTTCTTTATGCTTCTCTACCTTACGTTGTGACCAGGCTTTACTTTATGCTTCTCTGCCTTACGTTGTGACCAGGCTTTACTTTATGCTTCTCTGCCTTACGTTGTGAACTTGTGACCAGGCTTTTCTTTATGCTTCTCTGCCTTACGTTGTGACCAGGCTTTTCTTTATGCTTCTCTGCCTTACGTTGTGACCAGGCTTTTCTTTATGCTTCTCTGCCTTACGTTGTGACCAGGCTTTTCTTTATGCTTCTCTGCCTTACGTTGTGACCAGGCTTTTCTTTATGCTTCTCTGCCTTACGTTGTGACCAGGCTTTACTTTATGCTTCTCTGCCTACGTTGTGACCAGGCTTTTCTTTATGCTTCTCTGCCTTACGTTGTGACCAGGCTTTTCTTTATGCTTCTCTGCCTTACGTTGTGACCAGGCTTTTCTTTATGCTTCTCTGCCTTACGTTGTGACCAGGCTTTACTTTATGCTTCTCTGCCTTACGTTGTGACCAGGCTTTTCTTTATGCTTCTCTGCCTTACGTTGTGACCAGGCTTTTCTTTATGCTTCTCTGCCTTACGTTGTGACCAGGCTTTACTTTATGCTTCTCTGCCTTACGTTGTGACCAGGCTTTACTTTATGCTTCTCTGCCTTACGTTGTGACCAGGCTTTTCTTTTCGCAGATAAGTAAGCCTGGGACCGAGGCTATAGTACAGGACAGGTATACTCTTTTGTTCAGACATCAGACATTGTAGCAGCATGATGATTGATTGATTGATTGATTGATTTGTAGTAACAGATTGCAGAATGGGTACATTTCAAGGAAGGTATACAGACGGGTCAATACAAAAAAACTGATAAGAGGATAAAACCAGAAAAAGCACTATTAAAGAATTGTTTACATCAGGGTCCTCCAGAGGTGAGTGCTAGGGGTGAGTCTGAAGAGGTGAGTGCTATAGGGGGTGTAAAGTTCTTCTGAAGTTAAAGGGAGAGTGATGTATTTATCGAATTAAGGTCACCTCGCAACACTGATCAGACCAGTTATGAGACTACGTGGGTGTGTTTATATGAGGGCATTATGGACGCTCCACCGCTACCAGGGCAAGAATGAAAACACGCAGCGCACTTAACCCATTCACTTTGTCATTTGTGGTAGTACTTACATTTGTAGGTCACGGTTTACATGCGGACAGAGAGCAGGGCTGCACAAGGCAATCGAGTCTAGATCGGCACAGACTCGCTCTTGAGGGCTTTATAAGCCACTTCCACTCAAGGCTGCTTGGTTTCCGACGACACTTAAAGGACCACTTCACCACTTTTCCACCTATATTCATATAATAGGTCCTCACTAATGATCTTGAAAAAAAATGGCGCAATTTTTTTCTACTCGGTCTGTGTCTCATAGGAGGGCTGTGGGCAGTTCAGAAACCGTCTTCCAGTGACATCATCGATGGGGAATACAAGCAAATAAAAACAGCAGGCTTTCCTGTCCTGAAAAGTTGCAATGCAAAAATGGAAGCCATCGTTCTCACGATAATGAAAATCTAAAAAAAATTGTTTAAAAAAGAATCTGCCTAATGATGATGTCACTGGAGGACGGTTTCTAAACTGCCCACAGCCCTCCTATGAGACACAGACTGGATAGAAAAAAAACGTGCCACTTTATCATGATTATTAGTGAGGACCTATTATATGAAGATTGAAAGGTTGAAAAGTGGTGAAGTGGCGTGAATGCGCAGATCGAGGGCAAGTGTGTAGGGCGAGTGGCGAGGAGCTGGTTTCAGAAAGGGGGTCACACTGCCTCCAATGAGTCGGTCGGTGTGAGCTCGCCACCATCGGTGTGTGAATGTGGGAAGTGAGGACGCTGGCGTCGACCGTTCGCCGTTTCACCCCCCAATGTATGAATGAATGGACAATTGTAAGCGCTTTGAGTATAAATATGTAGTGCATACTAGTAATAGTAAATGCATTGATATGATAATTATTGCAAGCTTTTAATCCAGATCGATGTCACCATGGGCCACATACTGTACACTGTACAAAACAAGTATACAAATTAACAAACTGACAGGATTTAGAAGACGTTATCTGGGGCCAGTGCTGAGGCTCCATCATCCCATGGTTGTAATCCAGCAGACATGCATGTGAGAGATGTGGAGGAGGACATGTTATCTGACTGACTCACTGCATGCTGTAGCCTTTTAAGCTTGACAGTGTGTGTGTGTGTGTGTGTGCGTGTGCGTGTGCGTGTGCGTGTGCGTGTGCGTGTGCGTGTGCGTGTGTGTGCGTGCGCGCGTGTGCGTGCGAGCGACAGTGTCTCCAAGGGAGTCTTAACACTAATCTGCAAATCCTACAAATTTGGAGACTGCATGCATAACGGAAGCACGCATGCAGGCATGAACGCACACACCCACGCAGGCTGGCACACACGTAGGCACGCAATCACGCACGTAAGCGCGCCAACACAATGTATGCTCTTGTATTGATGTTTTCAATATCATTTGAATGTTTTCCAGGGTTTTGACTGCCTAATGTGCCTATCAGGCATCTAGAGTTGTAGATAAGATAAGATAAGATCTTTATTGTCACTGTATGAGACATACAACGAAATTCTGTTTAGTGCAGCACAACATATAACAGTATCAAGAGAGGACGCAAAGACAACGAAAAAAACACTGAAGGGGCTAAAACTTCATGGTATAAAGCTGTTAGTCCGTCATAGTCCAGTCCAGTCAAGTCATCTCAATCCATTAATATATATTAAATATTCTAATGCACTGTTAAAATGATAAAATAAGGGGACCACACAATCATAAAATTCATATGCAAATTCATCAACAGTAGGAGGGGACCATGGGGGAATATATTATATACTATATACTATTGCACTTGCCCATATGCTATTGCATGTATACTATATCATATTGCGTTTGCCCATAGTCTATATTGCACTTGCCAGATAGGACAGTCATATGTGAGTGTGTGTGCGTGTATGCGAACCAAGCAGTGTTTTCACTGTGCACGTGTGTGTGCACGTGTGTGTGCACGTATATGTGAACTGAGCAGTGTTTTCACAGCCTTTGGAAAAAAGCTGTTGGACAGCCGGTTGGTTCTGGCCATAATGACCTTCAGCCCTTCAGCCGGATGGAAGGGTCTCGAACAGGTGGTGTGAGGGGTCCTTGGATATCTTTAGGGCTCGCTTGTGGAGACGGCTTGAGTAAATGTCACTCAGGTGTGGTAATGGAGAGCCAATGATCCACTGCGCTGTCTTGACCACTCGCTGTAAGTCCTTCCATTGTAATTAGGGTTGTCCCGATCACCCGGATCGGGTGATCGGACATCGGCTCCGATCACATGCTTTTCAAAAGATCGTAATCGGGGAGAAAAGATCGGATCATTAATTGTCTAATGTAAATCTCAAAGAAAGATGTATAAGCAATGAGATTGTGTGAGACACTGTTGTGTTTATGCTAGTTGTTTTCCTTCTTTTTTAGGCCACCACAATGCTTTTCCAATGTGAGTCACATGGTCTGACCTTTTGTTTGATGAGAGGGGAGGGGCAGAACACCACCAGCAATCAGCAATCAAACACAAATGTTTGGTCAAACCATGTGATTCCCATTGGAAAAGCATTGTGGTGGCCTAAAAAAAACCCAAAAAATACCAAACATTTGCTTGATTGGTGTTTGATACGTGTGAATGAGGCCTCATTATCCATTTTTGTTCGATAAAAATCCACTGTAGACATGTTGTTATGAGCTACAATATACATTCTGTGCTGGTGTCAGAGTTCGGAAGCACGGACCATTGAGTGATTGGTACGTATTACTCAGACAGAGGTTGGTACTAATTACTAATTGCACAGGTGAGGGCACTTGGGCTAATTAGGTGCACGTGCACTGGCAGAGCCTGACCAGAGCCTTTTGTGGTGATTGTGTTTGTGGACAACCAGATTTGTGGGTGTGGAACGCGTGTGTCAAATTCGACACACACGTTCCACACCCCCACAGGGAGTGCAGTGCACGCACGCACACAGAGACATGGCGCATTTATAGTTATATATTTGTACCAATAATGTTTGACCACATTTTATAGTATAGTGTATTGATTACTTTTGATGCTGTGATGGTCTACTGGACCAACTGGACACTCACAGGTCCAGCTGGTTTCATTTTACGCTCTCAAGACTTAAATTATTGTTACACACCTGCATTATTTAATTTTCAGGAAGTCTTCTACACAATTAGATCAACGTTTGCCTGTTATCTCTCCTAATGGTACCAAAACAAGATATTATTTTAATTGTCTTGGGTCTGAGAGGCTAAATGTCATCAAATGGTGGTTTGTTGCTCAAAATGCAGATAAAAACATGGACCTTTTGATATATGAAAAGGGTTGAATTAACCACCAGTAAGAGACAACTTGACATAAAGACATCAATGCAGTCACATTTGTGAAAGAAACAGCACTGCTGCTGCTCGCCGTGCTAATGACTGAACAGAACCAAGGGAGCTTGAAGAACAAGGCTTTAATGTCTGCATGTCTCTGAATAATGGTGAATACTAATGTGCTATGTCTCTCTCCCCCTCTCCCCCCCCCCCCCCCCCCCCCCCCCCCACCAGGATTGACAAGAGCAGCCTGTCTGCGCTGAAAGCCAGGTAGGTAAAGGTTTACATCCATGTTCGATGGAAGACCATATTGTCGGAATGTGCAATTTATATGATGTTTGATAGAGACCGTGTTGTCTAAATGTGCAGTGTATATGCCTGCAAACTCGGGTCTCCCGTGTGAAAGTCCAATATCTTGACAATTAGGCCAAAGTGATATCCCTAATATATCCTGACAGGGTGAGATATTAGACGTTTGAGGCTGATCGCTCTGAGCCATTCTGCTACACCTGATCTGCCGCCGTGCATGAGTCAGTGAGTCTGCTTGTGTTTTGGTTTGGGTTTCTCACTCTAACTAACGTGGGCTCGTTGTTTATGTTGTTGTTTTGGTTGTTAGTGTATATTAGTGCTGCCGCCGGAATTGTCCAAAAATTACATTCGGATATTCGTTTTAAAAACCCACGTGGATTCGAGCAATTCGACCCATTCGGATTTCAATTCGAGCCATTCGGATTTATTAATAATTATATTTACACCAATACAACCTGAGACATAACATTTAAGATCGCATTGCTGGCGCAACTCTCTCTCTCTCCGCGCATTGGTGCTGCTGAAAACCGAGTTGGAACACAACGCATGCATTCTCCCTTCTCCAGTAAAACTTCACAGACATTTCTCTTAAATGAGCAATCCTACCACACAGCCTTATCAAAACGAGGCACGGAGGCAGTATTAATTCACAGAACAGAACACTGCATTGCTGCTGCTGCCGGACCCGGCACCACATTTCATCCTTACGCATTTTATTTATCTTTTTATAATTTCCTGAAGGATAAAGTCGCTTCATGATTGAAGATTGATGAGTGATAGATCTGTGTGTTGTCTAAAAATATACTCTCCCGTCTGTCCGAAACAACACCGAAGCAAAGCCTGTCCCTGTGTCCCAGATTCTGATCACTAGATACGCTGTTGACGGAAGATTTCACCCTTCTGAGCAGCGTACACCCACTGTGCAAAGAACGTAAAAGGCTCCCGTGGCCCCGCCCGCCCTGTGCTCACTACGCAGGCTGCGCTGCGTAGTCTGCGTTTAGGAAGAGTACGAGGCAGCTGATTTATTCTTTAATGTATGCCGGTGTCGGCGTGTCGCGTGGCAAATATAACTAATCTACAAGCTCACAAGTCACAACGCGTCGCTTACCCATCTCGCGAAAACTAATAATAATAATAACTAAAAAAATATTTTTTATTATTATTTTTTATTCGAACCTTAATTTTATATATTCGGTTATCCATTCATTTTCTTGATTCGAAAATATATTCAGATATAGAATATCCGTTGGCAGCGCTAGTGTATATTGTGCACATTTATGCTAGTCTCATGCACTCCTTATACCTGATCAGAGCGGCAGTTTAACCCATTCTGACCGGGCACCCATTTTGGTGTCAGCATCATGTTATGCTTTAGCTATTGAAAAATAGCAGATCTACAAGCTCATAGCGCGCCACCGAGTGGCGCGCTACGAGCTTGTAGGTCTGCTATTTTTGAAAAATCTAAAAAAACGACTGACATTTTTAGAATCTGATCTCAGGTCAGAATGGGTTCATCAGACCAGTGTGTGTCTGGCGGAAACCTCGTATGAATCTGATCTCAGGTCAGAATGGGTTTTAAACGTCTCTGCCTGGTCTGCTCATTTCCTGGCTTTTCTCTCCTGCTGTGCTGGTGACGTGCTGTCACTGCTGCTGCTGTCTCCCCCCCCGCCTCGCCTTATTGCGGCTAACCTGCTGCTCATGGAAGTTTCGCAGCGTTTCTGTCTGCTTTCCTGCAGGTCGTTGTTATGAGCCGTTCATTTGTTCCTTATATGGTCGTCTGTTTGTGGATTGCAGCTTCTGCTGCTTAACCCATTCTGACCCGAGATCAGATTCTAAAAAATGTCAGTCGTTCTTCGATTTTTCAAAAAATAGCAGACCTACAAGCTCGTATCGCGCCACTCGGTGGCGCGATATGAGCTTGTAGATCTGCTATTTTTAAATAGCTAAAGCATAACATGATGCATCATCATCATGTTAACTTCATGTTAATTTCAGTGTGTGTGTGCGTGTTTGCGTGTGCTCGTGTGTGCGTGTGTGCGTGCGTGCATGCGTGCGCAGCATGTAGACAACCCTGTGTGTGTGTGTGTGTGTGTGTGTGTAGGACTGGCCAACTTCCCTTTGATGTACTCTTATTAGCACTCAGGCCGTGTTTAATGAGCGTCGCTGAATAGTCGCCGTGTGTGTATGTGTGTGTGTGTGTGTGTGTGTGTGTGTGTGTGTGTGTGTGTGTGTGTGTGTGTGTGTGTGTGTGTGTGTGTGTGTGTGTGTGTGCGCGTACCTGCGTCGCCGGGGGCAACAATGAGAATTTTATGTGCCGTTCTTCCAGCCGTCTGTGTGACGATGATCATTAGCATTGATATTATTCATGCTTGCATTTTTTACAGCGCTTTTCCAAGTGCTCAAAGCGCTTCACAACAGTGTTTTGTATTTTCACACAACTAACTATACCTAAACCATAGAGAAGAATAACGTTCTCTAAACTAAACGTGTAGTCTGTACTGTAGTGAAAACCTTGTCATCAACGCATCAGATGAAGAAACGCAGGCAGAGAGAGATGAACTGACGGTCTCACCAGAGTTGTATTTATTGAAACAAAGACAAAGACAGAGAGAGCATCGCCGTGGCTAGGCCGGCACAAGGGGGTGCATACTTAGTTTAGACTAGTCATTGGTTAGACATGGGTTAAGGTTAGGTTTAGGTGTGCTGCCCCGTGGGAGGTTAGGGTTAGGGTGAGGGTTTGAGATAGGTTGTAGTTGTAGGACTAATGACTGGTCTAACCAATGACTAGTCTAAACCAAAAACTGTCTAAACTAAGTACTGCACCCGGCACGAGAGCACACAGCAAAGCTGATCACCTCGGCGGCCATAGCCTGCTATAAGACTAGTGAATCCTTGCATTTTCAAATGACAATATCTACTTTATACGACGATGAGGAGAGGTGTTGTTGTTGCTAATTGTCGAGAGAGTATAATGGCTGCGTGTGATATATAGCAGTCAAACTATTTGTATCAATACGGCTGTATCAACAAAATAATTATGTCATAGGCATATGGGGGCCTCATATTTGGTCTTGAAACTGGCCTCCAGATTCCTGCGTGCATTACTATAATCTGTTTATTATGCACAGATATACTGCCTTGTACAGTATTATGACATGCTGCTGTGGATTGTTCAACTGGGGCTATGTCGCGTGCGCGCCGCGCAGCACGTGCACGCGAGCGTTCACCGATTGAAATAGCCTCTTAGACATATTTCTATTTAGTATGACCCACAATTGTATATAAAAATGTAGGCCTATTATATTCACGTGCATAATGGGGAAGCTTTCGTGTTGTCATAATTATGCATTTACCTTGCAAACGTCAGCTCTGTAATTTAAGTCAGTGGTTCCCAAAGTGGGGTCCGGGGACCCCCACGGGGTCCTAGAGGGAGTTCCAGGGGGTCCCCAGCTAAAGGATAGTTTGGAACCAAATGGGTCTGTAACATTTGTACACAGTTAAATTAACATTGATTTTACAATATAAATTGGGGGTCCCAGAGATAGTAATGTCATTAAATGGGGGTCCGTAGACTAATGCATGTCAAACTGGGGGTCCTTGAAATTAAACGGGTTGAGAATCACTGCTAGAACCGTCAAAATCTGGCATATCTTTTTGCGTGCGTGCGTGCGTGCGTGTGTGTGTGTGTGTGTGTGTGTGTGTGTGTGTGTGTGTGTGTGTGTGTGGTGCGTGTGTGTGTGTGTGAGAACACTGATGTATTGTCATTGGGGTGGAGCAGGTCTGGAGTGGTTGTGAATGTGAATGGACGTGTCGTGACTCATAGTTGAGCTAGCTGATTCATCGTGTGTGTGTGTGTGTGTGTGTGTGTGTGTGTGTGTGTGTGTGTGTGTGTGTGTGTGTGTGTGTGTGTGTGTGTTCGCACGTGCGTGCATGCGTGCGTGCGATACAATAGTGTCAACATAATTTTTCATCCTCAGCCTCCCAGACAGATTGTTGTGTCAGAGCAGATATCAATTACATATGCAAATTGAAAACACAATCAATCAATTAAGTTATGCAAATGTAAACGAACTGCTAAATATATTAGTCACACAGTTACAGAGGCCTGCTGCTGTTTGTTAGTGTGAGGTAGGGTGACAACATACAAACTGTTCAGCAACAGTGTTGATTTTGTCGACTAAAACTTAGACTACCTTTTTTCACTGACGGAAACTACATGGAAACTAAATGAAAACTACGCTATGATGACTAAAACTAAGACTAAATATACTGACAATTTCATCAACAAATAAAAACTAGAAATGTTAGGAAGGGACTAGTGGACAAGAGATCCAGTAAGTCATTTTACAATAATGGTTGCATGCTGAAAATAGCAGATCTACAATCTAGCGCGACACGTTGTGAGCTTGTAGATCGGCAATTTTAAGCAAGTGTAAAAACCGTCATTACGACGGCATCGAGGCCCGCCAAAAGGCATTTTTAACACTTCACCCTTTTTACAAAAAAATATATGTTAATGACGTTTAGAAGCTTTAGAACACTTTCCTGGAGATCTTTATGTGTGTAATATGTGGTTTTAGATATTTTAGATTGTAGCAGTGAGCCTGTTGTCTCTGATGTCATGGACACTGGGCTCACTTCCTTCCTGGACTACATGTTGTCTCAGTAAGACAGCTCTCCCCCTATCCACAAGGAGGAGCAGTGCACCAAAGAATTATGGGAATTGTAGTCCAGGAAGGTAGTGAGACCAGTGTCCATGACATCAGAGACAACAGGCTCACTGCTACAATCTAAAATAACTAAAACCACATATTACACACATAAATACCCCCAGGAAAGTGATCTAAAGCTTCTAAACGTCATTAACATATATTTTTTTGCAAAAAGGGTGAAGTGTCCCTTTAAAATCTTGATATTTATCTTGATATTTAGTCGAGTGAAACTAACACTAAAACATTCCGGGTCACTAAAATGGGACTAAGAAAAAAACTATAAAATAGAAATGTCCTGCCAAAAACAACACTGGATGCAAACTGTTCATCTGAGGGACAGCAGTATGGTAGTGGGAACCTGAGAACAGATCTACAAATGCCTTCTAAATCCTGACAGTTTTCCGAAAAACCCTATGTTTCTATGTCAGTCGTTCTCAAACATTTTTCATGTCAAGGGACATGAAATGCATGTTCCAGGGACCCCCCCCCCCCCCCACCCCATCCCCAGAAGCAAAGATATGAGTTTATTTTTTTTTAACACCCACAATAGAGCACCGAAGTCCTGACGTAACTCGCTCATCCCCTGGTTCGCGGAAGTAATTTCTCTATGGAGAATAACATGGGGTGATCTTAATATCGTCTACTATAAGCGTTGTGGTCCAAAAATAAACAAGCTGTCTCGGCGTTATTGTCAGGGAGGTGTCTCTGTATCGTTTGCAACAGTCAGTCACTCATATATGATACAGTCTGCTTCTAGCGAAAATGTAACTAATCCAGTAGCAGTAACATTAGCGTTTTCTCTCAGTCAGTTGATTCTTCATATCCATATGAGTGAAGCGGCCGGGGTGACATGTTCATTTTTCAAACACAGTTCTTATATGAAGCAATCTAAAAATCCTCCTATGGCGATTTCAATTAAACTAAAAAAATACATGAACCTGGGGACTGACGCCCTCTACTGAAAGTGACGTCAGACTTCGGTGCTCTATACAAGTCAACAGTAACAACAAACAACAAAGCAAAAATAAAAGCAACAACAAAAAAACAGTTTGACACAAATCGACAGTCGCAATAAAAAAAAGCAGTTCTATGTATTACAGGAACATAAGAAAACTAAATCAATAAAAAAGGAGGAGGGAAGGAAGGGGAGAGAGGCTGTGTTATGTGTGCAGGCGAGGATCTACTGTAAGGGGGAGGGGCAGCCAGTAGTTTGTCATTGTAGTGCCATCATACACAAGGAATCTGTCCCACTTCTGGTGGAACTGAACGATACTCTTTCATATGATGCTGTTCTGTTACGTACATTATGCCATTCTGTGATTGATGGTGACGTGGGCCTATTTCCATAATTGGACTAGCAGCCTCCTGCCCAGCATCATTGCTGTTTGGACCCATTCCACGTATGTGGAAGGAGTTATATCTTTAAGAATAGAAGGATCTCCTAGTATAAATAAACGGATATCAAGAGGGATATATCTTGACCAATGATTCTCTCAATGTAACCATGTATTTGTATCCAAACATCTTGTAACCTACCCTCCCTTTGCTCTGTGTCATTTAGAAGGGGTCCAATGCATTCTATTGAGGATTTTTAAGTGTGAATATTGCGTGACATGTGCTTTGAATTGCATAGTATGTTGACCCATTATTTTTCCGTAAAAGTAGTTTGCATGTCTTTTCCCCCTATACCATTTTCAGAGCACTAGTAGTATAGTGCTAACTTTCTCCAACAACATTGAGTTGTAGAGCGATGCTTCGTGACCATAGCTGGTAATAATAGAAGAGGGAGTCTTCCCATTCTGAGGGACCAAGGAGCACTAGACATTGTTCTCAACAAGCTTTGGAGTTGTACATAGTGCCAGAATTGTTGTCTAGTATATAGGTTAAATTCTGCCTGTAAGTCATTAAAATATTTGAGTTCCTGGTCTCTGTAGAGGTCACCAAGCACCGCCACTCCCTTTTCCACCCTTTCCCTCCAGTAAATGGAGGATCTACCAATATGTATATGAGAATTAAACCATAATGCTAGAAGTCTTATTTAATAAGGGATCAAAGTTAAGAATTTTAGCTGCGTTGTTCCAGACACCATGGGACCCCCACACGGTAACTGTCATTTCTCAACCATTTCTGACGCGGGGCGGCTCACCGGAACCGGCCCGGCCCCTTGGGCACATTCCTGGTGGTATGGATGTTCTGGGGACCCCCCGGGGATCCCCCGGGGACCCCCACACAGTAACTGTCATTTCTCGACCGTTTCGGACGCAGGGCAGCTCGCCGGAACCGGGCAAGGAACCCTGGGCGCATTCCACATGAAGTCTCACCACTCACTTTTCATGTCATATGAAAGCATGGAATCATAGCTTCAAATTGACATATTGGTTGTTCAGTTTGACCCACCAGTTTTTGTCTTTGAAATGTCATGACATTTCTTTTAAATGTCCATTTCAGATATTTATTTCAGACATGCTCTAGTATGTGAAGAGTCTGTCTGTGCTATTAACTCATTTAGATTAAAATATAAATAAATGCAGTTTTTCTCCTCTGGTGAAAAGCTGGAGGTGGCACGATGGCAGGCTCTAAGTCAAATCTGGTCACATTTATTTCATATTTACATGACGATTTCAGCTCTGACATTTAATTCAGACATGCTCTAGTATGTGAAGAGTCTAATTATTATTAGGTGGTCATTGTCGGGAGATAATCACCTTCAGGGTGATTATCCACCTCAGCTTCATCTCGGTGGTTAAACTCCCTGAAGGTCAATTATATCCCGACAATGACCACCTAGTCAGATATTATCCCGCTTATTATCGTTTATAGGCTTATTAGCCTATTATCCTATTATCGTTCTGCGCAATTGTAAACAATTGTAAACAGCTCTCTACAATCAGGCGTCTTCCCAGACTCACTGAAGACTGCTGTAGTTAGGCCCCTACTCAAGAAAAATGCATCTTTCATCAATTGGATGTGTTTCTACAGAACAATAATGTGCACAACAAATTCCAATCTGGCTTTAGGAAAGGTCACAGCACAGAAACAGCACTTGTAAAAGTAATGAATGATCTTTGGGTGTCTGCTGACAAGAAACATGTATCCGTTCTCTTACTTCTAGATCTAACGGCTGCATTTGACACGATTGATCATTCAATTTTAATACAGCGTCTGGAGCACTGGATAGGCCTGTCTGGTACGGCCCTGTCCTGGTTTTCCTCCTACCTATCAAACAGAAGTTACTTTGTCAATCTAGCCGAGTTTGACTCAGACAAACACGACATCAGTTCTGGTATTCCACAGGGCTTGATTCTTGGCCCTCTGCTTTTCTCCTTGTACATACTGCCATTGGGTGAACTCATTACCAATCACTGAGTCAATTTTCATTTCAATGCTGATGATGCCCAACTATATATTTCTGTGGCTCCAGATGATCCCTGTGCTTTAGACCCGCACCTGTCTGTCTAGCATCAAATGTTCGATGAGTGAGAACTTTCTCAAGCTAAATGAGGATAAGACAGAAGTTCTCATAATCGGTTCTAGTGAGCAGAAAGAATGAATAATAAGCTGACTTGGCAACCTGACTGTAGAAAGTAACAGTACAGTAAAGAACCTGGGGGTTATTATTGATTCTGAATTGAATTTTAATTCACACATTAATCATGTTACCAAGATTGCCTTTTTTCACCTTAGAAATATTGCACGAATCGGAGCCTATTTGTCCTTGGACAATGCAAAAACGCTAATCCACGCCTTTGTTTTTTCTCGGCTTGATTACTGCAATGCACTTTTTTCAGGACTGCCTAAGAAAACAACTGACAGATTACAACTTGTCCAAAATGCAGCAGCCAGAGTTTTAACTAGAACTAAGATGAGAGAACATATTACTCCAGTTTTGGCATCACTGCACTGGCTTCCGGATGTTTTTAGGATTGATTAAAAAATTATTTTACTCGTCTATAAAGCTCTCAATGGTCTAGACTCTAGCACCTTCCTACCTACATGACTGCCTGCCTAAATATGTCCCAAACCGCCCACTAAGGTCTTCCACTGCTGGCCTGCTCGCTTTGCCTAAAAAAATGGCAACTAAAAAATACGGGGAAGCAGCTTTTTGCTTCTACGGGCCGTCGGCATGGAACAAGCTCCCACTGTACCTTCGTCAGGCAGCCTCTGTAGAAATTTTTAAAGCTCAGCTCAAGACCCACTTCTACAACATTGCTTTTAATTGATCTTTTATTTTTTTGTCATTCATGTCCTCACTGTATTGCATTACTGCTTGTTTTTTAATGTCGTTGCCTTGCTTTTCTTTTATTCTCCATTGTTATGTAAAGCACTTTGAGCTGCATTTCATGTCATGAAAGGTGCTATACAAATAAAGTTTTATTATTATTATTATTACATGGCTACCTAACATAAATGAATACATTGACTCAAAACGCAACAAAAAAAAGTATTCCATAAGTTTGCGCTGGCTGCGTCTGCCCAGCTGCAGGGCTGGAGCACTGTCGGAAAACAAGGAAGTGAGTTGATCAAATAGAATCCATTTTTTCCGGTACTGCTTTGTCTATTTCTCGCTCAAATGTTTTCAAAAACATTTTTGAGAGCAATGTTTAGCTAAATGACATTGTGTGTCACAGTGTGTGTGTGAGCGCAGCCGCACAGCTGGTGCTCAGAGGGTTTGATTAGGCAGCAGTCTGTTATAGAGCGGAGCGGTCATTATCAAGAGATAACTCACCGCTGAATTCAGCGATTGACCAATCAGAATCAAGCATTCAACCAAGCCATGTAATAAGTCATAATCATGGTATGCAAATGTGTACATCTTAGCCCCTAAGATTCAGCATGTGTCACGAGGAAAACTTCTCTCTCTCTCTATCTCTCCCTCTCTCCCTCTCATTAATTCAGTTTAATTTAATTCAGTCTCTTGATCAGTGTTCTTGTGTTTTTTTCAGTTATTGCTACAAAGAAGCGGTCGCTCTGCATTCACACTCAACACGGCCGTCGGCCACCTCATTAACAACTGCATAATTACCCCCACCCTCCCTCCCTCCCTCTCTCTCTCTCTCTCTCTCTCTCTCTCTCTCTCATATACACAGATGAATTCATTAATACATTGAATGGATGTAACAGCAGAGAGAGAGACACACACACGGAGAGAGAGAGAAACACAGAGAGAGAGAGACACAGAGAGAGAGACACAGAGAAAGAGAGACAGAGAGAGAGAGAGAGAGAGAGAGAGAGGTGTTTTACTACAGAAGCTGGTTGTCATCCTTGGTGAAGATGCCTCGAAAACTGTGGTGAGCTGATCCTGTTTCTGCACCATGTGTCATTCATAGCAGCGAGGCAGCATAATGTGACGGTCATTGCATGCATTTAATATACAGCACTCTGTGGATTATAGCTCAACTATCTCCATTCATCTGTCTGTCTGTCTGTCTGTCTGTCTGTCTGTCTGTCTGTCTGTCTGTCTGTCTGTCTGTCTGTCTGTCTGTCTGTCTGTCTGTCTGTCTGTCTGTCTGTCTGTGCCATACTGTATGTGTCTTGTTTGTACATGTACATTTCACTCTGACAGTCTGACTATACAACACGATGTCTGTTTTATGATATTACTACAACAGAGCAGTGTGATTGTAGCGTTACGCGGAAGCGGGGATTGGACCCGGCGCTCCCACTCGCCAGACAAACGCGCAACCTCTACCGTGCCGACAGGGCTGAGCCCGATTGGCAGGGCTGTTGCGGGCTAGCTCTTGGCTGGGGGGAGGGGCTACAGGGCTGGGTCTTGGCTGGGGGGAGGGGCTACAGGGCTGCTGGGGGCTGGGTCTTGGCTGGGGGAGAGGGGCTACAGGGCTGTTGCGGGCTGGGTCTTGGCTGAGGGGAGGGGCTACAGGACTGTTGCGGGCTGGGTCTTGGCTGAGGGGAGGGGCTACAGGACTGTTGCGGGCTGGGTCTTGGCTGGGGGGAGGGGCTACAGGGCTGCTGGGGGCTGGGTCTTGGCTGGGTGGAGGGGCTACAGGGCTGCTGGGGGCTGGGTCTTGGCTGGGGGGGAGGGGCTACAGGGCTGTTGCGGGCTGGGTCTTGGCTGGGGGGAGGGGCTACAGGGCTGGGTCTTGGCTGGGGGGAGGGGCTACAGGGCTGGGTCTTGGCAGGGGGGAGGGGCTACAGGGCTGGGTCTTGGCAGGGGGGAGGGGCTACAGGGCTGGGTCTTGGCAGGGGGGAGGGGCTACAGGGCTGGGTCTTGGCTGGGGGGAGGGGCTACAGGGCTGTTGCGGGCTGGGGGGAGGGGCTACAGGGCTGTTGCGGGCTGGGGGGAGGGGCTACAGGGCTGTTGCGGGCTGGGTCTTGGCTGGGGGGAGGGGCTACAGGGCTGTTGCGGGCTGGGTCTTGGCTGGGGGGAGGGGCTTCAGGGCGGGGGGCTACTATGCAAACCCCCCCAGTCTTTGAAGTGCATCCTCGCGCTTCTCACTTCACACCGCGGACCGCCGCACACGATGTCCCTCATGTCCCTCACGCGAGGATGTCACGCTCCACAGCCCGCCGACCACGCCAGATTGTAGCAGGTCTTTAGAAATATTATCTCCTGGTGGTGTATATAGTTGGCTATCAGGTTCATTCATATACCGCCCTGTTACACATGTTTGCTCAATGCTGTGCTGTTTGTATACACAATGTTGTGTGTGTGTGTGTGTGTGTGTGTGTGTGTGTGTGTGTGTGTGTGTGTGCGTGTGTGTGCATGTGCACGTGCACTCGCACTCGCGGCTCTCTGTGGGGTCGAAAGGGGCTACATTTTAGTCAGAAGGAAATGCTACTATGCTGCAAAACACCTTCATGCATCATTCATTCATTCAGAGACGTTAGAGATGTTGTGGAAACAAGTTCACTTCAGGATAGACTTAACAGTGTGTGTGTGTGTGTGTGTGTGTGTGTGTGTGTGTGTGTGTGTGTGTGTGTGTGTGTGTGTGTGTGTGTGTGTGTGTTGTGTGCGTGCGTGCGTGCATTTGGCATGCACATTTACCCAGCTGCTACCAATCACACCCTCTCCTCTCCTCTCATCTCTCATCTCCTCCACAGTAGCTGTGTGTAATGAGGGTTACCGACACACACACACACACACACACACACACACACACACACACACACACACACACACACACACACACACACACACACACACACACACACACACACACACACACACACCTGTGGCTACCTAATTAGATGCAAGATGTGGCCTTTTTTTTATCCTCCTGTTTACATTTGGGTAAATTAGCAGAGCTGCACCTGTGTGATCAGAGTCGTCTGTATTTATCGTCACGTCGGTTTTCGGGTGAAAAAAAAACAAGGGCTCACTCTGAAAAGGCTGTGGCAATGAGGGGAGAACAGAGGCACAATAAATGGGACCGGGCGTTCCCTGCCGGTGGTCCCGGGCGCGCTCTAGGGACCACTGGACAGCAGGGGTGGACTGGCCACGGGACGTACACCAGGCAGATGCCCGCGGTGGGCCCGACCCCCTGGTGGGCCGATCTGGGCCAAATGTTAAATTAGCGGTTTAGCACATTTTTACTATAATTGAAATGCACCTCGCGCCTGCATGGAAACTACATAGATATCTATCCGATTGTTTATGTTTTTATATCACTGTTAACAACTTTACAACTTAAAATAAACATGACATAAACATGGGGCGAGATATCCATGCTTTGGGGCGAGATATCCACGCTGTGGGGCGAGATATCCACGCTTTGGGGGCCGAGCTATCCACGGCTTTGGGGCGAGCCGACTTCACTTTTTCGAAATTCCGGGGCAACCGTTCTTCACTTTTCGCGGGGGCGAGTTGGAAAAGGGGCGACCGTACCTGTTACCGCCCTGAATCCGTGTGCGAAGCTTGAACAATAGGTTAATTGCGGACCACTACAGAGAACCTGTGGATATTACTCAAGACCCAGGCCAAATGCCATTGTGCAGTACACCAACAACAATTAAGTCTATGCGTGGTGTGTGCAAGCCATGTGAAACTATTCTCGTGTCATATTTTGCTCTCCGTTTCATGGTCATGGTCATGGAGGGAGAGAGAGAGATAAGGTGCAGAGAGAGAGAGAGAGAGAGCTGTGAATGCAATTGCATCAAATAGCGTGGTTGGTGAGAAGAAAGTGGGTCGTGTCCAGTCGCAAAGCGCGCCGTATAGCATATGGCACATCGGATCGCTCTCCTGTTTAGGTAATAAAGGGGCACCCTTGACTGCATTCCGTTGTCACTGTGCCTGCATACCGACCACGAACCTTTAATAGCCTGCCCTACATTATAACGTGACATTTATTATACACCTCGAAAATAGCTACTCTACAAGTAGGCTTCACTGGCTTCCCGTCTCCTCCAGGATAGAATACAAGGTCTGCCTCCTCACCCATCAGTGCATCCACAGCAACGCCTCTTCCTATCTGAAGGAACTCATTGAACCCACAGCCTCCACCCGCTCCCTCCGCTCTGGAAATTCAAACACACTCAAAACCACCAAAACAAAACTCTGCACCATGGGGGGGGACCGGGCCTTCTGCTCAGCTGCTCCTCGGCTGTGGAATGCCCTCCCCGACCGCCTGAGAGCGCCACAATCCGTGGACGCTTTAAAAGGGGACTGAAGACATTTCTTTTTAACAAGGCATTTTGCCAGTTGGACCATTAGATGGTCCAATGTGCCTTTAAACCTTTTAGCAGTATACCACGTCCTTTTATATACTCATGCATTATTTCATTTTATTCTTCTTCTCTTGTTGTAGCACTTTGAGATTTGCTTCAAATGTAAAGTGCGTTATAAATTTAAAAAATATATATTATTATTATTAGGCCTACAAGCTCACAACTGTTGGGGACGCGACACTTCCCGGTCTGACTCTTTCAATTATAGAGAAAAGTCGGGATGTTCCACTGACTATTTAGGTGGCTTTTAAAATGCGGTACTAAAATATATAAAAAAATATGATAGGCCTATATGTATTTTGGCACCAAGTGTAAATATAAAATCAAACATAATATAACGTGCTACTGCAGTGATTTTCTCCTGTGTTCAATGCGTTTCTGCGTTTGTGTTGGACACGGATAAATGGTAAATTGCATTTATATAGCACCTTTATCCAAGGCGCTTTACATAGTGCATTACATTCAACCATTCATGCACCGATTGCGGTGGAAGTCATGCACGGTACCAACCAGGACATCGGCAGCAATTTGGGTTTCAGCGTCTTGCTCAAGGACACTTAGGGATATAAAATATCTGTTTTGCAAAAGATCCATATAGATATATAGCCCAGCCTGGGCTGCCAAGGCCTAAAAGCATTTTCCAATAAGTATGCATGATTTACAATACAGTGCATGTTGTGCAACATATCTGCAGTAAACAGTGCTGCGCTGCCCCCTGGTGGCTCAGACCGTTACTGCACTGACAGTAGTCCCCTGTCCAAGGTCCATTGTTGGTGGACAAAGTACTGTAGTTGTCAAATATTACTCAAGTGTAAGTGAAATTACTCTGTACTCCGATACTCAACTACAAGTCAAAGTTTAAAGTCAGCTAAATGTGTAATTGAGTTTAAAGTTTGCCAGAGTACTGCTTTGAGAAATGTCCAAGTAAAGTAAGTATTCAAGAGTGCAAATTGCAGGGCGTGTTTGTGTGTGTGTGTGTGTGTGTGTGTGTGCGTGCGTGTGTGCGTGTGTGCGTGCGTGCGTGCGTGCGTGCGTGCGTGCGTGCGTGCGTGCGTTGGGGTGGGGGGGACATTAAGGAAGTATTTGGAATCTTGTGGACCAGACCCATTGCAAGTTGCTGTACTTTGTCGTCAAACCCATTACAGGGTTTGGGGAGTGAGGCCATGTAAATGTAGTGGAGTGGAAAGTAGGCTTATAGTATTTGTCTTAGAAATGTAGCCAAAGAAAAGTACAGTATAAAAAAGCATGGAATACGGATGTGTATATTACAGGAAACTCCTGTTTAACTTTCCAACAAACTCTGGTAAACTCCCGAATTGTACGGTACCATCACTCCTGTATATTACCGTAAAGTACTGTATATGCCCGCTAAACTTGAGGTTTACGCGCAAATATAGTGCCCATAATTGCCCGTTAGCTTCACGCAGTGGTACTCGGGTAAATGTACTTTATTACTGTAGATTTAGTCAACTAAGATCTTATGATATTCAGTCGACTGAAACATTTCAGATGACTTTTAAATTTGCTTAAAAATGGAACTTCATTCGAACTGACTATTGTTTAAAAAAAATAACATTAAACTGAAATGAAAAATAGGTTTTTCACACTTTTAGACCATAACCGTATAGTCATCATAATTATGGGCATTTAACAATGGATGCCAAAATATAATATGTATTTTTATATCAAAAGTCCATAAAATCTAATTTTAATTACTTCATGTGTACCTACGTGTAGAGGTACACATGAAGCTTGATTAAATGCACCTGTTTGATTTCCCATATCTGCGTCCGTCCAAACACAGCTGCTACTGATTACAGCTCCGTTTTTAATCCCATTCAAGATGACCTCCAGTCGATCCAGACTCGATCCATTACTCGATTTAAACTTCAGCAGCACGCTAATAGTCCGACAGGCTTCTTTTGTTTAAAGTGGGAAATTTGGTATAATATAGTCTTTGTTTATTGGCCTAAAATATTGTCTATATTCATGAATCGACTTTACTTTAATTTATTTGTTTATTTGGACAGGACAATGCATATTAATGGACGTCACATGGACTTACTTCTGATTTGTTCAAATTCATTCAGCTTGCTGTTTCAGGGTGAAACTTCTAAATAAAATGCCTGGTATTGTTCATTGCGCCACACCTTTAACATAAACATCACATGTAGCCCCTAGAGGGAAGCAGAGATAAATGATTTGTATTTAAGGCCTTTTTGAACAGGCAGGCAGGAGATTGCCAATCTGTGGGTCCTCACAACACCTTACCGGTTACTGTGTTGTGAGGTTTGTTTGAATGCCAACTTGACAAGTGGTGTACCGTTCATGTGTTTGAGAGATGCGAGGGGTGTTGTTGTCTCTTCGGGGAATTGTGCATGCAAACTGGATATGGAATTGTACAGATGGAGTTGAGAAAGTGTGGCAGTTGTGAACCAACCAAGTCACTGCATGCAACTTTACAGAGTCACATGGATCATGTGGAGTGAGCGGCCTAGCCTCTCTCGCCACCCCCCTGGACAGAGCAGATCAGAGGCAGGATCAATGTAGGGACGCGCTAGACCTAGAATGCCAGTGATCATTTAATTATACTTCGTAAATTTTCATGTATCTCAGGCATAGATGGCTTGCACCGGGAGCTGGTCGATTTGAAAATGTGCGGCCTAAATGTGATGAATGCTCCGTTTGTACTCACCCATTAAATTATTCCAAAGACGTGGAGTGAAAAATGGTCCTATGTCCTATGTGAAAGTTCTGGCACAAAACACGTATTTAGTGAATTATCTCCACTTTTTCAAGAGATGCACACGGACATCTTTCTCTCAGGGGACGTATTTGTAAACATGACGTATTTGTCAAATCAGTTCATCGATTTTTCCGGTCCCCCTCGCCCGGAGAGATAGATGTCCGTGTGCATCTCTTGAAAAAGTGGAGATAATTCACTAAATACGCGTTTTGTGCCAGAACTTTCACATGGATATAAAACTAGAGGACCATTTTTCACACCGTCTTTGGAATAATTTAATGGGTGAGTACAAACGGAGCATTCATCACATTTAGGCCGCCCATGTAGAACCCAAACTGAAATTAACCTGTGTGTTCTATGGCTCTGTATGTGAAATACTGTACATACTGTATGTAACAACAAGAGCCGTTCTAGGGCTAGGGACGCGCTAGCCACTGTCGGCGCGGGAGGCGGTACAATGGGATGTCAATAAGGAAGTCAAGGAAGGAAGGAAGAGAGAATTTCAGAGCTGCCAAAGCGGCAGAGCTGCCAAAAAAGATTAAAAAATACTTAACGGCTTCTGCGCCAAAGGAAAATTCTCAGACGTTTCCGTTGTCTCCTATAGCTCCTATATGCTTCTTTTGAAACATATCACAATCACTCAAAAGCCGCAGCACTGACGTTTCCGACGGTATGTACAGCTGCGTCCTATTACGAACTGCAGAGGGACCCTCAGTAAAGTAAACATCCAAATGTCAGAAACTTTACGGCCGGGTGCCGAGAGGGGCTATGAGCGGCCTAGGTTTGACCGCTGTTCCTTTTTCTTGATAGTGTTTGTATAGTTTGAGTATATGGCACAAATCAGCTGGCCGGGAGAGCATGGTTTGCGCTCCTGGATTTAGACCTATAGGTAGTGCGGAGCTGATGGTTAGCTGATTTGACCACAGTTCTATTTCTTTGTTTGTTTGTCAAACCATCTTCCCCATCGTAGCTAAATGAGTATCCCAGCTGTGCTTGGACTCCCTCTGTGTGGGGCGGCCATAGAGGTGAGGGGCCTTGTACACTATTTGGACTGCTGTGTGAAAAATGGGCATTGGGCCTTTCTGTGTGTAGTGCTCTATATAGAGTTACAGTGTTGGCCTTGAGGTCAAGTGTAAGGTGCTGTGTGATTTCACCAATTTGATTCCCCTCTCTAAGCCTGCAGCCGACAAAGCAGAGCACGAGCAAGTGGGTTCTTTTGGGCAGAATTTGGAAAATATGATACATTATGTTGTATTTCTCACTTCAGATTTTAAATTAATTTGGAATGAAACAGTGTTCTATTGAAATTCCTTATTTGTACTAAAAGCTTATAAAGATTGTATATTTTTCTGATACCTTGGAGTCCTGCATGTTGATTATTATGGCGGGGTAACACATATATATGTCTAGAGGGCAGAGTGCGCCTATAAGGGCCGATTACAAGTTGTGAGCTTGTACATCTGCTATATTCGGAGCGCATGAAGCATGAGATTATTTAAAATTAAAATTACTTTAATTGTGTAGTGAAATGTTTTTTGGGGGCATTGTATACTACTGAAAGTTTTTAAACTTTTCTTTTGAAGTTTCAGCCTCAGACGGCAGGATTTGAGAGTTTCTGAACCAATCAGAGCGTCGCATCCCTCCAGGCAATGGGGACATAGGTCCGTCTCATAATGAGTCATGCAGGACCACATGCACGCACATGCACAGTGGTTTGTTTACAAGTGACAGAGAGATCCTGCAGCAAAGCCAGTGGGTTCTCTCTAACCTATACACAACCTATATACATATTTTAGCCTGATGGTTAAGTTTAAAACGAGTAACACACTGTCTGGATGGCATCTTGAATGAGATTAAAAACTGAGGATTTCTGTAATTAGTACTATAAGTAGCCTATAGCAGCTGTGTTTGGGACACGCAGGAATGGGACTCAAAGGGTGAGCTTCATTTTTATTGGCTTTCATTGACGTGTAGCCCCCCACCGCCCCCCCCCCCCCCCTTTTCCGCTCACTGTACTATGTTTCTTTTCCCTTTTTGCTTCCTTTATGATGAATTACTGTTCTGTTCTTTGACTATATGCTATAGAAGTGTCTATTTGTACGTCTCTAAATGTTTTGATGAATTGAACATAAGGTGGACCCTCTTGTAAACAAGTGTAATGCTTAATTGGGTCGTCCACTCACAGTTAACAGTCTGTGTATTGAGTTTGTGCTTGAAATGTACTGTAATTCTGCAAACTGTTAATACATATTTCAATCGATCAAATTGATTGAAATATTGTATTCAAAGTATGCAGAATGAAAACAAGGAAATCATCATATATATATACAGTTAAATGAACTACAAGAAAAACATGTACAGTTTGGAAAAAAAGGTGAGCTGTGATGAAGCTGATCGACCACCGGAGGTCGCTGTTCCCTCGCGTTCCCTCTCTAACCGCACCTGTTAGTTGTCTGACACCACCCTGATGTGACATGTGGTTTCTACGGCAACGTGTGTGTGTGTGTGTGTGTGTGTGTGTGTGTGTGTGTGTGCGCGCGTGCGCGTGTGCGTGTGCGTGTGCGTGTGCGTGTGTGTGTGTGTGTGTGTGTGTGTGTGTGTGTGTGTGTGTGTGTGTGTGTGTGTGTGTGTGTGTGTGTGTGTGTGTGTGTGTGTGTGTGTGTGTGTTCCCTATAGTTGAGTGTTTTCAGTGCTTCCCAAACCGTTTCATGTCATATTGACACTAATTAGCCCCACAGGCCCTGCATTTGAAAAGATATGCCAGGGACCCCCATGAGAGAGGATTAGCCTGTTGTGTAGTGTTGTATTTGTGGACTTGAGAATTTGTTTGAAAGTAATTACTAAAAGGGCCCGGGGATGGAGTTGGGGGGTATGTTTAAGCTTATAAATAAATAAAATGCAAATTTGATGTGTTAATCTGGAAAACCGTAAATTGAGCATTTTGAAAAGTGGAACAGGGTCAGAATAAATTATGGAGGCAGACTGCTGGGCGAGCGCTGGTGCTTTGGCATGGGGGGGGGGGGGGGGTCAGATCAACATATCTGCCTGGGTGACAGCATACTGCTGGGCGAGCGCTGGTGCTTTGGCATGGGGGGGTCAGATCAACATATGGAATGAATTCTGTACTGGCCATATATGGAGCGTGTCTTGAGTGTACGGGGTTTGATGAGGTCAGATCAACATATCGGATATGGAATGTCAGAACAGGTCAGCTCCATATATGGAGATCTATGGATGGCAGCGGAGGCAGTGTCTTCAAGTGTACAGGGTTTGTTGAGGGCCCAGTCAGGGCCGTGCCTTAATTTTCGGGTTTGATGATGTCAGAATGACATATGGAGCGTGTGATGTCATGAGGCGTGATGGGCTGACAAGCATATATGGAGATCTAAGGGTCTCCAAGATGTCACGTGGTGTCACGAGACATGACCATATATGGAGATCTAAGGGTCTCCATGATGTCACGAGGTGTCACGATATATATGCAGGTGTGATATGGCCATATATGGCCATTCCCATATATGGGGAAGGGCCCCTGGCGATGTCGTCTGCGTCACGACTACATATATGGGGATCCCTATAGTTGGTTTGTTTACTGTCGAGTGACAAACCACTGTTTTACATTAACTAAAATAACTAACCCCTTAAGACTTGAGACCAGATTCTAGTTCTACAAATGTCTTCTAAATCATGACAGTTTTCTGAAGTCAGTGGTTCTCAAACAATTTAATGTCAAGGACCCCCAAAATTATATGTATTTGGCCACCCACCCCAATCTCAGAATACTTCATATATTGGGGAACCCCCAGAAGCAAAGATAAAGTAAAAAGAAAAAAAAACAAACATTTCCTGCATGGCAAAGAATAATATATTCAAAGATGTGCGCCACATTTTCATGATCTTTCAAAAAATAGTAAAATTCACACTCTCGTAGAAAAATAGGAGCTTGTAGATATGTTATTTCTCAACAGCTAAAGTGTGAAATAATGGTGACACAGATGCGTTCCAGGTCTTAAGGGGCTAAGTTAATCATCTTTAAACCCCCCTTGCCCCACACACACACGCGCACACACACACACACACACACACACACACACACACATAGTCTAGTCAGTGTGACATGTCAAAGATGTCTTGTCCTCTGAGTGCAATATAGACTGTGTTGGTCGCCATAGTAACGGCAGATTAACACGTTTCACCCCCCCCCCCCCCCCCCCTCCCTTCAAGGTTCGCTCCTCTGTGACACATTGACGTGTGTGTGTGTGTGTGTGTGTGTGTGTGTGTGTGTGTGTGTGCATGCATATTCTGTTAATAAATCATAATGGGAAAACAGTAAACACACAGGAAAAAAATGACGGAGGGCTGTGGTCAGTTCAGAAACCTGTCCACCCGTGACATCATCGACGGGGAATCCAACCTAATAGAAAGTGCAGGCTTTCTATTCCTGAAAAGTGAAAAATGGAAGCCATCGTTCTCACGATAATACAAATCTAAATATTTTGGTGATACGTGGGAGGGGCCCGGATAAGGAGTCAACCCACAGAGCCTATATATAGTCCTTCAGCGTGCCAGATTAGTCTACCTCCCAGTCCCGGAAAAGTAATTCCGGAGGAACGAATTGTGTGGCCCTGGTCTTTCTCTAGTGGGACTGATCGAGGGTAGCTACTGGGACGTAAGTCGGGACTTGATCACCCCGGCTGGTTTGCCTGAGTATGATGTTCGAGAGACCCGAAACCCGTTGTGATGAATGGTAAAAGTGTCTCCATCGGCTGGGAGATAGAGACATAAAACACAGCACGCACATGTCACACACACACACACACACAGTCACACACACACACACACACACACACACACACACACACACACACACACACACACACACACACACACACACACACACAGTCACACACACACACACACACACACACACACACACACACACACACATGCTGTTTATCGTCAGGTGCACCATCTGTTCCGTGTATTTTAATGGTTCCATTTCGAGGGTCATAAAAACAGTGTGTCTCGCTGATAGGCTGAGGGGAAAAGGTTACCTGACACACACACACACACACACACACACACACACACACACACACACACACACACACACACACACACACACACACACACACACACACACACACTCAGTCAGTCAGTGATAGACAATGTGTGCATACTGATGCGTGTTTTGTTTTTGCAAGATTCAAGAAGGTTTCTTTGTCACTTGTACGGGTTACGAGCAGTAGGCTACGACCGTCACGATACAAATTTAAGTCTGCGATTAATTGTCACACAAATACAATGGACCTTTCTCGGCGGCTCGGCCCCACCCTTCTCCCATTGTTTATATTGTGTATAGTTTCCAAGATGGCCGCAGCACCAGGAGGGGGTGGGGTGGAGGTGAGCGGGCGGGGTCCACATATGCCCTTACTGGGCTGCGTTCACAAATTCAAGGCACCCGTCTTGCATTTGTCTTGTGTCTGTGTTTAATGGCCGCTCCAATGCATTTCCATTGGAAGCCCATATGGTTTGACCAAATATTTTGTTTGGGGGGGGGACGGGACACATTGGAACGTTCCAATATGTATTTCTGTTTGCCTTTTAGGCTCCGTGATCACACACTGCAGAGGGGCAGATAATGACAAATCACTCATAATACAAAGAATTTCACTGTCACATTTAATAATTTAAAAAGTAAATCTTTCAACAACAACAAAAGTACAAAAAAGCGCAAATACCAGCTTGACGGGTTGTAGAGCTGCTATTTCGGCTATTTTTTTATCTAGCGAATTTTAACGTTCGCTCTGAAAGATTGCATATTCAAAGATTTGCAACACAATTTCGCGATTTTTCAAATATAGCGGATCTACAAGCTCGTACAAGCTTGAAGTTCTGCTATTTTTCAATAGCTAAAGTATAACGCTTAAAACACCAAAAGGGGTTAAATACCCATTGAGCATAGTGTCTATTTTACGTCATGCATGATAAGAGCGCCCCTCACTTCACTCCCTCACTTCACTCCCTCACTTCACCCCCTCACTTCACCCCCTCACTTCACCCCCTCACTTCACCCCCTCACTTCACTCCCTCACTTCACCCCCTCACTTCACCCCCTCACTTCACTCCCTCACTTCACTCCCTCACTTCACTCCCTCACTTCACCCCCTCACTTCACCCCCTCACTTCACCCCCTCACTTCACCCCCTCACTTCACTCCCTCACTTCACCCCCTCACTTCACCCCCTCACTTCACCCCCTCACTTCACCCCCTCACTTCACCCCCTCACTTCACTCCCTCACTTCACCCCCTCACTTCACCCCCTCACTTCACTCCCTCACTTCACCCCCTCACTTCACTCCCTCACTTCACCCCCTCACTTCACTCCCTCACTTCACCCCCTCACTTCACCCCCTCACTTCACTCCCTCACTTCACCCCCTCACTTCACCCCCTCACTTCACCCCCTCACTTCACCCCCTCACTTCACTCCCTCACTTCACCCCCTCACTTCACTCCCTCACTTCACCCCCTCACTTCACCCCCTCACTTCACTCCCTCACTTCACCCCCTCACTTCACTCCCTCACTTCACCCCCTCACTTCACCCCCTCACTTCACTCCCTCACTTCACCCCCTCACTTCACTCCCTCACTTCACCCCCTCACTTCACCCCCTCACTTCACTCCCTCACTTCACCCCCTCACTTCACTCCCTCACTTCACCCCCTCACTTCACTCCCTCACTTCACCCCCTCACTTCACCCCCTCACTTCACTCCCTCACTTCACCCCCTCACTTCACCCCCTCACTTCACCCCCTCACTTCACCCCCTCACTTCACCCCCTCACTTCACCCCCTCACTTCACTCCCTCACTTCACCCCCTCACTTCACCCCCTCACTTCACTCCCTCACTTCACCCCCTCACTTCACTCCCTCACTTCACCCCCTCACTTCACTCCCTCACTTCACTCCCTCACTTCACCCCCTCACTTCACCCCCTCACTTCACTCCCTCACTTCACTCCCTCACTTCACCCCCTCACTTCACCCCCTCACTTCACTCCCTCACTTCACTCCCTCACTTCACCCCCTCACTTCACTCCCTCACTTCACTCCCTCACTTCACCCCCTCACTTCACCCCCTCACTTCACCCCCTCACTTCACCCCCTCACTTCACTCCCTCACTTCACCCCCTCACTTCACCCCCTCACTTCACCCCCTCACTTCACTCCCTCACTTCACCCCCTCACTTCACCCCCTCACTTCACCCCCTCACTTCACCCCCTCACTTCACCCCCTCACTTCACTCCCTCACTTCACCCCCTCACTTCACCCCCTCACTTCACCCCCTCACTTCACCCCCTCACTTCACTCCCTCACTTCACTCCCTCACTTCACTCCCTCACTTCACCCCCTCACTTCACCCCCTCACTTCACCCCCTCACTTCACCCCCTCACTTCACTCCCTCACTTCACCCCCTCACTTCACCCCCTCACTTCACCCCCTCACTTCACTCCCTCACTTCACCCCCTCACTTCACTCCCTCACTTCACTCCCTCACTTCACTCCCTCACTTCACCCCCTCACTTCACCCCCTCACTTCACCCCCTCACTTCACAGGTGTGATTTGATGGATATCTTCATCCTGGAAGCGATTGAACAATAATTTCCTAAACATAAACCACTACACTATGAACCATGTGCCAACAGTCATTGTATTCAAACTTATTGTGTGCAAAACGTGACAGCACACTTTTCAATTAGATACACATAGCTACAATTGTAACGATACAGCATTGAATGAATAAATATATACAACAATCACACATTTTCAAACAAGAACAAGTGATGTTCTCTCTCTCTCGCTGTGCGTGCGTGTGTGCGTGCGTCCATGTCCATCTGTCTCGGAGTGTTTGCTCAGTAAAGCCTGCTCACCGATGGTTGCCGTTGGAAACCGACAACTAAGTGGAGGGACTGAGAGAGCGTCCGCTTGTTTATGCTAATACAATCTGGCAACGCATCAGCGGACTGAGAGAGCGTCCGCTTGTTTATTCTAATACAATCTGGCAACGCATCAGCAACAAAAAAAGATAGAAGGAAAAACATAGGGGCACGGTGGCACAGTTGGTAGTGCTGTCGCCTCACAGCTAGAAGGTCCTGGGTTCGATTCCCGCTCGGGGCGCTGTGGGTGCTGGCGGCGTGTTTCCTCCTCCGCGTCATCAGTGCCCATACCCGAAGGCGGGGTTGGCGAAAGGGCCTTTCTGTGTGGAGTTTGCATGTTCTCCCCGTGTCCCCTAGGGTAGGTGCCCTCACAAAAACATGCAGTAATCCTGGTCTCTAAACTGCCTCCCCCTGGCCAGCCGGGACGCCTGATGGAGGGGAAAGGAACTGGTTGGAATAATGTGCTCCTTCCACGCGCTACGTCCAACCAGGGAAACTCCCCCCTGTCAGGTGTAAAGGAGCAACTTGGACACTCAAGCATGAAGGAAGCATGAGTTAAGTCCGTTGCTCTCCCTAGGTTGGCAGAGGGTGTGTAGAGCCCAGGATCACATCACAGGATGGTTGACACAGGGGTGAAAAATGGGTTACAAAATCGTGGGACAAAAAATATAAATTATTAAATAAAAAGAAGGAAAAACATAAGCACAAAGAAAAATCAATTTGATTGGTTCACACTTCACTGCGTCATCGCAGCTACAGTTGTAGTTTTGTATCTTTGCATCTGGAAGTTGAACCCTAGCAGCTCAACTGCAATTTAATTGTAGCTTTGACATCTTTGTATCGTTTGCAGCAGCTACAAACATCGCATTTGCTTCGTATCTTCATGTTGCTGGCTTCCATTGACAATTCATGGTAGACTGTATCTTTGTATCTTCATGTTGCTGGCTTCCATTGACAATTAATGGTAGACTGTATTTTTGCATCTTCATGTCGCTGCATGCTTCCATTGGCAATGAATGGTAGACTGTATCTTTGCATCTTCATGCCCATCCCTCGCCCACCACTAGTCTTTTAAAGTATAGAGAAAACACCAATTCCAATGTCACCCTGACACAGCTGGCCGATAGCAGCAGAGAGGCGTGTGTGTGTGTGTGTGTGTGTGTGTGTGTGCGTGTGCGTGTGCGTGTGCGTGCGTGCGTGCGCGCGCGCGGTCCCTGAAACAACATATTTTCAGATGTGGGTCTGCAGCCGAATACAGATAAGTCTGGGGGTCCTTGACATGAAAATGGCTGAACACCACTGATATAGAAACACAAGGTTTTTATCTTAGACATCATCATCATACTATAATTCTAACAATGAATGAATAAATGAATGTCAGAAACACCGGCGTATCTCCTCATTGCCTGCACCAATCGCTCCCACTTTTCACACAGGCATTGACCATAATAATATGGAGGTCTTAACGAAGCAATTTTTTCAATAAGATTAATAATGAATTTATTAGTGAATAAAAACCCGTTTATTTGTCTGTGGTCTATCTCCGACCGAGCCACACTATTAGCACACATCTCTCCATGCCAAAAAAAATCTGCACGCTCCCAGAATCCAGCTAGGCTACATTTTACCTACAGATTTAGGTACAGATATTGTTTTTACATCACCACACGATCCCACGGGCAAAGTTGCTGTGACGTCATAATCGTCACACTTCTCCACCAGCACAGAGGCCAGCCATCCACACCGTTTGCACACATCTCACCATGCACAGCAGCAACAGCTAGCCTGTCCACACATCAACCTTGAACCACTACTTTGCATTCATATTCATGTCATATTTACAGTACTACGGCCTTCACAGTGACCGGGATATTTCCAACCCCCTCAAAACTCGCTGATCTGCTCCACAGTACACCACCTCAGGCCCCTCCCCCTTTGCACAGACAGGCGATTGACGATTCAAACCACACACGGTTAAAAACGGCACAGGCACCATTGTGGCAGACAGGCAGCTGTTACACACGGCGCATAGCCTACTAAGGTTATTTAACCACTTTGCAATGCAATGTTTGAACGTCACTTCATATTATAACTTCAAACCAAACGCGGGTGACACGCCTGGTCACTGACGACGCGCGTCGCGCAGTTACAGATCTCATCTTTCCTGCACCTAATGTGAAACATTGAACAGCACGGCCACGATCACAACGGAATGATTATCTATCGGGGTGGCTCTGTTGGATCAGAACATATCAATAATTTAAGCCACCACTCGACGGAAGGGAAACACACATCCCGTAAAATACAATGATAAAATACATACAGACAAATGCAATGACTAACGTTTGGCTGCCCTGTCGACACCACTTGAGTACTCAGGAACGAAACATTCCTAAATCACAAAAAATTTCTCATTCTTATCCTGATTAGATAAAGCACAAAAAACTTGATTTGAAGCCCAAAAAGCCAACCTCCGACTTTAATACAGTAGATTATATGCATCTCTATGGGCAGCAGACGGTCAGCTGAGCGGTTAGGGACCGTCTACAAAGTGCAACACCGAAAGTGAAAATATTCAATAGCTTTATTTCTATGCAGAATATTACCAACAAATATACATCACACATCAATGTGTACTTATGATTGTACTACAGCATCTATTAGTGAATACATTTTTCCCATTGACTTGCATAGGACAATCTACAACTATAACATTATGTCCTACAGTCCACTTGCCCCCCCCCCCCCCCCTCAGGAGTGTAGGCTCATATGGGGAAGAAGTTATAAGAGTGCGGGTGCCCCTTAGGCTTTTGTTTTCATTTGCTCGGTTCACCAGCAGCCCTTAGGGTTATCGGTTAGGGTTAGGGTAGCCGATCGGTCATGGCCATCCATCCATATTAGCCTATACTTTTGTGCCTAACCCAACTTCCCAAGATCATCTGTAAACTATTCCCTGCCTATCAGTACTGTGATCTATTACATCGCATTACCCACACTGAATATCATTTGCTGTTCATATATTCAGAACGGGTAAGGACTAGTTTGTATAATAGAACAAGGTCGGATCCATGTTTTACTTATCACTCCTCCTCTCCTCTCCTCTCCTCTCCTCTCCCCTCCCCTCCCCTCCCCTCCCCTCCCCTCTCCTCTCCTCTCCTCTCCTCTCCTCTCCTCCCCTCTTCTCCATCTGTCTCATCGTGATGAACACATGGCTGTGTGTTGTTTGGCTTCTTCAGTGAAGCACCCTCATCCTCTCCAAAGAGAATGACAACCTCTCCAAATCCAATGCAACAACAGCCTATATGGGTATGTCTCTGGGATGAATTTCCACACATCCTTGAGGTCTGGTTTTGTAACCACCACAGCTCTCCATTATAGGTACTAGACCTGTACGTGGCCGTCACAGTCGCCTACTTGGGAACGATGAATTAACCTAATGATATACGTTGTCATAGCACCCGCTTTAACTGTCAGCCGGTGTCCCACATGGAGATCTGTGTAAGTGCCTGTGTGTGGCAATCAATTCGGCCCACTGGCAGAGCCTGATTGGTTGAGCCTCAATTGGCTGAAGCAGAGGCTGGAAATTGCACAGAGTTGGCCTCATTAGGCCCACTGGCAGAGCCTGGCCCAGGTGATTATTGTTCTTCTCTCATGTCATTCAGTCACCACCACCGCCGTCTCCCCTGCAACTCAAACTATAGCTGTTCTGTGTGCCGTGGACGGTGGGAGCCAGGAGAGCACGGCCCCTCCCCCGCCCCGCCCTCCAGGCTTAAGCTATAGCGCCGAATGAGAAGAGCAGCCGGCCAATCAACCGTCTTCGCATTTGACAACTGAACGGACGGCCTCAGAACGGCTCGTTCACGGAAGTGACCGGGTCGGTTTCGTTCACCAAAAAGAACTAGTTGTTTTGATTCGTTCGTTCATGACCGACACGACACTAATATAAAACCACGCAAGGCACCAACCTGCACATCAGGAGCAGTTACAGGGGTCTTGCTCAAGGACACTTCGACACTAAGGCCCTCATTTATCAATCGAGTGTAAAATCTGCCACAGATTCGAGTGCAGGTTTCGTAGTACACCCACGTCGCCACGGCATTTATAAAGTGATCGCAAACAGCTGATCCTTCCTTAATTTTGTTCTCACGTTAATAAATGTCACGGCTGAATTTGATCTGGCACGCCCTAAGAAATCAAGCCTCGCCCTCGTTTTTGCGACATGAACAACGGCAATACGTTTCCTGAAACCATGGTTACATGAAAAAATAGGTTTCTCCCGTGCCTTGCTGCCCGCCTCACCCCCCGCTCTCATACACACGCACAGCACGCACACGCAACTTGCAAGCCCAACTAACTGGTGTGTTGTTAAACAAATAAAGAACGAACACCTGCATGAATTAAATAAAGTTAAACTTTATTTAATTGATGCAGTGTCCCTGTCTGTTTCCCTCTCACCTCGCTTGCCTTGCTGCCCGCCTCACCCCCCGCACGCACGCACGCACATATCGCTATTTGCAAACAACTGTCTCTCTCTATCACAGTGGTCCGTCCGTGACCAACTGACCAAGTGACCATGCACGTTCGACAGTCTATTTAGATTGCCTCGCAGTCGTTAGTCACTGCAGTGGCCGGGCTGTCAACTGTCATTATATTAATGTGCAGCCAAAACCATATATAGCCTCATGTGTGGCTGGTGGCTGGGTAATATACCTATATCTCCGATGCAGTTCCCACTTGCGCTGGCAGCCTGGCACGGTACATTTGGCATTCGAGCGACGCATCAGGTTTATTATATTGCACATACTGTAACTCCAGAAAGACATCGGCCTGCTGTAGATTAGGCTACAGTATAGGCTATACCACGTTGGGACTCTCCGCAGCTGCATTGCACTATGGCTACTTTCCAACGTCATGGAAATATTCCAGCACAGACAGCCCAAATCCTCGCATGTATGCGCTCATGCAAAACACTGTTTAAATGGCTTAAATCAAGCGCGATTTTAATTGTAAAGTTGGAAAGCTCCTACAAATTTCATTTGACACAAAGACACATCTTGTAGGTCTATTCCTTTTTTCTTTTCCTTTTCTTTTTCTTTTTTACATGTAGCCCATATTTTGGCGTACACACGGTTGATAAATGAGGGCCTAACTCTGGGAGAGCCCACAGGGATCTATCCCTGAGTCACCTGGTGTTAACACAACGTGTGTGTGTGTGTGTGTGTGTGTGTGTGTGCGTGTGCGTGCGTGCGTGTGTGTGCGTGTGTGATACTGCTACAGAGTGGTATGTAGCTCTCACTGCTAATTTTAGATCCATGAGCTAACAGTCACTATGAAACCACATTACTGTATAGTTCCCACTGCACGCACGCATGCACACATACACACTGTGTGTGCGTGTGTGTGTGTGTGAGATAATCTCTGGTCTATTTCAGAACAGTCCAGTTTGAATTGGCAACAGCATGAGGTCAGGAAATACCGCGCCCACGCAAATGGCCATACCCACCATGTCAGAATGCGGTGTGTGTGTGTGTGTGTGTGTGTGTGTCTGCGTGGGTGCGTGCCGTGCGCGCATGAATGTTTATGAATGGAGAGGGAGCTCCGTGTATGCATGCATACGGTATACTATATAAGCGCACGTGCCCATCTGTGTGTGGGTGCGGTCGGTGCATGCATGCCTTGTGCACATGTGTCGGTGTGCGTTCCTGTGTTGGCGTGTCTGGCAGTGTGTATGTGCATGCGTGCCTCAGAATCAGAAATACTTTATTGTCACGCCTTAAAAATACCTCAGGGAATTCCAGGGGGTCCCCAGCTAAATGATAGTTAGGAACCAAATGGACCCTTATGGGTCTGTAACTCAGAGGGTGTACTGTACAAATGGAACCAAATGGACCCTAACGGGTCCATTGACTTACAATATACATTAGAGGGTGTCCCAGAGATAGAAATGCCATTAAATGGGGGACCGTAGCGTGATTCAGGTCAAACCGTTGGTCCTTCAAACGGAAATGTTTGAGAATCACTGCTAGAGCCATAACAATATTTTAATGGGGGTTCGCAGGGCGAATGAGTAAAATTTTGGGGGTCCTTTACATGAAAATGTTTGGGAACCACTGGTTTCCAGAGCAGGGTCTCTCGAACAACATATTTTCAGATGGGGGTCGGCGGCCAATTGCATATAATTTTTTTTGGGGGGGGGGGGTCCTTGACATGAAAATGTTTGAGAACGACTCACACAGACACACAGGGTTTTTCAGAAAACTGTCAGGATTTAGAAGGCATTTGTAGAATCGTCCTCAGGTCTAAATGGGTTAATAGTTACCCCAGCAACTAAGACAACAAAGTACAATGTAAAAGACAGGACTTATTTGACTCACAGTAACAGAGTAGCCTACTAGAAGTAGGCTACTCTGTTACTGTGAGTCAATGTGGTACAAGTACTTTTACTTATAAGTGAAAACTGTGATATGCAGATGTCAGTGACAGTGCATGCGGTTGCACGGATATAATGTTACTGTGTGTGTGTGTGTGTGTGTGTGTGTGTGTGTGTGTGTGTGTGCGTGTGCGTGTGCGTGTGTGTCTCTTGCACAATGCATGGCATGCACACACACAGGCATGTGTTTTAGAGTAGACAACACTTGAGAGGCTGTAAAGTGACGTGTGTGTGTGGCGCATTGCCACACACACATACGCTCTCATACGCTCTCAGAGTTACAGACCTGTAAGGGTCCATTTGGTTCCATGTGTTACGCTCTCAGAGTTACAGACCTGTAAGGGTCCATTTGGTTCCATGTGTTACGCTCTCAGAGTTACAGACCTGTAAGGGTCCATTTGGTTCCATGTGTTACGCTCTCAGAGTTACAGACCTGTAAGGGTCCATTTGGTTCCATGTGTTACGCTCTCAGAATTACAGACCTTTAAGGGTCCATTTGGTACCCCTGGTGGGTCCACTCCACTCCTTCTCCCCCATTGAGATGCATGTTAAACTAGAAATGCACTCTGTCCAGCTGCCAACTTGGGCTTTGCACACAAGTTGGCCATGAATGGCCTACTTGTGCGCGAGTAGAGCGTGTACCCTACTGCTGACGGGTGCCTGACTCCTGTCAACTTACTGCATGGAATTATGGACACAATCTTTACCAAAATGTTCTGCGTTTTTTGGCTCTGAGATGCTAAATGTCATCAGATGGTGGTCCGTGGCTCAAATGCTGCATAAACAATGGGCCTCGATGTGAAAAGCGTTGAAAACCCACTGCTTTATAGTATATAGAGCAGGGGTCCTCAACTAGAAATGCTGAAGGTCCAGTCCAGTCTCATGCGCACGCAAATAAAATTGCTGCGCCCCTCATCTAGAAACTACCAAGGTATACAAACCGGGTTTGTATAGCTCTTTCACTTTGACAAAATATTCATTATTCACACCTCCAAAAATCCAATTTTGTTTCATTCAACTGAATGTGTGAATGTGAGCCAGTCAGCGCAACATTGTCATCATGACATGCCGGCCCATAATACACACATTCAGAGTGTTAATTGCGTTTCTGGGCATTGATCGAATACAACGGAGAATTCAACTCGCGGTTGCGGTGACTTTTTTTCTTCTCTTTATTCTGTTTATTCTGTTTTTTTTTAATGTTTTGTTGTGGCTTTCGCCTTTATTTTATGTTTTTTATGGAGGGACAGACAGTATAGGCTGACAGGAAATGGGGAGAGAGATGGGGGGGGGTCACTCCCCCATCTCTCTCCCCATTTCCTGTCGGGATCGGGAGTCGAACCCGCGGCACACTGCCAGACTGGATTACCAGCCAAGGTGCCTGGCCAGCTGAGCCACGGCCCAGGCCTTTTCTCCAGGGTCTGCAGAGAGGTGTGCCGCGGTCCGGTCGTGGACCGCGGTCCGCCCGTTTGTGGACCACTGATATAGAGCAAGGACTGTGTTCGAAAAATAAACAAATCATCCAGGCTGCTTCACTCATATGGATATGAAGAATCAACTGACTGAGAGAAAACGCTATTGTTACTGCTTCTGAATTAGTTACATTTTCGCTAGAAACAGAAATTCATATTATGAGTGAATGACGGTTGCAAACGATACAGAGACACCTCCCTGACAATAACGCAGAGACAGCTTGTTTATTTTAGGACCACGACGCTTATGTGAAACGATTTTAAGATGAGCCCGCATGTTATTCTCCGTAGAGAAATGATACTTCCGTGAACCAGGGGAATCGAGGGGACGAGCAGCGAGTGACGTCAGGACTTTACAGCGCTCTATAGCAACGGTTGTTGAACTATTTGGACCAACACTTTTGGGCTGCAGGGGTTTAGCGAAGGGCTAATTATATTTGCTACAAAACATTCCCAGTGTGTCCCTCCGGGGGTTGGCTGGACAACGATGATGATGATGCTGGTGATGATGATGATGATGATGATGATGACGATGATGACGGTTGCCATGGCAGCTTCTAGGTAAATTTTGTCAACATGGTGACAGTTCCCTTCGCTTCAACAATTCCCACAATGCAATTAGAGCGGCGATTCCCCAGTGTTGGCACACTGACAGGCAGAGTGTAGAATTCTTAACCCATTCTGACCCGAGATCAGATTCATACGAGGTTTCCACTGGACACACACTGGTCTGATTAACCCATTCTGACCTGAGATCAGATTCTAAAAATGTCAGTCGCTCTTCGATTTTTCAAAAATAGCAGACCTACAGTACAAGCTCGTATCGCGCCACTCAGTGGCGCGATATGAGCTTGTAGATCTGCTATTTTTCAATAGCTAAAGCATAACATGATGCTGACACCAAAATGGGTGCCCGTTCAGAATGGGTTAAAGGACCACTTCACCACTTTTCAAGCTATCTTCATAATAATCGATCCTCACTAATAATCGTGATGAAATGGCACCATTTTGTTTCTATACTCGGTCTCTGTGTCTCATATAGCAGGGCTGTGGGCAGTTTGATTTCATGTCATATTACGCTACGTAAATACGTGAATGTTTCCCATCTTATCTAAGACCCTGCAGTATATCACGAGGACAACTTGACAGAACGTCCTTCGACCTCTTATCTAAGATCCTGCAGTACATCACGAGGACAACTTTTGTCCTCGTTTGTCGACCGTTTATATACAGGCATATTGTGTGGAGATCCGCTGGTCCAGTTCCGCCAGTCTGACAGATATCAGATAGGATAGGTATTAGCCCATTCTGATCGGGCACCCCATTTTGGTGTCGGCATCATGTTATGCTTTAGCTATTGAAAAATAGCAGATCTACAAGCTCATATCGCGCCACCGAGTGGCGCGATACGAGCTTGTAGGTCTGCTATTTTTTGAAAAATCGAAGAACGACTGACATTTTTAGAATCTGATCTCAGGTCAGAATGGGTTAATCAGACCAGTGTGTGTCCAGTGGAAAACCTCGTATGAATCTGATCTCAGGTCAGAATGGGTTAGAGACCTGCGGATGGCGGTTTTAGCTGCGGTTAACTGCGGATAACCACAGTTTATTCATCATTCGAATATATTATAAATTAATATTGTATAAACCGTCTGTGAAATCATGGGGGGAAATTAATGAATGGCATCTATCTATAGGCTTATAGCTTTAAAAAATGCTTAAAAAAAATCTCGCAATCCGCAACCGTGCAGATTTATAAATTGGAATAATTACTTGATGCACACGGATTATAAATATGCACGCGCGGATTCGGGTGACAAAAAAGGTCTCTGATAGGTCTACTTATATGCCAACAGGGGAAAAAAGGTCTGATAGGTCTACTTATATGCCAACAGGGAACAAAAGGTCTCTGATAGGTCGACTTATATGCCAACAGGGAAAAAAAGGTCTCTGATAGGTCTACTTATATGCCAACGGGGACCTTATATGGGCTTAAAAGGAAGAGAGCCTGCAGACATGAGCGATGTGTGGATTCATACAGCAGATATCTCAGTACGACAGCCAATCCCAAATGTCACATCAATCATTGGAGAACGAAGGCGACCGCTCGGGTGATTCTCGAGATAATGTGCACGGCTGCACGCACACGCACGCACGCACACACGCACACACACACAAACACGCACGCACGCACGCACAGTTATACATAGATTAAACTAATCATCTTCTCTG